>NC_141697.1:694211592-694729092 GCF_964263255.1 Lissotriton vulgaris
GATACATCGCCCTCCCAATTTATATGCATCTTATATCACACGGGTCCTCTTGAGGGTGTGGGATGCCACGAACTTGACTCACACACTTACCACCTTCCCCTCTCCGTTCACACCCCTGATCGATAACCCAGAGTTTCGCCCTGGCACGGAACCGGGGGCTTTTGCACGTTGGCGGGCTGCTGGGTGCAGGGCTCTTTATCATCTGTATGGCCCGGAGGGCATAATCACGTTCCCAGAATTCAGGAAAGAATATCAGTTGCCGGAGGTAGAAAGGTGCGCCACTGGGCACTGCAACCGCAGACACGAGAGTCGGCAGATCGGAAGCTTCTTCCATATGAGAAATGGCTTGTAACACGCACCTCAAAACTCATATCGGACTTGTACAAATTCTTGCAGCCCTCCCCCTTTGACATCTATAACCCGGGTAGGGAACGATGGGAAAGAGAACTAGGGAGATCCTTAAGCCGTAAGGAATGGGACAGCATCGCATATAGGGCCCGACACTCCGCATATCACACTGGGCTAACGGAAACATTCACAAAAGTGTCCACATACTGGTATTACACACCCCAAAGGTTACACGAGATGAATCACAACATTGATGCCACCTGTTGGCGAGCATGCGGGCAACCGGGTACCCTCACTCATGTTTTATGGGAATGCCCGATACTAGCCCCCTACTGGAAGGAGGTTTTAGACTTGATTGACTCCAACTTTGAGATTGAATTGCCCCGCTTTCCAGCGTATGTTCTATTGGTCTTGCCCAACGGACTGATGTATCCTCTGAAGTCTCGTAGAGGGAGGCAAATTGCGATAGCACTGGGTTCTGCTGTTCAAAATATACTTATTCATTGGCGCTCTACCACACCTCCCTCCACCACAGGGTGGTTGCATAGACTATGGCATGTCCTGGGAATGGAAAAATTGTCGCTCATGGTGGCGGGAGAGGTGGAACAATTTAATGAACTATGGCAACCGTTTCACTCATTGCTTGTAGGGGAATTTACAGAGCTTACGTGCTCCAGATATCTCCCCCTGTTGAGGTTGACTACATTGGCAGACTCGGATGGCCTGCGAGCCTAGTTGCGAGGGCACAGGAGGGGGAGGAGCGGTCTTTGGGGTGGAGGGCGGGTGTTGCTCTGGGGCACTGGACGGGGTTGGGGGAAGGGGCACGGTTTGGTTCGGGGAGGTGGGGGAGTTGGGGGGTTTGTTCACTTTGGAGCGCCTTGCGGTAGCATACGCACCAGCCACTGCATCTGAATGTACACTGCTTTTTACAGGACCTAACGTGCTGGTGCACTATTATATGACTGTATCGGACGCTTGCTCCCTTGTGTCAACTGTTTGTCTTTCTTGTGAATGCTTAATAAAATGCTTTAAACCTAAAAAAAATTGTAAAATAAAGTAAATAATACTTCTTGAGTTGGAATTGGAAGTGGATTTGCAGAGCGCGTAGCTACCTCTGGGCGTTCCAGCGCTGGACTCGTAAGATGGTATCTGGAATAGAGTGACTTAGGGGAATAGCCAAGTTTTCAATAGTTTGCGGAATTTTAGTAGATTGGTCTCCCTACGGATGTTGAGGGGTAGGGAGTTCCACAGCTTAGAGGCGTTGTATGAAAATAGAGATCCCCCTGAACGTGCTTTCTTGATTCTGGGGACACATGGCAGGGAGAGGTGGTCGGATCTTAGCTTCCTGTTAGCTTTGTATGGTTTGACCAAGGATCTCAAGATAGGAGGACCCTTGTCTTGAAGGATTTTGTGTGTGATATAGAGGGTTTTAAAAGTGATTCTTTCAGGGATTGGAAGCCAGTGTAGTGAGTTTAGGGCGGGCTTCGCAGAGCAACGGTGTTTTGTTTCTGTTAGCAGCCTGGCTGCTGCATTTTGGACATGTTGGAGTTTGTTGATGACCGATTTCGGAGCACCAAGGTATAGAGCATTTCCGTAATCTAGCCTGGACATAATGAGTCCCTGGATGAGGAGTTTCCTGGAGTGAGGGGGCAAGAGGGAGGGGATTTTGCGTGCAGTGCGCAGAAGGCCAAAGCAAGTCCCAGCGATTTTCCTGGAAGTTAAGATCCTGATCGAGCCAGACACCTAGGCTCTTAATTTCTTTTTTTGGAGTGGGGGTTTTTCCCATACAAGATGGCCACAAAAGTTTGGTGGGGACTTTGGATTGGTTGCCTAGCAATAGGATCTCCGATTTCTCCCATTTAATTTGAGGAGGGATTCGCTCATCCACTTGGAGATGTTTTTGAGGCACGAGGATAGATTTTGCTGGCAATGGACCGACTGGTTAAGGGAAACGACGAGTTGGGTGTCGTCGGCATACATAATTACATTTATGCCGAAAGGTGCTACAATTTCCTCCAGAGGTGACATACATAAGTTAAAAAGTGTGGGGCTTAAGGAGGAGCCCTGGGGGACACCACATTGGAGAGGGAGAGCTCTGGATCGTGTGTGTCCTTCGGTGACTTCAAAGGTACTTTGTTCTAAGAAGGATTTGAGCCAGGACAGGACAAGACCAATGACTCCAACTTGCTTAGCCGGTGGAAGAGGATGGCATGGTCCACCGTGTCGAAGGCAGCGCTGAGGTCCAGGAGGATCACTGCGGCCGATCCCCCTGCGTCCAAGATCATTCTCGCTTCTTCAACCACTGCTATTAGAGTGGTATCAGTGCCCTGGCCTGGCCTGAATCCTGTCTGGGAAGGATGTAGGAGACTGTTGGATTCAAGGAAGGTGGAGAGCTGTTGATTGACAAATTTCTCTGCCACCTTGCTGATTCCAGGAAGAAGGGAAATGGGTCGATATTTGCCCAGCTCTAGGGGGTCAAGGTGAGATTTTTTTAGCAGTGCTTTAACTGTGTCCCTTTTCCAGTTGGGGGGGGGGGTCCCTTTTCCTAGGGAGGAGTTTATTAGGTTAATGATGAGAGGGGGTCACAGTGGGAGTCACGAGTTTTAGTTTGTTGAGGGGTGCAGGGTCAATAGGGGAGCCACTCTTGATGGAATTTAAGATAGTGGGAAGAGTCTCTTTTGTCGGCGGGGAGAAGGAGTCCAGGCGAGGGGCATTGGTTGCAAGGACTGGGGAGGATGGGACTGGGGGGTGGTCGGGAGTGGGGAGGGTTTTTAAGATGTTTAGGATTTTGGTGGAAAAAATTCTGCTAATTCGTTGCATCTTCGACCTGAGGGGTCGTTGGAAGGTTGTGGGTCGGGGACTTTCATCAGTGCTCTGATGATGCGATATGTTTTCCTAGATGAGTTGGCGGAGGCTTGGATTTTATCTTCGAAGAAGGCCGCCTGGGTACTTTTTAAGCTGAATTATAGGATCTCATAGCTGTTTTGTATTTGTTTTTTTTTCTTGTTGGAACAGTCCTTCCTCCATAGGCGTTTGAGTTTTTTACATTGTTTTCTCAAGTCGCGGAGCTCAGGGGTAAACCAGGGGGATGAATAAAATAAACATAGTTAAAATATTTTATAATGTTTAAAATTTATATATAATGCATATATAATAATAAAACGTCAATTAAACATATACATAAAATATATAATATATACTTATTAAGTTTTAATAATTATTTTAATAACTTATAAATTATTATAAAATATGATAAATTACAAATACATCTACACACATGAAACAGTAACATAAATAAAAAGTAAATAATTATATTTAAAACATTCAAAAAAAATTAATATACTTTCAATATTTTTAAAATTAATTATATACTACATTATCTAAAATAATAAAAAAATATTAAATAGCTAAAGAAATAAAACAACTATCCAAAGTCCCAAAAAAACTACAGTAATGAAAAAGTTGGATAGCTTTGGGCTTAAAATTACTATTCCCACTCCAGAAAATGCAACAGTAGGGAAAGCGTTGGATAGCCTAGGGCTAAAAATTACTATTCCAACTCTAGAGAGTGAAACAGTAGGGTAAGCATTGGATAGCGTAGGGGTAAAAATTACAATTCCAACTCCAAATAGTGCAACAGTAGGGAAAGCGTTGGATAACGTAGGGGTAAAAATTACTATTCCCACTCCAGAAAGTGAAACAGTAGGGAAAGCGTTGGATAGCGTAGGGGTAAAAATTACTATTCCAACTCCAAAGAGTGCAACAGTAGGGAAAGCGTTGGATAGCGTTGGGGTAAAAATTACTATTCCCACTCCAGAAAGTGAAACAGTAGGGAAAGCGTTGGATAGCGTAGGAGTAAAAATTACTATTCCAACTCCAGAGAGTGCAACAGTAGGGAAAGCGCTGGATAGAGTAGAGGTAAAAATTACTATTCCCACTCCAGAGAGTGCAACAGTAGGGAAAGTGTTGGATAGCCTAGGGGTAACGATTACTATTCCCACTCCAGAGAATGCAACAGTACGGAAAGCGTTGGATAGCGTAGGGGTAAAAATTACTATTCCCACTCCAGAGAGTGCACCAGTAGGGAAAGCGTTGGATAGCGTCGGGGTAAAAATTACTATTCCTACTCCAGAGTGTGCAACATTAAAATTACTATTTCCACTCCAGAGAGTGCAACAGTAGGGAAAACGTTGGATGGCATAGGGGTAAAAATTACAATTCCCACTCCAGAGAGTGCAACAGTTGGGAAAGTGTTGGATAGCGTAGGGGTAAAAATTACTATTCCCACTCCAGAGAGTCCAACAGTAGAAAAAGCGTTGGATAACATAGGGGTAAAAACTACTATTCTCACTCCAGAGGGTGCAACAGTAGGGAAAGCGTTAGCGTTGGATAGCGTAGGGGTAAACATTACTATTCCCACTCCAGAGAGTGCAACAGTAGGGAAAGCGTTGGATAGAGTAGGGGTAAAAATTACTATTCCAACTCCAGAGATGGTATTCGGATCTCTGGCTCTCTGTTGGGGCCGGTGCGAATAGCAAGGGGGACGAGACAGGGTTGCCCCTGTTCCCCCTTGCTATTCGCTTTGTATATTGACCCATTTATAAGAAATCTGGAAGGGAATGTGGCAATCAAACCAGTACAGCTAAACAGCTGGGAGGTAAAAGTCTGCGCTTATGCCGATGATATCGCTGTAGTTAGTCCACCATCCTTCCAGAGCAGGATGCACGGACACAAGCTCTGTTTTCTGGTTGAGGCTTGCGGGTCGCACTAAACCCTCTCAACTTTGTCTATGCTGTAGACCGCGCACCATCTTCCTCACCTGCATGACCCACCTGGTTGGTGCTACGCTGTCCCTGATCTCCAGATCTACTGTCACCACTATCTATACATGACACCCACTTTCCAGAGCTCACCCCACTTTCCCCCTTGCTCCCACCTGTCTTGCCCAAAGTTCTGCTTACCTGCCAAACCTATCTGCCCAGCTGTTTATCCCGCTGCATTTACACACAACTCCTATAGAGCCTTCCTCCAGCCCCAATCTCTTTTACTCAAGGTATGGCGATTACCGCCGTTGGCTAATTCTTCCTGCCTACACTCCAAACTGCTCTCTGTCTCCCGCCGCTGCTCTGATGCTGATCTTCCAGCGCCCTCCCCTACCCCTCCCACTTCCTCTCTCTGGGCCTTCCTGCGCGGACTAGCCAAGTCTTGTGGTAGGCCCAGCGCATCATAAGCCATGCCCTCAACACTCCATCCTCTGCCACCTTGTGGCCTGGGAGCGTTACGGCACCCTTCCCGACTCTATCAGCCACAAGCCTAACAGGTAATTCTGCTCCCCTCGCCCACACCTCCTCTCTACCAGCACTCCCTGGCGCAATCTCCTCAGGCCTGTTCAACGAGTGCTGTATCCCAACCTGCGCTTATCTCACGGGTTCTGTTCTCCACAGAGCACAACAAACGCTTAGCTTGGCTTGCGAAACCGTTGCTGCCTTGCACCTGCGATGCTCCCTGACCTCCTCTGGGCTTTACATGACAGGGTTCCCATGCCTGCTGCAGGACCCCAGGCTGTAGTAAATCAGCCATGCCTGCTTCCTCTACTGTTAAAAGAGCCACCACCACCTTTCTGTGCATGTCACCCACCATACCTACTGCTTGATGCCTGCACATAAAAGGTTGCTCAATGCCATGCTAAATCTGACCCTGCCAACCGGTGTGTCTACTATTGACATTCTGTCCCAGGAGCCTACCACCTGCTCAAAGATCTGGGGGAGGGGGGACAGGGCCTACTGCCCAACCCCTCCCCAAAAAACCCATTCCCCTTGTGCCTCCACCGCGCATTGCTTTGCTGCTCAAGCCACTGTTTGGCTTTGCCCCCGCCTTTGCCACCTGTGTCCCCCAGGTTGTAAGTGAGGGTGCCAGCGGTGACTGGTGACATTTGAAAGTAGTAGGGTCTAAAAGTTAGGGATGAGTTTTCAGTAGCAGACAACCACTGCATTTTCTTTTACTTTCACCTTGTCATAATTATGAAAACTGTGTAACCCCATGATGGGGCCCCCATCACACCCATTTGCACAGAATCACAATTAAAACTCAAATACGTGACCACTGCCCTAAGCGCTCTGCAGAGCAGCCAATGATTGGATGGCCATGTATTCCGAACATCATTTTGAGCCACTGACAGACACTGTGAGAAACTCGCAGTGCCTTCAACCACAGCTCCAGAGCTCTCAATTGTGCAAACAAGTGGTGCCACTCAGTTCAAACTACGCACTGTGCAAGAGTAATGTGCTACTGGATGTAACTAACATTATTCTACATTATCCTGCATATTTAATTCACACCTGTGCAAAACTGATAACCTACCTGAATTGTACAGGTATCCGGAGACTGCTGATGCCTAGCTGTGGTCCAAAGTCACCCCCAGATGCTCACTCTGCGACCTCGAAGAAGATCGACATGGCCTCGTGAAGACGAATGCAAAATAAATGCTGCGGTCTGCCTTTCACTCCAAAACAGTGGTACAGCATCTGTGACATGGGCTCTGCAATACAGAAGGTCACAGAGCAGGGCCTGCAGCAGGAGCATCCAGAGAGGAGGAGTGGACAGGTGTCCCGGCAGACCAGCAGTAGGAAGTGGCCTGGAAATGCCTCCTGTCCCTCGAAAACAGGTGTCGGAGGAGGCATTCAGCCGTGTTAGGAAAGCAGTGAATTCAAACCAGGCCCCACTTCTGCAAGAACACATAGGGTTGAAGGGTCTGAAGACACAAACATCTACGGTCTACCAACAGAACTCACATTTGTAGGCTACTGGTCCTCCTGTCCTGCTCCCTTATGTACAATGGCTGCGCTAAAACCCTCGCCTTCCAGTTAATATCTTTAACTCGACTGGTGAATCTAGCATTTCTTTCACGGTGTGCCCCCCATAGGACATTGCCCTTATGTAAACCCCCTCACTCCCCAATCCTTACACTATTCTGATGAAGCTCTGCTCAACAATTGAGGGTAGTTTCTGTTTTACCAGCTCTGACATTGTGGGTTGCTGGTCCGAGGGGACGTGGGTGATTGGAAATGGCAGGCACATTAACATTTCTTGATCCTTTGTATGTGGACATTTTTGAAGCACTTATTCTCTGTACTGGGCCAGCAAATACGAGGTGTCTTGAACGGCAGTGGCAGAAGCTGACTCCACTTACTCCTGTGTCTGTTATCAACGTGTTAACGATAACATGTTTTCAGATGCTGGGCACCATTTTTTTCTTCTTGCATTTTTATATGGCACGCACGCAACCTAAATAGTATTGGAGTGCTTTACATGAACACCAATTACATTACAAAAGGTCATTTTTTTTTTTTACCAGCACAGGGAAGTTAACTGATTTGCCCAGAATCACAGGATGATCCGCGGATGCCGGGATTCGAACCTAGATCCCCAGTGCCAAAATGAACAGCTCTTTTTATGAACGACCTGCGGCTGCAATGTAGTGCCTTTTAAATGTTGTGCATTGAAAGTTTTAATAGATGAGGCGCATGAGTCCCCCCATCGCCTCCTGGGTCTTGCTAAGAAGGAAAGCTACACCGTCTCCTCTTCCCTCCACTTTGTGCACGCTCCTGAGACTTTTCGCTCTTCTACGGTGTACACTACATTGTTTACCACCTAGGTTTAGTGTATCACGTCTACATACATATATAGGGCCTCATTTATGAAAAGTGACGCATCACTGCGTGAAAACAGCGATGCGTCACTTTTCATTGCGCCCTCCTTGCGACACCAATGATGCGCCATATTTACAGTATGACGCATCATGGCGCAAGGAGTTGCAAAAGTGACACATTGTTAGAGTGTGTCACAAAAGTGACGTAACTCCAGCAACGCGTCCCTTCACATGGGGCAAAAGGGCCTGCGTCAATCTTACGCCTGCTGTGAGGCAGGCTTAAGATATTGACGCATTTGCATCCTAGAAGTGGCGCAGTGAAATCTTAAAGATTTCACTGCCTCACTTCTACGACCCTATCTTGCGTCAATACGCCCCCCTTGTATACATTATAGCTGGCGCAGGAATAATGTGGTGCAGGGGTTTACAAAGTGACGCATCTACCTAGATGCGTCACTTTGTAAATATGGCGCAACAAGGCAAATATTTTACGTCACTGGTGCGTCACAAAAAGTGACGCACCGGCGGAGTAAAAGGGACGCACAGCCTCATAAATGAGGCCCATAGAATGTTGCAATAGGCGCTTGCAAGCTGAATGAAAGGGTTGTCCTATCCTATCGGCAGAATAGGCGGAATGCCAAAGTAAATTTCGAAAAGGAAAGAAAAAACTCTAAGGCACACATTGCACTGTTCATTTAGGGCACCTGTTAGCAGTAGTGTCACTCTTAATACTTTAAAAACAACTGCGGCATTCTTTTTAAATTACCTGGCCCACTCCAGGACTGGGGGCTGCAGGGCACCGCACAGTACTGAGAGAAGTTTGCTTGTTTATTTAGACCAACACACATGCAACCTGCAGTGTGCAACTTTGTTCCACAAGCTCCAGGCAGTGGAACTGGATCTCTGGAGCAGAATGGCGTCTCAAACTAAATACAGCTCAGGGGGTGGAAACCTCGAGCCTGCGCAGTGTGTTCAAAAGTCATGATGATAAACTGTGCAGCCTCGATTTCTCTGCTTCCTGCCTGCAGCTTCTACCCCCACCCGTTCCCAACTCGTTACAGGGTGGGGCCCCACCCCACCCTGTGACGAGCTGGGGAAGGGTGGGGTGACAATGCTCTCCACTACCTGATTGACGTGAAGCCCCAGCACTACAGGGTTCATTCTGAAATGCCCGGGGATAACTTTACCCCAGGGTCATCAGGGGCTGGAGATTGGTCTTTAAGGCTATGTCTTGGCTGAGCAGAATACCTCACAGGCCTCAGGGTTGTGGGATTGTCAGCCTGGCAAATATTCTAGACTTTGGGCCTTGGGGCAGGTGTTGATTGACAGTGTGCAGCAACCCCCTAGCCAGTATTAGCCTGCAAGCAGGGGCGGCCTTAGGCATGTGCAAGCTGTGCACCTGCACGGGGCCACCAAACCCCAGGGGCCACCACGCCAATATATATCCTTAAAATAATAATCCTCTGAGGATGGATACATATTTGCGTGGCGGCCCCTGGCAGGGATTTGGCGGCCTCCGGCTCTGTTCCACTTCCAAACACCCTGACCCCCCCCCTCTTCACTGGCCTCCACACTCCGCCCCGCCCGGACCCCCTCTTCCAGGGCCCCCTACCTACGCTCCCTGCCCAGGGCCGCCATGAGCCTGGAGCCGCCCCTGCTGCAAGACTAGATCGAGCATGTGGGTACATTTATTTTTTATTTCTATAAAGCACTTTAGCATTTTTGGATGGACAAATTAATTTTAATCTCCAGTTCTGACCTAGGGATGAAAATAAAGAGGCGGAGCCCCTACGCCCTTTCCCAGAAACTGCTGCTGCTTGACTGAGCTTGCCTCCGGTTGCTAAATTTTCAGGGATATCAAAGACTTTACCTGCATCTTGCTACCAGCAACTGCATAGCTGCCAAGGTTTCAGATTGCTATGTGTGACATTTTCATAATTTCAGTGTAATTATGAGTGCCATTTCAACGAGTATGAGTGATACTTTCTTGCGAGCAAAAATCAAGCAATAAACACAAGGGAAACATATAAATATCCAAAACTACACGTATTTGAGCAACAAGAAACTCTAATAGGATCTTAAAACTTCTGCAAACGCTTGCAGTGGCTGACTTATAATTACACTGAAATTATTAAAACGTCGGCCATAGCAATCATAAACATTGGCAGCTAGGCGTCCATTCATTGGGTGAATCAGGGTTCAATAAATTAAGAATGGCCATAGGAAAAAAGGTAGAGAAAGTGAAAAGAAAGAGAGTCTGTTGGCATTAAAAAATCTAAATCAGATTTGGGGGACATAGAGTTACCTTTATTGCACTAAGCATGCTCATAGTGGGGATTGATTCACTTGGCTTCAGTGACCTACGGAATCCAATGACGTAGAAATACCTGTTTCAACAATGCCAACACGCCTGGCTCAAATAGGAGGCTATTGATGTTTGAAGCCAAAAATCTAGTCGCGTCTATCACAGAAAAGTGTCAGTGACACTACACCTGTGGAGCGGTGCTAGTTAATGAAAATTAACGTGAACATGCAAGGAGGCGCAATGCTGATTCTCGTTAGGGGACTGCGCTTGGGCTGATCTGATTGGCTGCACGAGCCTCGAGTAACTTTGGCACTCCTATGTGAGGCTTCTATGGCAAGTTGAAGGAACGCCGGTGGGACGAAGATCTGTGAAGAGTGTGGCGCGCTGCTTCCTGACCCCGGCACCACTCCCTTGCTGCTGTGTGAGTCCGGGTGTTACTTGACAGCCGCGGTGGTCCCAGCTTGATCGGATTTGGTTGGTCGTGCCGCTGTATTCATTGACACAGTGCTGTGAGTTCATCAGGCAGCAGCCACTACTCTGAATTCCGCAACAGCCGCCCGCTCGTGCCATTGGAGGGTAACAACCCACTTGCCCTATAAAATGTGAGTAACAAAACTCACATGGACTCCTCAATCTCACATTATTAACCATTTGCAGGCATGACTAGTACTTGAGGTCACCACGTCAGTGAAATATTTGCCACTGATTGAATCCTGTGCTACTTTGTGGCATTAAGGAGCTCAACCAGCCCCAAGAAGTCTGTCGAACAGCTCGCAGCATGTGCTGCTTCCCTCTACCATTCAACTTAGTGCTAGTAAAATAATGAGCAGGCAGCGCTCCGGCAGCAGCACTTAACAGTCACAGGCGCTTAATATACGTGACCTCGCATTTCAGTGGGGTGATGCGGACCACCATACTGAAATGCATTAGTCTAACGCCTGATGCGTGATACTTGGCAGGGCTGCACTTGGGCTCTGCTGGGAGTCCTGACCTGCCAAGTGGTGCCAAATCCAGGACTGGAACCTTGGAGGTTGATTTGGTGCTGCAACCAAGAAATCGATGCACCGATCCGAAGCATCAGGTCAGAACTGGATATAGAAATAGACGCATCGCGGCTACCTGCACCAAAGCCATGAACATCACTCACTGAGTGCGTGGCGCAATTACCTCAACTTCAAAGCAGCCCAACTTTGCTGCAGCGCCTCCAAAGAAGTGCTGATGCATGAGTTTTGACACTGCACCACCATCATCCGTGGTGCACTATCTTGACTCTGATGCATCCCTGGCCCTGCTTGACTCTCAATCAATGCATCGCCTTGGGCCAGTGGTTTGATTTCGATGCCGAGGAATCGACGCTCCGCGCTCTCGACATTGATGCAGTTTCGACAACGTATCACCTCCAAAATACAGAGGTCTCGCATCCGCAACTGATGCATTGCCTCCACTGCACTCTGCATCATCCGGAGAATAAACAGCTTCAACACCCTTGCATCGCCTTAAAGAACCGATGTCTCTCCTCCTCTGCATGACGCATCGTCTCTGGTTTCCGACACATCCAAGGTACTGTAAGGGAGTCTGCATAATTCCTGTAATCCGCCTGCGCTCCATTACAATCGAATGGAACTTTTGGATTTGTCCCAGTCAAGCGCGACCAGACAGCTCCAGTCGGAGCTATACACTTCCAAGCACTGCGTTTTGATTTTGACTTACATATGTTGGATTTTTGTTGTTTTGGTCGTATTGTACTCAGATAAGTATTGGCTATTTTTCTAAACTAGTGTGGAGTACCTTTATAGTGTTTTCACTGTGCTACTGTGTGTGTGTGTGTGTGTGTGTGTGCACAAATACTTTACACATTGACTCTTCAATTTATCCTGACTGCTCTGAGCCAAACTACTTGAGGGTGAGCATAGACACATTTTGGTGTGTACTACACTCACCCTGACTAGAGTGTGGGTCCCTACTTGCACAAGGTGCATACCTCTGCTAACTAGAGACCCCATTTCTAACAGTACTAAAAGAACACAATATGTCAAAAATAGCAACACACCCTATAAAGAAACATGATAAGTAACTTAGGAAGCAAACCCTACCCAATGTTAATATACCCTACCCAATTATGGTCCATAAAGAGTTAAACAACAGATGGAGGAAGATATCAGTAAAATATTCCATGAAGTTCCAACAAATCTGTGCCATTATTTATAGACCAAAACAACCACATACCCAAAAGGAAAACCCATATAAGTGACCCTTGCTTATATGTTTATCCAGTGAACGTACAATTCAGATTTAAGACTTGTATGTCTTACGAGTGGAAGTTCAAAACAGAGCAAAGCTTCACAAACTACACACACTCACCTTTATAATGAACTTAGTGTACATCATCCTAATCATCAAAAGTACTCAATATTATCTAAAAACAAATTGTCAAAGAGTACTTCCATCATACATTTTTCCTCAAGCAGTCAGTAAAACAAACATACCCAAAAGGAAAACCCATATTAGTGACCCTTGCTTATATGTTTATCCAGTGAACGTACAATTCAGATTTAAGACTTATATGTCTTACGAGTGGAAGTTCAAAACAGAGCAAAGCTTCACAAACTACACGCACTCACCTTTATAATGAACTTAGTGTACATCCTCCTAATCATCAAAAGTACTCAATATTATCTAAAAACAAATTGTCAAAGAGTACTCCCATCATACATTTTTCCTCAAGCAGTCAGTAAAACATATCCTACATATTTCGTTTGACACATCAGGTGCATCTTAATAGTGCATTCTGGGCTACCATTGTAGCAAAATGAAAGTTTTCCATCAATTGCTATTTTTTTTTTTTTAAAACCTTTATTGTCGGTATGCACAGTACACAGCGTCTGCCTACAACCCGAACGGGCCGGCCGCTATGACAATGAACATCAGGACAGTAGGTATAGAGGCAGTACAGGCAATACAGAGAATAGCAACTAATCAGTGTACAGGCACGTAAAACAGAAAAAGCAGGAGGATAAAATAGGTTTCATTTTAAGATTTTGGTGAAAAACATCTAACGAAACAAACCAAACAAGCACATGGCAAAGAACGATTCCAAGGGCTCAAGTGGAGGGGGGGAAGGGAACCAATCTCTAAAGAATATTGTGACATATGTCCAGGGACGGGGAAGTGGTAAACAGAATGATGTAAAATATTACTATAGACAAACATCCGGAACGTCAACTACGGGGACAATGGGATGTCAGTAGTGTAATCAAATGGAGGAGTACAAATATCCCTACGATATGCGTTCCACTGGGACCAAATCCTGCCCCATTTCTTAGGACGGCCCCGAGCTACATAGACAGTCTTCTCCCTGAACATGCACCAGTCTATGTTCTCCTTCCAAGCTGTTATCCCAGGCGGTCTATGGGAACCCCAAAGTTGAGCAATATCCCGCTTGGCAACCATGTTACCAAGAGTGACCCAGAAAGTCTGAGCAGCAGTACAGTCCGTGGGCTCCCAAACATTGAGCAGGCACCGTCGGGCTCAGGCAAGAGAGAGACCCCGGTGACCCTTTCCATTATTGCATGCACTCTAGACCAAAAAGCGGACACCACAGGACATTCCCAAATTATATGTAGAAAGGTACCACTCATGCCACAACCACGCTTACACAGCCCGTCAATCGAGTAACCCATCCGTACCAGTTGCGTACCGGTCATGTATACTCGGTGGAGGATCTTCAGTTGTACAAAACGAAGACGAGCCGGAATGTCAACCTCCTTAGGGGAGGCGACGGCCATCTGCCAATCCTCGTCATCTAATTCCAGGCCGTCTTCGGTCCACGAAGCCCTGAGTCGCACAAGGAGGTCAGCCCTGTTATTAATAAGCTTTTTGTAGATCAGAGAGATTGTGCTGTCAGGCACGTGGCCATCTAGAATCCGATCCTCGAGCGGCGACGACTGGGGAATCTCTGTCCCCGGAGGGAAAACCGAAATCAAGGCGTGTCGCACCTGAAGGTACCGAAAGTACTCCTTGTCACTAAGTTCATATTCAACCTTGAGGGCGTCAAAGGACTTAACCGTGCCCTTGGACCAGAGATTCTCCACCTTGCTGATACCAATCATATCCCATTTAGCAAACCCGTTCGTTCTCCACAAGCTACCCAATCGATCAGAGTCATACAATGGCGTCAGTCGTGTCAACCTATCGCCCCAGCCCATAGCAACATTCGCATCCCTCCACACATTTCGTGGGTCCAGTCAGAACGCGGAATGGCTCCTTGGAATACAGTGCCCTGTTGAAATTCCTGCCCGGCAGGAGGAGCTTGTCCATCGCAAAAGCAGGAGCAGGACCTGGGGAATACGTTACATGGTTAACCGCGCTCAACTGGGAGGCCCAGTAGTAGCGCCTGATGTCCGGGAGGGCTATGCCGCCATCGTACCACGGCAAAGTGAGTTTGGGTAAGGAGATACGCGCCCGCCCATCCCAGATCAGTTGTCTCTGAAGGCTCTCAACCTCACGGAAATATCCGGGGGGTATAGGATCGAAAAAGTTTTGCAGTGCATACAAGAATCTTGGGAGCGACATCATCTTAAAAAGAGCTGCACGTCCCAATGGGGATAGGGGCAGGCGGCGCCACCGCTGGACGTCCAATTTAAGTCGCCTGAGAGGAGCATACAAGTTGCGATCATAACGAACAGAGGAGTCCAAGGAGACATGAATCCCCAAGTACTTGAAACCAGTCTCAACCACCTGGATCGGGAATCTACGAGGCAGTGGAGGAAGCTCCCCCGCTATGACATAAACACAGGATTTAGTCCAGTTGATGACGAGACCCGAATTCTTCCCGAAGGAGGTGAGGACATCAAAGAGCACATTGAGTGACTTCTGGGGTGAGGTGAAGTAAAGGAGAATGTCATCGGCATATAGAGAGACACGATCTTCAAGATCAGGGGCCCACTGGATGCCCCTGATCGAGGGCTCCCACCGGAGCCACTCCGCCAACGGCTCCAGCGCTAGGGCAAAAAGCAGGGGGGAGAGCGGACAACCCTGTCGGGTGCCACGCCCAAGCGGAAACGAAACAGATACCCTGCCGTTTACCACCACCTGGGCCAGTGTTTGTGCGTAAAGGAGTTTCACCCAGGCGATAAAATTAGGGCCGAAACCGAACTTAGAGAGAGCCGCCCCGTGATAAGACCACTCGATGGTGTCAAAAGCCATAGTAGCATCAAGAGAAGTCAAGATGGCGGGTTCGGTCAGCGTTGCAGCTCTCGCGAGAACTCCATGAAGCCTCCGAAGATTGAGTGCAGTGTTTCGATGGGGGATAAAAACGGACTGATCCGGATGGATCAGGTTGCATATAACCGTTAGCAAACGAGTAGCAAGCACTTTAGCCAGGATCTTGGGCTCCGCATTAAGCAAAGAAATGGGGCGATAGGAGGTACAATGGTCACGGGGTTTACCGTCCTTGTGGATGACAACAATAGTGGCCAAACGCTGATCAAGAGGGAGGAGGCCAGTTTCAAAGGCCTCCATGAACATATTTCGCAAGTATGCCGCCATCTTGTCAGGGCGCAACTTGTAGAGCTCGATGGGCAGACCGTTTGGCCCCATAGCCTTACCCGATCGAAGGGATCGTATAGCAGTAGCGACCTCATCCACCGTTATAGGCGCATCCATACTGGACCTGTCCTCATCCGAAATACAGGGTAGCGCGATATCACGCAAGAGCAAACGGGAATCAGGCTCATCTCTAGCACTTACCGATCGGTAGACCGTCTGGAAATGATCCACAGAGCAATCCACAATCTCACCTGGGTCAGACACACACTCACCAGTCAACCGTTCAATCACCGGCACCACTCGGCTCATTTTCTCAGATTTCTCTAACCACGCCAGAAGCTTACTCGCCTTATCACCCACATCATAGAGTCTGCCCAACTGGTTCCTATGCATACCTTTAGCCGCGTCGGTCACCAGGGCTCTATAGTCAGCCTGCTTTAGCGCCAAGGAGTGTAGGACTGCAGGAGTATCATTACCACCCAATTCGCTTTCAAGAGAAGTAATTTCATCTTCGAGGCGCACTAAGTCCTCCTGCTTGGTCTTCTTGTTGGCAGCGATCAATGACAGTGCAGAACCTCGTATTGCAGTTTTAAAAGCCTCCCACAAGGAAACAGATGATGAAACAGACCCCACATTTTCATTGAAGTAACAATCAATAGCCTTGATAAGCTCGGAACGCATCTTGGGATTCCTTAAGTGCCAAGGATGAATAGGGGCAACCCTGCTCTCGCTACACAAACCCACCGAGACCCGGAGCAACAAGGGTGAATGATCAGAAATGCCCCTGGGAAGATGGCAGACCTCACGCACCGAAGGAATGTGGGCGGACAGCATCAGAAAATAGTCAATCCTAGAGAGACTACCGTGTGCTCCAGAGTGGAACGTATATTGCATATGTATAGGGTGTAGCATCCGCCAAACGTCTACCAATCCGAAGGTCTCCAGCAGCTCAGAAAGCCATAGCTGAGACGCCGGCAGGACTCTGGGGGGAAATCGGTCACAATCACCAGAGACCACCGAGTTAAAATCCCCACCCAATACAAGGAGATCATCTGGAAGCCCCAGGAGAGTCCGTCCCAGATCGGCGTAGGTGGTGGCTTGAAGACCCGGGAGAATGTAAAAACTAACAATTGTGAGCACCTTCTCCTCCCACCGCCCTGAGATAGCGGCGTACCGAACCCTATCATCGAGTGTGACTTCATCTATCTCAAGGGGCAGGGAGGATTTGATCATGATGCCGACTCCTCTAGAGCCAGATGTGAATCCGGCATGAGCTACCAATCTATAGCCGCGTCTATCCAGGGCCCTGCACGCATTCCCTATCAGATGGGTCTCCTGTAACAGGACAATATCAGGGGAGTGAAGTCTAAGAAACTGAAGTACAACACCACGTTTTATCTTGCCACCCAGACCATTAACGTTCCAAGACAACAATTTCAAATCACCACCCCCAATCCCAGCAAAGCACCACAACCCTCCCCTCCCGGAGCCCAAAAGCAATAGGATAACAGCATACTCATTGTGCGATGTGAAAGGAACAAATATAAAAACCAAAACAGACCCCCCTCCACCCCCCAACAACTTCCCGTTACAACACCCCCCACCCTGCATCCCTGCGTACGACTAAAAAAGTCACCCCAATCTGCAGTGTGCCTGTCGCCCCTTCATAATACACTACACAAAGAACCCCAGAGGAGGAGATGAGATACTGTCCCACCCCGCACCACCCTCGGGCCTAAACCACCGATTAAGAAATAATAGCAAAACTCAGCCGGTGAATGCGAACCAGCAACCAGACATTGAGAACCAAAGTGTCACTCCTGTGCCGATGCACTCCCGTCCGCTCCACCAGGGCCTCCGCTTCCATCGTCCGTCTTCGGCAGTGAGTCGAGCCAGTCGCCAGCACTGTCCGGTCGGTCAAAAAAGAAAGTTCGCTCTTGATACTCGACGCGAAGTCGAGCCGGAAATAACATCGCATACTTGAGTCCCAACTCTCGCAAGCGCCGTTTCACTCCCTGGAACCCCATCCTTTGTCGCTGGACTTGAGGAGTGAAATCCGGATATATGGAGACTGAACTGTTCTCATACGTCAATGGGCCATGCCTACATAAGGCCTGGAGGATAGCGTCTCGATCCCGAAAGTGGAAGAGCCTAGCGATGAAAGGCCTCGGGGGAGCCCCCGGTTTAGTCTGTCCACCCGGGAAATGATACGCACGCTCAACCGCAAAGAATTTTCTGAGTCCGGCGGGAGCAAGGTGGGTGACGATCAGATCCTCCACTAGCAGGTCAACGGTGGTGGCGCCGTGGCTCTCAGGCACACCGACCAAGCGAATGTTGTTACGCCGGGCCCTATTTTCATATTTGTCCAGACGTCTGGCCATCATATCGTGCGATGATCGCAGGTTACCAATCTCCGACTGTGCATCCGCCATATCAGTGACAAGACTGGAGGCCTTAAGGTCCAAGGCCTTGACCCTCTCGTTGGTCTTAGCCAAGTCCGCTCTAATGAGAGTGACATCAACGGCCACCGTGTCGATCTTGGACACAATAGCCTCATATTGCAGCCCCATATCAGTCTTCATCCCAGTGATGGCGCGCATTAGGTCCTGGAGCGAGACCTCCGATGACGCCGCAAGGTCCGTCCTTGGGTCTTCAAGACTACGGCCAGCACCACCGGGGAACCCTTCGGCTGTGTGTATCGATCCATAACATTGGTTTGAACGGGTCCCCCACGTGTCGGCACCTTCGTCTTGCGCTTCTCGGCTTCAGGTTTGGTCGCCATATTGGAAGCCGCGCCCCGAGGGGGCCCTCTGGACCTGGTGTAAATGGCAAATATCGTTGAGTCGCCAAAGCGAAATTCCGGTCCAAAATCGTAGACTGTGAGACTAGGGATATGGCCGGAAAGCACAGCGGGTCAAGGCCACCGCGGCTCGAAATCAGGATCACTTTCAGAACAGTCAGTTAGGAGGTCGAGGAGAAACCGAAACTGAAAGTAACGATGTAAAAATGGTTCCCGAAGTCCGATTTCAGTTCTTGAAAGTATATTAGGATCAGCAAGAGTAGATCTTCAAAAGCCCATATAGAAATTCAGGATATTTCAAGGATATTAGCGAGAGGGCGGCGCGGGTCACGGGAGCCCTCTGCTTCCGCGACCATCATGGATGCCCGCGTAGCTCCTCCTCCCCATCAATTGCTATTTGACACAGTCAACAAGAACAACATTTTAAATAAATCTTTGGACAGGGTATATAACCAATCTGGAGGTTTAGTTTGTCTTGGGTAAGTTGGGTTCATAACGTTTTTAATAGTGGCAACCCTGCAGCAACTTACACTGGGACTTGGTGTAACATACTTCCTGGTAAAAGGATCTTGTTGTAGAATAAACCAGTACTTATTCAGAATATGATTCACTTTACCTATATCACAACCAAGTTTCGTAATCAACCATATGGTTTCCCAAATCTTGCTTACTCTTCTTACAGTCTTTTCTAAGCAGTGCGATCTAGCTTCAAAACCTTTAGTTCAACTTGCTCCAGTAAATCTCGATTGTATGGTACCATCTACTGACGAATCTCTCTCTGATACCCTCCTATTTTTTTATAAAGCTCCTCGCTTATACTACAATTTTGTCTCACTCTCACCATCTGGCCCATAGGTATTGCTTGGATCTGTGAGTTTGATATGAGCTTTTAGCATGTAATATGGAGTTGCAAGGGGACGTCTCTTTACGAAACGTCCTGCTCTCCAATTTCTCTCCTGAGACATATATTGCTGTAGCGAAAAAGAAAATATTTTTCTTGCTGTAAGTCAATGTGAATTTCATATTCTTATCATAGTCATTAAGGTATGTTACAAAATGTAAAAGGACCATCCAAATGTATGTGGATTTTCTAGCTCTGAGAAAATCTTTCAACAAGACAAAACACATGTCAGCTAGACTGGTGGACTTTGTCGAACTATTGGACCTTTTGCTTTCAAGTTTTCAAGGGTCTTTGCTGTGTTCTTTGGAACTTGGGTAAGAAGCCCCTGCTCTGTTAACAATTTTAGCCAAGTAAGGTAAAAAAGTGAAGGGAGTAGGGTTACCTACCACAGTGATATCTAAAACTTCTATGTTATTTAATAACACGCCTTTTATTAGAATTTCACTGTACAATATAAATAGTTGTATCTGTTTTGCAGTGTTTTTGAATAATTTTTTTTTTTTATCTCTAACGTTCACCCTTACCCTCCTGTCAGAACCCTGTTCAGAGAACTATATGGCAAGCAGGAGCTACTGGGCCTAACCGTGGGGGTTGAGGCATTTTACTCCTGATGTCCCGGGGCACTGCCTACTATAAATTTTGAGCAACTGGGTCAAGTATCCCTTCAGCATTTGGTTCTAAGTGTTAGTGCAGATCAAGAAGGCCAAGCCTTCTCTGGTGGGGGGAGGAGGTAGGCAAAGGGGGGTAAAAACTCTCTCATAGCTCAAAAGCATTAATAAATGAGTATTGAACGTGGCCCTCTCTGCAGGGTTATGACCCTGCAGAGAGGGAAAAGTTCAACTTTTTGCCTTCATCCCCCCTGTTTTCAGAATGTTGTTTTTGTTGACAGTACTACTCTGTGCACCTTACCATTTCTAACCAATGCTAAAGGGGTTGTGCACTCTCCCTAAAACATGGTACAATTGGCCTATACCTAATTGGCACATGTAATTTATTTGTAAGTCCCGAGTAAATGGTACTACATGTACCCAGGGCCTGTGAGTTAAATGCTACTGGTGGGCCTGTAGCACTCATTGTGCCACCTTATGTAGTAGCCTTTTAGAACATGTGTCAGGCCTGCCACTGCAGCCCGTAGTGCAGTTTTAAACAGCCATTTTCGCCTTGCAAAATAAATCTTTTGCAGGTGTACACTGTCCTTTTTTATGCTTATTTGTCACCCCTAAAGGCTCAAAGAACAAGGTGCATTCTATTTACAAAGTAGGGCATGCAGGTTTATGTTTTACATGTCCTTGTAGTGAAAAAATCCTATTGTCTTTTTTCACTATTGCACCTCTGATGCTGGTTAGTTTGTTGGGATCCTTCCCATGGGCGGAGGTGGTAGGGTGTGATGCTTATGACTCTGTTCCTCAGTCATGGCTTAGGTCACCACCAAGGCCTCCTTCCTCCGATGATGGTCTGGACCAGACAACGTTCCTTGCCTTTCCCTGGTGGACCCCTCACCCCCGGCAGGGTCACTGCTCTTCCTCTGCACACAAGCTACGGCCCAACAGCGCAGCAGCAACTTTCATGACATCCCCACCTGGCATACAGGTTTGCAGACTTGATTTCTTCTCATGGGCTACGGCCTGATCTGCATGGCAGCAACCTGCCCGGCAGCCACACTTGGCATATGGGGCAGTTAACTTGGTATCCGCACGTGGGCAGTGATTCGATCTGTATAGTAATAGTCATTGCTCGCTTCAGGGTGGCCCATTTTTCGACACCAAATGTATTTTAGAGTCTGAGTCTTTGAAGTTCATGTTGGAGTTCTGCTTTATATTTAAAGTGCCCTCTCCTCTGCCCTGCCCTTCCTCCAGAAAGCTGATTGTCACAGCAGGAGAGATTCCAAATCTAATATCCCCACAACACAGGCCAGGGGAGTGACTAGAGGTTCACACCTGAATGTCAGCCACAGTGATATGTGTATTAAAATGCTATCCCAGTCCTACTCGTTATTATTCTTTTATCAATCAATTTCCTCCCTAAGATGTGCCCAGGGCCCTTCCTAGTGACCTCTTTTAAAATCAAAGAGCACCTTTTGAAGTGGCATGAGGAGCCTAGCTCTTTCTTCCTCCAGAGTGTCTTATTCAGTTTTTGCCTTCGAGTGAGGGTGTGGTGTAACTGCCAGAGCTGTTAACTTTGGAGCTGGAGACCCAGGTTTGAGTCTTAGCATTAGCTAAACATCCTGTGATTCTGGGTAATCACTTAATCTCCCCATGCCTAGGAACAGCAGCTAGAGACCTCATGTGTGATTAGCCATGTGATACAAATCTGAGTATAATTATTTATCAGTGATTGACAAATACCTGACAATGTTTCTTTGTTTTAATTGAATTTTATATCTATTTTACACCTCCTAGTGTCCTCACATTTGTGACATATCTGTGTAAAGCCTCCACATAACCCCTCATGGTATGAGAATGCACTGTACTTTTCACCATTATTACTCTGTTAAGTATATGAGTGAAGCGCTGTGCGGATACAAATGACACGACAAGTCCCTATTGTCTTTTGCCATTTAAAGAATTTAGCTAATTTAAGTCTGATTGTTTTTTTCAGAGACACTCTTAATGAATATGTGATCTGTTCCACTGGTATAGTATCCCCACTGTATTTAGAACAGTGCTTCTACATTATGTTCCTCACAGGCTGCCAGTAACAAATGTCACTTATATTCCAGTATCCTCATGCTTTCTCCATCTGCACAACCATCTAGTAACATGACCATTAGTTATAGAGTTTACTGCCATGTCTCCAACTGTGGAATTAGTGCACCAGTGCCATGTTTGAACTTTATTTTTGTAGGCACCAGGAGATTAAGGGATTCGTCTAGAATCACAGGATATTGAGCCATTGCTGGGAGTCGAAACTGGTTCCACAGTTTTTAAGTAGCCAGCCCTGGTCATTAGGCCATATTTCCTCCAATCTTGAACATGTTTGGACTGTAAACCACTTTTAAAGAAAGTTCATGTCTCATCTTCCCCTTTTTTTCCCATTGTAGGAACTCTTGTTGTTGGTTGACTGGGATTTGAGCCCTTGTCAAGCAACAACCACAATCCCGGTCAGGGTAAGGCACAAGCAAATGCCAAATTAATCTGTGTTCAACACCTTGGTAGCTTGGCACAGAGCAGTCAGGCTTAAGTCAGTGGCAAGGTGTAAAATATTTGTGCAACACTTCAAACAGTAAAACAGTGAAAACATGACAGAAAGAGATCAAACACCACACCAAAATGACAAAAATCAAATTAGTAGAACCGGAGATAATCAATTTTAAAGATATTAGTGGAAATAGTGCCAAAAAGCACAAAACACTTACTGTAGCTATCTGCTCAGGCCGGACTGGGACATAGTCACAAGTCCAGGCAGACTACGATGGCTACAGGGACCCAGTTATGCCCGCTGATCCGGGTTGCAAGCGTTGCGAGGATCTGTGTTGAGTCGCCACAGCAATACATTGGTTCCGAGGTGATGCGAGGTTCTGTGCTATCGTCGAAGATCCCGTTGACGAAGGCTTGTGATGTGAAGTCCAGCATCGAGCATACAGTGCGCAGCTGGCGATGCCGTTGGTTCCGAGGGAGCTGATAAGCTGCAATGTAGAGTCCGGTGTCGTCATAGCGGCTGCCATCAAAAAGAGATGCGAGGCCTTTGCCGTAAATGCGCTGTTATCAGGGCAATGCATCAGTTCAGAGGAATGCAGAGGTGATGCAAGTCTTTGCAATTGGTCCAATCCACACAGCTGTGGCCATGTGTTGGTTCTGGTTGAGATGTGCTACTCAGCAGAGGAGATGCATTGCTTCTCCTTGGGTGATGTGCCGCTCAGCAGAGAAGATGCTTTGGTTCTGCTTGGGGATGTGGCACTAAGCCGAGATGATGGTCGATTCTGCTAGATCCACAGGGTCTAGCAAGCACCTTAGGCCCACTTCCAAGTGTCGAGAACTGGGGTGGTACCACTTGGTAGGGTAGACTCACAGTTGGCAGAGTCCAGGTGCGAGGTTGTTGGAAGCCTGTCATGTCCTTTACACGTCAGATCAGGAGGCCAGCCAAATAGCCCTTGGTGTTGTTCTGGTTCAAGAGATGCAGATCCAGTGCTATCCAATCATCCAAGAGGGCAACAGGCAGTAAGCAGTAAGTCAGCACGACAAAGCAGGAGTCCAGCAGAGAGGCAATCCTTCAGCAGCACAGCAGTCCTTCTTTATGGCAGACTATCCACAGGTCCAGAAGTGTACTGAGGAGTTGGTGTCTGGGGACCCCTTTGTATACCCAGGTTCTGGAAAGTGGGAGAAGCCCTGAACTAACTTCAAGCTGTCTATAGTGACTATGCCCGGGTGTTAGGCCCTTTGTGTGGAGACAGGACACAGCCTATTCAGGTGTAAGTGAGACTGGGCCCAGCTCCTTCATCCCATCCTGCCAGTGATTGTCCACCCAGTCACACTCAAACTCCTATTGTGTGTGGCTGTCTAGGAGGAATACACAAAGCCCAACAGCCAATTACACCCAGTCATGTGACCAGAGACAGGCTGCAGGCACTAAATGGCTAAATCACAAAAAAAGCCAACTTTGTAAAAGTTTCATTTTCAGAAGTGTAATTTAAAATCCAACTTCACCATAAGTTAGGATTTTAAATTATGATTCTATAACACCAAACACAAACCTGTTATCGCTTCCCATTTGAGATTTTTTTTAAAATAAAATATAATAAGACAACTCCAATGTTATCCTTTAGGAGAGTTAGGCCTTGCAGCAGTGAAAAATGAATGTAAGAGTTTTTCACCGCCAGACATGTGAAACCTAAAAGTACATGTCCTACTATTTAAATACATTGCATCCTGCCCTCTGGGCATGTCTAAGGCCTACCCTAGGGGTGACATATGTATTAAAAAGGAAGGGTTGAGCCTGGCAAAAAGTTAATGTTGGCAGGTCAAAATGGCAGTTTAAAGTGCATGCACAGACTTTGCAACAACATGCCTGAGACATGTTTAAAGGGGCTACTTAAGTATGTGTCACAATCAGTGCTGCCAGCCCTCTAATAGTATTTAATGTACAGGCCCTGGGCATGTATAGTAGCACTTTATTAGGGACTTATAAGTAAATTAAATATGCCAATTGGGATATAAGCCAATACCACCATGTTTAGAAGGAAGAGCACATGCACTTTAGCACTGGTTAGCAGTGGTAAAGTGCTCAGAGTCCTACGTCTAACAAAAACGAGGTCAGAAAACTGGAGGAGGAAGGCAAAAGGTCGGAGGGAAGACCACCCTAAGGCTGGCAGGTCTAACACCCATATATAGTTAAACACACATAGAAACATCTGAATGTGCACATGAAGAATAGGCACGCTGTATTACCTTATAAGACACAACCTTGTAAATCTCAGGTTGTTGAATCATTTCTGATATGTTGACACACTGAGATATAATATGCACATTGTTTAAAGAAAAAACTGTGTCAACCTGTGGTTAAATACATTTTTAGCAGCCAAGAGGCTCTGAGTGTGAAACCTTCAGCCAGCTCTGCTCTTTAGCCAACAGTGTTGAATTTTTGAAGTTACATTTTGTAGTGCCTAATTAGTGCCTGTGTTTGCTGAATGATAAGCACTGCCACTTCATTCTTAACACCGGCATTTTTCTGTGATAGTCCAACACATGGTGGTGCTGTATGCCTATTCTCGTGCAAAAACAACAGTTGATGGACAGAATGCGGATCAATGTCATACATTCACCCCAGTACAGAGATCTGGGCCTAAATCCATCGTTTTTTTGCACTCCACACCACCCCAGTTCAGACATGGCAATATGCAAATCAGCCTTGACCCTGTGCCTCATGGGAACAGTTCAGCCCAAACTGCCAAGCCATGTCTTTCCTGGACCGGAATCAAGCATCCTAGGACCGGTTTCTGGCTATCAGCCGTCTTCAGCCAGGATAGCTTGACTCCAGTGGTGTGGAGAGCATGGGACTCACGTCTGAGCATACCCATCCAACTCGGGGTGACAAATGCAAAAACAACAGTTGATGGACAGAATACGGAACAATGTCATACATTCACCCCAGTACAGAGATCTGGGCCTAAATCCATAATTTGTTTGCACTCCACACCACCCCAGTTCAGACATGGCCATATGCAAATCAGTCTTGACCCTGTGCCTCATGGGAACAATCCACCCCGAACTGCCAAGCCATGTCTTTCCTGAACCGGAATCAAGCATCCTAGGACCGGTTTCTGCCTATCAGCCGTCTTCAGCCAGGATAGCTTGACTCCTGTGGTTTGGAGAGCATGGGACTCACGTCTGAGCATACCCATACTACTCGGGGTGACAAATGCAAAAACAACAGTTGATGGAAAGAATGCGCAACAATGTCATACATTCACCCCAGTACAGAGATCTAGGCCTAAATCCATCATTTATTTGCACTCCACACCACCCCAGTTCAGACATGGCCATATGCAAATCAGCCTTGACCCTGTGCCTCATGGGAACAGTCCAGCCCGAACTGCCAAGCCATGTCTTTCCTGGACCGGAATCAAGCATCCTGGGACCGGTTTCTGGCTATCAGCCGTCTTCAGCCAGGATAGCTTGAATCCAGTGGTGTGGAGAGCATGGGACTCACGTCTGAGCATACCCATCCCACTCGGGGTGACAAATGCAAAAACAACAGTTGATTGACAGAATGCGAAATAATGTCATACATTCACCCCAGTACAGAGATCTGGGCCTAAATCCATCGTTTTTTTGCACTCCACACCACCCCAGTTCAGACATGGCCATATGTAAATCAGCCTTGACCCTGTGCCTCATGGGAACAGTCCAGCCCGAACTGCCAATGCCATGTCTTTCCCCGAGTGGGATGGGTATGCTCACACGTGAGTCCCATGCTCTCCACACCACTGGAGTCAAGCTATACTGGCTGAAGGCCCCTGAACCGAAAGTGTGGGAGAGAAGGGACGTGAGAAGCAGGGGCACAGAACAAAGATCTAGGGCGAGAAGAGGAGGAGGAACAGAAGAGCAGAGAAGTGACAGTATGTACCGCCTGCAGGCTGACACCAGATGTTATTGTTAGCATTTAAAAAAAAACTTTTAAAAAAACGAGTTTTATAGAGCGCTTACTTTACCCGGAGGCATCAGAGCACTTTACATGAGCACCAGTTACGTGAAAGACAGGCACATTCTTTTTTTTTTTAGGCACGGAGAGAGTACGTGATTTGCCCAGAATCACAGAATGTTGAGCACCCCTGCTGAGACTCAAACCCTGTTCCTCAGCTCTGAGTTCGACAGCTCTATCCTTTAGGTCACATTCGTAGCATTAGGTTTATTAATAGTTGAACATACGATCCATAGGCGGCTCAAATGATGTTTACCAAAGTGAAGGCGAAGGCTCACAGGCACAAACCCCTTCTGTAGTGACGATAAATAAAAGATCACCGAGATGCCAATTTTAGCTTCCAAACATGTTATTTATTACCCGTCCCAGGTGGATATTCAAGGTGTAGATCAAGCCATTTTTAGCATAACGCTGAGGCAGGCAAAATGAGCTTTGATATGCCAGTCTGACAGTGAGCCTCTCAGGTCTCGTAGTGAAAATATGCCACCAAGAGCCTCTGCGGCTCGTTATAAATGCCACCAGGATTGTTGGAGTCCCACTCGGGGGACTCTGAGAGGAAAAAAATACCCACTGAGCCTCGTGGGCCCGGCTACAATGGCACCTCACTAGGGGAGCGGCCCACTGTCTACCGGGGCCTCTCTAATTAAAAAGGAACTGCCCCCGCACTCACCGGGACATCGCTCGTTCTGCGGGGGCAGGAAACACTGCCGGTCTCATTCAAGCAGCGTGGGGCTCTTCTTCAGCACCGGAGCCCTGCCTGTGCTTCCAGCCGCTCTCTTCTTCCTGCAATCTGCTCACTCTCCGGGGCTCTCCATCTCTCATGGGAGCCCCGGTGGGGAAGACGCCGGCTTCAACAATAGCGGCCTTGCCGGTAAAGGGGCCGCGAGAGTCCTGGTTGCCGGGCAACCCTCCGGCGGGACTATCACGAGATAGGCTGGCGGGGCAGCCAATGGCAGCGCGGCCCTGCGGACGAGCCCCCAGGCTCCGGGTCGCGGTTCGGAGGGCAGAGTAGTGATCTCTTCGACGTACGGGGTAGGCTCCCGTTACTATTAAATACTAGAAACGGGGTTGGCACTCGTACCAAGCATGCACACAGTCCCTGGCAGGAGGGCTTAAGGGAGACAGGAGATGCGCACGGCACATGCGTCCACATATCCAGTCCGATCTAGTCTGCAGCCTGTGCGTGCGCGCATTGTAAGCTAATTCCGGCCTGCTCAATGGAGCGCGTGTTCACGCGCCTGCGGCCCGCTCTGATCCGATTCTTGAAGCTGCACGTGGCCATCTCTTGTCTCCTGGGAAGCTGAGCTGGTGACTATAGGTCTCGCAGCGAGACAGAGCTTTTCGCGCTGTAATCGCAGGCGAGACCTAAAAAGTATGGATTAAAAAACGGCAGTCAAGAAAGTTCCAGGACTGGTTGAGGACTTTCATGTGCGACTGACATAGCATGTCTGCTATAATCTATGACATGGGGTCGCAGATCTAAATGAAAAATGAAAATGAAACGAAATGGGCACAAGTAAGTTCGATAGTATTAGCACCTACATAGCAGTTAAGAGGCCAAATAAGTGTGAAAGTGAAAGTAAAGAAGTCCCAGAATGTAAAGTGCTGTTTGCTGGTATTGTTGCATTTGCGTCTTCATTCTCAAAAGAGACTAGTCGCGAGGCAATATCAGCATTTCAGACACTGCATTGCGATCAGCAAAAGGGATATATATATAATATTTAATATTAAAGTGGAATAAATCAGCTTGTGAACTGTTTTGAATGAATGATGTCAAGGTGGCCTGTATTGGACAGCAAACCTCTACCCTGACCAAAAAATTGTATAATATGCGGCAATCTTCTATGGGCAGGGGCCATAACACTGCAATAAGTGGCACAATGTCATTCCAACATCAGGGAGTGCACGAAATGGTCCCTGGGACCACCACCTGAATGTCCAAATGTCTGCAGCCTGCTCAAGCAGAGCGCAAGCTGTCAGTGAAGGGAAGCGTATACTTTGCAACTTCAGCCCGGTCAAGTTTTCCAAGTCCATGCATGATGTGCTGCACCGGTCCAGTTTTTTTTTCTTTGAATTCTGGGACTTGCAGTCTTGTATATTCTGTTATAAAACAGGACCCTTGATGTGTGAACGTGGCTACAATGAGCGATTTGTGAAACCCTCATGGTGAACGCAAAGCTCTTTTGAGCACCGCCAGTTCAGACTTCACATTTACAAAATAAGCTGCACTAGCCTTAAGATTAAAACTTTTTTTGCAGAATCAGGCTTCTGATATCACAATGCGAATATATCCATCAGTTAAGGGGGAGATTGACTACGCTTTTGCGCCCTGCTTGCGTCACAAAACGCGAAACAGCTAATTTTTTTTTTTCTAATTTATTTGTTTAGCACTGGAAATAACGTAAAAGCAAGAGCTGCTTTGCATTACTTTGCTGGGGGCATGTCAAAGGTGGTGCATGGGCATTTCCATGCAACAACCAAAGGTTTCTCATGCTAAACCCAATTTACTAAACACAGTAGATTGGGTTTAGCGTGAGAAAACTCCACCCTTTTAAACTAGGCGCAAGGAAGGAGAAATGCTTTCATTTGTCCTTCCTTTTCCAACTTTGCATGCGTACTGTACTGTGCAGCAGACATACAAACTGGGAAAAGCTTTCCCTCGTGTCTAGGCATAGTATTTTGTACAGGAAAGGGTGTCCTTCCTGTACAAAACCTATGCTAGAGTTGCACACACACCCTAGTGCTAGGGTGCTAAGGGGTGTGGGTGGTGCACAACAGCTGTAATCAGCGCTGGCGCAAGGCAAAGGGGAGGAGAGATCCATATCTCTGAAAATTGGGGGACAGACTTACAAGCACCTTGCGCCACTTTTGCGCCACTTTTCCCATGTTAAAAGTGACGTAAAAGTGGCGCAAGGGGTTTGTAAATCTGCCCCATGGTGCTCGCCTGCTCCCTCCCCGTTGAGTAACGCAGCGCAGCTTTGCAGGGGGCTGCGCTGCGTGAATGGTTCGTTAATATCCCCCTAAGTTCTAAATAAAACAATAGGAACACGTGCTGCCTACCTATTGCCATGGCATGAAAATGCTGTATATTTTGCAAATCGAAACATGTTTCTGTGAGGAAGTAACGGCTCCGGGTATTAACTCGCTCTTCTGTGTCATAACTCACCTGCCTGCGTTTTAATTGAGTTGCTATTGTGATAGAGTGAATACGAATTACTAAAACACAAGTTAGCTCTTATATTTCACAAGGGCTCGTTCATCTCGACTACCGCCGCCCCACCCTCCACGCACTTTCTTTGAAACCTCACTCCAGGCACCCCAAGTACGTTCCTTCCTTCAGGGTGTCTCTTCCAGACACCACAAGGCCTGCTCTCGTGCAGGGTGAGGGACAGGTGAGGCCTTCCCTGCCGGCACAGTTTCCCACGGAGCTGTTGTGCCCTCGTGTTCCGCCACAGCTGGCGCAGAATGACTCAGAAAGGCCTGAGGGGCTCCGCCTTACACCTTGTCGACAGCGTGTAACGAGTCCTGTTCTTCTGTTTAATAATCACAATCTAAGAGATCCCACGTTTTTCAGCTCCGTGCCCTAGTAGCTAATCCAGTCCAGGTTTTTTTCTGCATTTTTGGATTTTTAGTCTTGTGTTATCCCATCATAAAATCAGAACTACAAGTCTCAGAGTGCACAGAGAAATCTGAACTGGATGAGTCTCTCAAGCATAGACCTGGAAAACTTAAAAACTCTGACTTTTTAACTTAAAATCTGTGATTTCGAGGACGGAAGCATGGTAGGAGGAAGCAATAATATTATTGTTACCAGATGACTCTAGGCCATCAGAGACACCATGTTCCAATTGTGGGCTTTCCATTTGCAAATCCTTCTTTTCCGTTGCATTAGCCCTGTTGGTTCCGTTGAAAAGAACCAAACTACATCTCACAGAATGCATCTTTTTTTTTTTAGTATTTTTATTGGTATTTACAGGGTACAGAAAGAAACATATGCTGACAGAGTTTTGACTGGTGTTCACCATAGTTTTAAAAACATACAATGCTAAAAGAATGCCCTGTATTGGAAATGGTGTCCCCGATGGCATGGAGTCATCTTCCGACCTTAGGCAGTAAACCAATTCATTCCTGTCCAAAAAAACACTCTCTTTCACCTCTAGATCTAAGATTATTGGATTTTCATCGAGTTCATGGGTAAGGTTATCACATGGCTTCATGTCATCAGGCGCACCAAATACCAGTCCAGTTAGTCCACAAAATACTTTACCCTGGTATTGCTTACAACCTATTCAATGGAGGCAAGCAGGACTACAACTCCCACAATGTCCTGTTATGTGAAAAGAATGCGTTGGACTATAGCAGGGTGTAATGCATAAATATGATGCTCCACGTGTGCTTAACCTACAAACATGTAAAATGCTATTAGCGTCTATAACATGGATAGATAAATGGAGTATGTATAAAAAAAGTATTCTAAGGAGCGTCAAAGGACAATCAGGGCATGATGCGATGGCTAGCGATAGGGACCGACCCAGAGAGGCAGGACCTAGAGCATCTACTTCAGGAGAGGACTCTCCTGAAATCATTGTATGATAGGACTAAACAAACACACAATAACCCTAGGGCAGTAAGGGTCATTAATGACTGCTGGGGCAAATACACTAAGAAATTAGGGGCCTCATTTATGAAAAGTGACGCATCGCTGCGTGAAAACAGCGATGCGTCACTTTTCACTGCGCACTCCTTGCGACATCAATGATGCGTCATATTTAATGTATGACGCATCATGTCGCAAGGACTTACAGATACGTCAGTATTTCTGACGCATCTGTAAGCGCAAAAGTGACGCATTGCTGGAGTGTGTCACAAAAGTGACGCAACTCCAGCAATGCGTCCTTTCACATGGGGAAAGCCCCATGTGAAAGGGCTTGCGTCAGTCTTACGCCTGCTGTGAGGCAGGCGCAAGATTTTGACGCAACAGCATCCTAAAAGTGACGCAGTGAAATCTCATAGATTTCACTGTGTCACTATTACGAGGCTTTTTGCGGGGGAACGCCCCCTCTGCATACATTATACCTGACGCAGGTATAATGTGGCGCAGGGGTTTATAAAGTGACACATCTACCTAGATGCGTCACTTTTTAAATATGGCGCAACAAGGCGCATTTTGTACGCCGCTGGTGCGTCACAAAAAGTGACGCACCGGCGGCGCAAAACTGATGCAAGGCCTCATAAATAAGGGCACCGGGGTGAAATACCCATATTCCCTCTTTCTCCGATTGTGGATGTAAGCGGGATTATCAGAAGTGGCGGATCGCCATGCTACGCAGATGTGGACACACAGAGGGGAACTGACACAATGGTCGAAATTTACGCGGGCTGTAAGCTACTTACATCCGAAATGCCAGTAGAAGAAGAAAAATGTCTTTATTTTGTTAAATGAATAACCAAAAAGATATAGTAGGAGATTTTGGGTTGCACCAAGGACAATTCCCACCCTTCTAAACAATGTGTGGCGCGTTCCGGGGGATATGGGGCACCAAAGCGATAGTGCCACACACTCAGAGGTTCTAACAGTATTACTGATACACGGGATACTACGTAGGGCAGTAACGTGCACCATGCCGTAATCCATGATTCAAATATACACAATTCAATTAGCTACATTGCACTTACCTATCTGCAGGGCATCTGGCTAACATATACCCAGGGCTCCCCTCCGAATGCCACAGATGCCGAATTAAGTCAACAGATTATTTCCATATGGTATGGGACTGCCATCGCATTGCTCCCTTCTGGACTACTGTCTTTTCTCTGCTGAGATAACTGACTGGCAGACCGCTGCCTAACAGGGCAGCTATATGCTTAGTGGGGCATTTCTGGAGACTAAGGGGAATATTTCCAGCTGAAGTGGCGTAGTGAGGCATTATCTGTAATGCACTGTTCTGTCAAGAAAAGTGTCTCCCCAGAGCACTCAGAATCCAAACAGTTCAAATAAAGTTCAAATAAAGGTTCAAAACGTGTAAATCAGTTTCAGTGTTTTTCTTTACTTGTGCATCATTTCATGATTCTTCTCATTATATACACATATTTAACTCATTGGCCCAATGCATTTCGGGCTGAGCCCTTCTTCGGGGGCCCTGTGAAATCCTATAATGGTAATGATAAAGTACAGTTTCAAAAAGCAAATCTTTAAACATTTGTTCATGTGAAATCAAACAGTGTTCCACATATTACCACATGCAACGGGGGTAGAAAATCAGTGTCCGAGGTCTAACATTATGCTAATGTTGTGAGAATAAGTGTACTCGAGGATTGTAACAGGGAAAGTGCAAGAAATTGGGGGTGTCTAGGGAGTGGCCGAAGTCGCCACGTTTTAAAAAAGTGCTCGTGAAATCGTGCTCATCAAACCTGTTCAGGCGATTAAGGTAGCCGCGCTGATATAAAAAAGTTGTCTGTAAACAAACGAAAAAGTAACAAATGTTGTAGAGAGACCTATCACAGACACCGAAACGGACAAACTATTGGGACTAAGGAACCCCAGTCGCTTTTTACCACCAGTGAGTCATAAGGTATTGGATGCCTTTGAAAAAGTCGTAAACAAGGATATCTTAAAGATCTTTAAAGCACCTAGACCCAAAAGAACCAACTTCACCCAAAAAGAGAGACAAGCTATTCAAAACTTGGCAGAAAACAAAAATATCACCATACGACAGGCAGATAAGGGCGGCGCCCTAATAATCATGGACACTGAGTTTTATGACAAAAATATGAAGGACCATGTGAATGATACCAACACCTACATAAAATTGAGAGGAGACCCAACCAGTGAATACAAGAAAATTCTGACTACCATCATTCAAAAAGCAATTGATACAGGAACCATTGGAAATAAAGAAAAAGAATATCTGATCAAACAAAACCCATCTGTACCCTATATTTACATGATTCCAAAAATACACAAACACCCCACAGTTCCTCCATTCTGGCCGATCGTTTCTACAGTCAATTCAATCCATGAACCAGTAGGAAAATTCATTGACAAACATCTACAACCACTAGTACAGCAGATTCCAACATACATAAAGGACACCACCCATTTCTTGAACATCCTAGAAGAACATAAGACCTCATTCTCCACCGAGATGATTTTGACCAGCATTGATGTGAAGTCATTATACACTTCGATTCCTCATGACTTAGGATTAACAGCATTGGAGAATATTCTGCTAAACTGTGAATCAGAAGACACAAATTTGAAATTGCTAATCATGGAATTGATGCACTTTACACGATTCCACAGCTATTTCCAGTACAACAACGAATTTTTTGGACAATGTAACGGAACTTCCATGGGAAATTGTGCTGGTCCGGCATATGCCAACATCTTTATGCACCACTTTGAAACAGAGCACATTCTTAACAACCAATCATGGAGAAACAATCTCATACTGTACAAGAGATATATAGATGACATCTTCCTACTATGGAAAGGATCAACCACTCAATTAACATCAGCCATCCAAGAACTCAATAATGTTAATGACCGGATTCAATTCACCTATAACATCAATCACAAACAACTATCTTTTCTAGATGTACTAATCATCAAAGACCAAGACAAACTACTTACCACAGTATTTCAGAAATCCACAGACAAAAACAACTTGTTACACTACCAGAGTTTTCATCAACCTCCATTAAAAAATCATCTTCCTTACTCTCAATTGCTACGCGTTAAACGCATTGCCTCCTCTCAACAACTATATGAAGAGCAAAAAGAAAACATGATAAAGAAATTCAAGGATCGGGGATACCCAGAAACCATACTGGAACCAGCTGTGGAGAGAATAAAACACATGAATAGACAACAACTTTTGACACCATCCACCGCATGGGAGGAACAAAGATCAGTGTTCATTTCAAAATACTCCACAAGGAGTTACAACATTAAAAAAACCATACTAAAACATTGGCCGTTATTGGCCCTGGAAGAAGATTTCAAGGGAATTTTTTCCTCGAACCCAAGATTTGCATATAAAAGAACAAGAAATCTAAAAGAATTACTAAAACCTAAAGTCACAGAACTTCCGACATCATACAAAGGCACGATGGCCTGTCACAGCTGTGGAAATTGAAATTCCATTATTAAAGGGAATTAAATTAATCACCCATCCAGTGGAAGCAAAATTAAATTAAGAGTAAATGGCACATGTGATAGTACCAACCTTGTATATATGTTGAAATGTCCATGTGGACTCCCATACGTGGGCAAAACATCCAGAAAAATAAAAACCGGGGTTGACAGAACACCGCAGCAACATTCGCCTGAAATCTAACAAATCTACTGTGGCAGTACACTTCAACGATCATCATCACAATTCAAGCCAACTGAAGTTCTGCATCTTAGAAATAGTTCCCTTACTCCCAGGAAGAGACAATGATCAATATCTGTTAAGACGTGAACTTTACTGGATCAACAAACTGTCATCGACAGCTCCAAGAGGACTCAATGAACGTTTAGAATTTAGTTGTTATTTATAGTTATATGCTCTGATGTTTGCTGACAGACTATTTATTTATTTTACCATTGATTACATGCTATTGTTGTGAATGTTCCATCCATAAGAATAAGAACACTCTTTGTCACTTCTTCTTTTTATTTTTTCCATTCCCGTTCCAAAGCTCATTCAGACTTTAATACATCGCAAATCTTTTAATGATACACTCCTTCCCTAACCATAACACAGTTCGTAGCACCGAGATAAATATGTAAACACAACGCTTTCGTGTGTTGTGACACGTGACCGTGTGTCAACCAATTACACCGTTCGTTACCAACGTACACATCTTAACGTATCAGCGCTGCCCTTACATTTAAGGAGCCTTGCGACCCGGTTTAACACTTAGAACGCAGAAGTACACTTGATCGCTAATACTTTTACCGGACTCCCACGCGGACTCGGCCAGAATACTTTACTCGGTAAGCATTCTTTATGAACGAATTTTTGACAGAGGATTGCTGTCAAACACAGACCCGCTTTCTAACGTCTGTTACTTTTTCGTTTGTTTACAGACAACTTTTTTATATCAGCGCGGCTACCTTAATCGCCTGAACAGGTTTGATGAGCACGATTTCACGAGCACTTTTTTAAAACGTGGCGACTTCGGCCACTCCCTAGACACCCCCAATTTCTTGCACTTTCCCTGTTACGATCCTCGAGTACACTTATTCTCACAACATTAGCATAATGTTAGACCTCGGACACTGATTTTCTACCCCCGTTGCATGTGGTAATATGTTGAACACTGTTTGATTTCACATGAACAAATGTTTAAAGATTTGCTTTTTGAAACTGTACTTTATCATTACCATTATAGGATTTCACAGGGCCCCCGAAGAAGGGCTCAGCCCGAAATGCATTGGGCCAATGAGTTAAATATGTGTATATAATGAGAAGAATCATGAAATGATGCACAAGTAAAGAAAAACACTGAAACTGATTTACACGTTTTGAACCTTTATTTGAACTTTATTTGAACTGTTTGGATTCTGAGTGCTCTGGGGAGACACTTTTCTTGACAGAACAGTGCATTACAGATTTATACTTTACCCAAGTACAGAGGGTTCAACCCCACGGGCACCACCCACCCTCAAAGAATTTATTAATTACTCTAAGATCACTTCAGGAGTGCGTACCCCGACCTCCATTTTTGTAGTGAGGCATTAGCCGTCATGGCTTAACTCCTCACTCCGACATTTCAGAAACGCAAGGCTGCACCATATTTACGAGAATATAGTGCAGCCTTGATTCCCTCTGCGCTGGCGCTACACTTAGCAGTGTAGCGCCAAATCAGACACCTTTGCACCACAGTGCAAGGGTGTCTGCTTGCAGGGGAAAGGTTGTTTATGTACAGGAAGATCCCCCTTCCTGTACATAAACAATCTTTAAATGTCTCGCTAATGTCAGCTTCCAACTCCCTGCTTGGTATCTCTCGTGGCCGGAGCCGCTGACACCGCAACCAGCCAATAGGAGAGCCAGGAGGCCCTTCAAAATTGGGCACAGGTTCCCGCAGCAAGGGTCCTGCTAACAGCACATCCAACTCCCTGCTTGGTCTCCCTCACGGCCGGAACAACTGACACCCCATCCAGTCAATTGAAGCGACCCTGGGGCTTCAAAATCGAGCGCATGTTCCAGCAGCACAGGTCCCGCTAAAGGCAGCTTCCAACTCCCTGCTTGGTCTCTTTCGCATCCACACCACTGTATTCAAGCAAGCCGGGTTGAAGACGGCTGTAATGCCAGAAACCGGTCCTCGGAAGCTTGTTTCCGGCCCAGGGAAGGCATGGCTTGGCAGTTCGGGCTGGACTGTTCCCATGAGGCACAGGGTCAGACTGATTTGCATATGGCCATGTCTAAACTGGGGTGGTGTGGAGTGCAAAAAAACGATTGATTTAGGCCTAGATCTCGGTACTGGGGTGATTGTATGACATTGTTCTGCATTCTGTCCATCAACTGTGGTTTTTGCATTGGTCTCTCTCGCGGCCAGTGCCACTGACACCACATCCAGCCAATTGGAGAGCCAGGAGGCGCTTCAAAATTGGGGGCGGGTTCCGTTAACGACAGCTTCCAACTCCCTGCTTGGTCTCTCTCGCGGCCGGAGCTGCTGACACCACATCCAGCCAATTGGAGCGCCAGGAGGTGCTTCGAAATCGGGCACGGGTTATCGCAGCGCGGGTACCACTAACGGCAGCTTCAAACTCCCTGCTTGGTCTCCCTCACGGCCGGAGCTGCTGACACCTCATCCAGGCAATTGGAGCACCAGGAAGTGCTTTAAAATCGGGCGTGGGTTCCCGCAGCGTGGGACGCGCGCAGATGTGCCCGGGCCAAGGGCAGGCCCGTCTGCACCCATCAGCGGCAGGAGGTGGCAGGGCAGGGCCATTCCCCTTGGCATGCCGTGGGAAAACTACTCTCAAACTACAGAGATATGCTGGAAGCAGGTTTATAAGGCGGGTGCCTTTGCTGTATAAATTGGCCTGCTGACTGATTACAACAGACTATCTGCCTCTTGAACTAGGGTGTATCCTACCCTGCTTGGGAGCCCTGTGTCCAACACAGCAGCCCCTGGCTGGATTTTACACACCCCACATACTGTACTGCTATCTGCTATAAAGGATACTGATAAGAAAGAATACATGCTTATTATACAGCTAAAATGGGGAGACGTACCTGTATAGGGAGAAAATCATCATTAACTGTGCAATCCCCAACAAGCCATCAGCCAACCTTGAATGACAAGATGCTTCAGAGGGCTATAGGGGTAGTTACAAATGAAATGGAACAAACTGAAAGACGGTTATCAATAACACTGGACCTAGTTCCTCTCCTGTCTAGCCCAGAACTATTACCAGTCCAACAGCCTGTGGAACCCGTCTCCTTAAGAGCCCCTTCTAGGACTTGGGCCCTGGTACATGAAGTAAGTAAAGCAGAAATTCTCTTGGAGCAACTATTTAAAAGAGAAGTTCTACTCAAACCATCCATATGTATCTCATTGTCTTACACATTCCTCATACATATATGTAAATTAATAAATGAACCCTGACAAACAATCGTCGAGATATCCAACCACACATATAGCTATTCTCTATGAAAAATATTTTTTTTGATATTCATAAAAAAGTTTTTTTCTTACAAATTTCAGTGGAATACAATGTCACAATCGTGTTCACACAAAATGATATTACAAAAATAAAATAACCAATATATTGAAATATTTTGAGACAAAAGACACGTGAAACATTAAAAACATCCTAAAAATGGTTATCCCAATAGGAATCAATCAACCATGAGAAACGATGTCCACCATTTAATAGTTAAGTGTGACCCGAATGTTCCTTGGGTGGAACTCTCAACCAACAGGGCATCAACGTGTTTCGGTGGTAATTAAACAGTTTATGCAACCACCTTCTTCAGGACTATTAATAAGTGGTCTCTCTTATGGTTGTCATGAAGTCATTACACCTATTAAAAAACACACAGAAAATCTTATAAAGTAGAAAATCATAAATTAATAAACAACACTTTAAATAAAAAACTATTTTTTCCTAGTGATAGACTCATCTAAGCATAGCTGAATTCAATACCTTACAGGTCAAAACCACATAATTCATAATGTTACTATCACTTATTCTAATCAAATCATCCAACAAATGTTTATGAGGGTCCAAACGATTATCTAACTACAATACATTTCATACTCACACTCATTCAGTTCTTTTCACTCTTTCCTTCTGCTATCTCATTCATACTAATTTATTAGGGTATTAAATGGAATATATCTCCACACCAAATTTGTGCTTGTCTGCAGGGACTGCATGAATTCATACTACCCAGAGGAAAATCTGATTATGATTAATCTAACCAATTTTTCCTTTCTGGTTCTTTAGAGTAACGGAAGTTAACAATTGATATTTCTCAGTGCACCAGGGTCCTATGCTAATCTGTATATAGGACTCATAGTTTTATTGGAATACATAAAATGGAATATATATATTTATCTCATCCTCATTATATTAACCAAACTATACTTCTGCTACAGATTAATTGAATATAACCTACCTAGTTCAGAACTGATTTAAAATCCCCAGATCTTCATAAGAAATCGAATAAAGTATATCTCATAGGCAGGACTGTAATATTTCCATATACTTATTCATGGAGTCCTTAAAGAAAGTGGAAAAAGTGTGGAGTCTTTAATATGTTGCTTTGAATATCCACACATACCCTGCTTTGCCCATACAAACTCATAGTTTCAACGCAGCTTGACAAGTTGAACCTACTTACTTGGGTGAAAATCAAGGCTCCAGTTTATAAAGTCCCCAACTCTTCCTTTAACACTCGAATAGGGTGCACATCATAAAGGGGAGCCTCAATGTTTCCATATGTTTTTCATAAAATCCTTAACAAAAGATATAAAGAAAATAGTGAAAATATTGGGGTTTTAGTGTATCGCCTCAATTTTTAACAATTCCTCTATTTTGCCCTTAGCATATCCAATTCTATCTTATTTTATAACATACCTTAAAGATATAGGTCATTCTTCTAAATTCTATAGAGATGCGTCTATTTGGCAATCACCAATATTTAAAAACGTCTCCTTACTATGCTTGATTCACTCTACCACTTGGGCATTTTTTCATGTAAATCTGAAATTATATGGAATCTTGTTATACATTCATCACCACTATCTATGCACCTCCTGCCAAAGTAATATAACTCGACAAATGAATCGCTAAAATTAGGAACCTTTTCTCAGCCCATTTTTATTTTTAGTTTAGCAGAGGAACAAGACCCCCAATGTAAGTCACAATCACTTTATATTGAAGCCGGTTAGCTAAAATCTTTGTCGTTATAAATATATAGATTCCCATTGTAACTCCCAATGTGAGTTATATGTCTCTGATGCTTTTATGTTAGAGACGGGTAACCTCATTCTATATAATTATACTTATATCGGTTCCCGCCTGACAAACAATACTAATTAAGTATACGGGTACAATACGTATTGACATTCGATTTCTCTGTGAGCCACAATGTAGATTAAATGTTTCTAATATTTACTTACCAACAAATGGTAACCGGAGTCTGAATTGTAACAATTATACATGTTTTAGTGCCCGCCTATATCCCAATGTAGACTAACTATGCCGGTACTACGAATACAGACATTTGCTCCTTACTTGTTTGAGGGCTCCGATATAGACTATACAGCCGCTCCGCTTCTTCGATAAAAACAATAGCTATTTTTCCTCAATATCTCGAAGTTTAAATACGTTGTTTGTCCGCTCACACCTGGTGTGTGGCTCATTACGTCATTACTTCGCGACAGGTCGAAAAAAGGGCTAATAACTTCTCCCTTAAGTCGGCAATACTTTTAAAGCGGCACCTTCATATACGGCGCAACCAGTGGGCCACCTGTATTATGTTATTGCATGGGTGGGATGACGGTTCTAAAAATAGAACCACCTAATTTCTATATATCGATACCTAATCTAAATGCAAAAAAATACATAAAAAATATCTAAACTATTATCCAGATGGCGATTATTGTTATAACGACACTGTAGTTAAAATTAATGAATGGTACATCCCATACAATTTTTTTCGATGTAGAACAGATCCATCACAGTGCACCTAAACCTATCCTAATTAAAAAGTGCTTGCCTTGGGGCCACGACTCGCCCTACAAGGTAATGGTTACCAGAGGGCTCACCCTGGGTATTCCCAAACTGCTTAAATTTGGGGTACCTGGGCCAGTCCAAGGGCCACCTCAAAATGTTTCATAAAAGTTTATTGATCCTTCATTCTGTTCCAGCATTTATATACATAGTATTAAAAACTGTTTTATGGGGAATACAATGTGGAGGCAATCTCAACGACTGATACAAAAGCACGGCTGGTACGGGTCTCTGTCATGATCCATCGCATATCACATTGCATCCCAAACAGAATATATATGTAGTAATTCACATCAGTCCCTATGTATACTACTCTATTTAATATATTAATTGCATCCAGTCCTCTTTTGTATTTAAACCTGATCGAATGGTGTCTAGTATGGAAATATACCATTGCTCGCGTTTTTTTCTTTTTATCGAGAGATCACCACCTCTCCTATTTCCCATGATTGTTTCCACGATGAACCACCTAAAGTCTGTACATGTATGAGCTGCTTCCCTATGGTGGTCAACCAAAGGTGCATTCTCCTTATTATTTTTAACGGCTGATTTGGGTTCTAAAAGGCGAATACGTAATTCAAGCGATGTTTCGCCTCTATAGGCCAAGTCACAAGGGCATAGTAAACAATAAATCAAATTTTTGCTTCTACAGTTATTAAAATCTCTCGATACTAGGGTATGATTTTTATACGTTATTTTTTTACTCACTATGCATTGGTTGCACATTGTGCAATTACTGCACTTGTAATTGTCAACAACTTTGGTGCATATGAGGGAGTTTTGTCCTGCCATAGAAGTTTCCTGGTAGGTATGTACCAGTTGCTTCCTCACGTTGGTAATGCGTTTAAATGCAAACAGTGGTCTATCCAGTGTCTTTAAATCATTGTCATTGAGAGTACTCCAATTGGAGTTAATGACATTCTTGATTTTATTGCTGATATATGAGAACTGGCTTACATAAACTATCCTTTGATTATTTCTGTCAGTATGTTTTTTAACCCTAGTGTTTCATAACATGCTCTCCCGGTTATAGAACCTGGCACATTTGAAGTAGTGAGTTATTCGTTTTTTTGGGAACCCCCTCTCTTTCTATTTAATCATCACTGCTTCAGAGTGCTTATAATAATCATCCAGTGTTGAACAGTTCCTTCGGAGACGAAGAAACTGTCCAAATGGGATGTTATCTTTCTGCGCCTTAGGGTGGAAGCACGAATAGTGCAGTAGTGTATTTTTATCTGTGGGTTTTGTAAACAACTCCACCGCCAAGCTTCCACCTACATCCCTAATACTGAGGTCTAAGAAATTCACAGCATTGTCACTATATTGTGATGTGCATTTTAAATTAGCGTCCCCCAGATTCAGCCATTGTAGGAATTTCTCTAAGAGTACTATACTGCCTTCCCAAATAAAAAGGATGTCATCTATGAATCTGCTCCATTTTAAAACATTTAAAAAAAATGAAGCAGATTCATTGAAGATATGTATATTCTCAAAATGCCCCACATAAAGGCACACCAGACTAGGGGCACATGTGGCCCCCATGCTGGTACCCTTACATTGAAGGTAAAGGTTGTTTTTAAACAAGAACAAATTGTGCTTAAGGACCAATGAAGCGCATGCTAGGATAAATTACGCATTGACACCTCTGCTTTTTGCAGGACACAGGATGCCACTGATGACATTAAGTGTGGCATCCTAGGGTATGTTAGTATACAATGCTTCAATGTCTAGCGTCACTAATAGTTGTGTGTTACGGTTAAATCTGCAACCCTCAATGTTATGAATCGTGTGAGCAGAATCCTTGATACAGGATTTTTGTTTCTGTACAAGCGGTCTTATAAAACTATACACATATTTACTTAGTTGCTCGAGTGTTGAGTTTATGCAACTCACAATCGGTCTCATGGGTGGATTAGTTACGTTTTTATGAATTTTTGGCAGACCTTATATGGCAGGGATCATGGCTTTATCATTGTAGAGGAACCTGTACTCCTATTCTGAAATCCAACCATTGGTTTTTGCTATAGTCAGGAGTTTAGTAATTTCTTTGTTCAGGTTATACCATTGGCTCATGGGGACTTTTCAATAACGTTCTTCCACTCTGAGAAGTTCAATCATTCTATACTCGTAATCAGGGGTGTCAAAAATTACCACTGCCCCCACCTTTATCAGCATGTTTTAAAATTATGGTACAGTCATTCTTAAGGTTGTTAATGGCTTCTTTGTGTTGTTTACTCAAATTATGGGTCTTATGTGGTCGTTGATCACAAATTTTCCGTATCTTAGATTCGACCACTTGTTCAAAAATCTCAATTTTACGGTCAACCTGACTAATGTGAGGGGTAAAAGTAGATTTAGGCTTTAATCCAGAGGTATTATTATCTTTCCCATGTTCTCTATCCTCAAAAAACGGTGTTGATCTAAAAAAGAGTTAGAAGAGGTAGAGGTGCTTGCAGTTGAACCACCTGGTACATATTAAGTATTATGAAAATGATTACCCTCATCTCCTCTCAAGTGTCCATCGTCATCACTCCCAAATCCAGATGATTCTGAGAATGTGATGCGCTTCCTTCCACCCCTATTATATATAGGTCTCTGTTAGTAAGGTCTATCCCACCCCTGTTCTCTTTTCTGTTGGTAATAATATTTTCCTAAATAAGGGTAGCTCAATTCAGCACTATATTTCTCAATATCCTTTCTTAATTTGTTGGTCTTTTTATTGATTAAGTATTCCTTATATCCATCAACCTCAGCCTCAAGTTCTTCCAATTTTTTCTTAGTATCTTCCAAGACAGTATTATTTCTAAATTCCAGCTCAAGTTGCTCAATTTTCTGTTTTTCTAGGATAATGATCTCTTGCGCTGTTTCGATAATAAGCAAGAGCCAACCCCTACTGCATTGATTAGCGAAATGGGACCATGTTTCCAATTATCGGTTCTCAATGAATAAACAGGGTGGGATAGACCTTACCAACAGAGATCTATATATAATGGATTCAACATTGGATACAGTATAGGTGGCTTTGCTTCAATGTTCAATGTTGATAAAAACTGAAATCCTGCTCCTTGCTTTTATCTTTGGCTTAATCCACCAAGCTCCATAGACAAAGCATACAACTAGAAGTACTGTTTACCAGTCATCTATCATTTATCTGTCAAATTTAACACTGCTTTCAAAACTGCATTCCATCAACTACACCTGCTGCAAGGGGGCCTTCCATTGCCCCACTGCTCTCAGAAAACCGCAATAATCCTTGTTGTGTCTGGACAATTGCAACAGTTTATACACAGGCCTCCCCAAACGTATTCTCTCAAAACTACAGAGGTTCAAAACGATGCTGCGAAACCACCTATGCTTTTGTCTGGAAGTACAGCACCATGCCATTTCAGGTCATGAAATTCCTACAATGACTCCCAACCAAAAGATATAGTCTCCTTCAAACCTTTCTGATTCCTACATCAGAAGTTCCGCTCTCAATCACCAAGCAGCCTCACTGAACGGTTGATTCATTACCTACTGGCCAGCCCCAGATTTTTCAACAAATGTCTCTTCACTACCTGACTGAACAGATACAAGCGATTTGGAGGTTGAGCTCTGGATACTCAAGGCTGTTGCTTGGGGAAGAGGGGGCAGCACAGACCACTCACACCAGGGTTGTGTGAAAAGGCTGCTTTAGTAAAAACAGGTGTACATTACAACATAACCTAGGTCTATGCCTTACAAATCTATGACCTTATTATACATCTTTAATCTCCTATTTTAAATTACCTTCCACCCCTAAATTAACCCTTACCCCATAACAACTTCAAACTTGCATCAGAGCTGCTCAACTGTAAGTCGGAACTCTAAAATCCGTTCCCTCTTCCTACTTGAACTACCCTTTGAACCTAATTGAACTTCCTACCTAACCTTAAACTTCCTTTGTTGTCCAGGCGTGAACTTCCTACCTGTTCCCCTTCAGCCTGAACATCTGCTAACAAACAATAAGGTTCTGTTAATCATGGCAAGTTCTTAGCGAACCACTAGTGCACATGGATGGAGCAACACCAGAACACATAGCCTCCCCTGCGCAACTGTACTTAATTCCGGGATTGAGGGCGGGGACAAAAAGCTCCTAACTAAGTACCAGCCACTGTGCTACCATGATAAAATGGTGGCTGGCACACAAAATGGCACTTAATATATGTTGGGCTAAGTGCATACCCCAAACCTAACCCATAAAACCCAATTGCAGTCCAAACGTGCAGTCCTCTGGGCTGCACCACTTCCTCAGAAACCCAAAGGGGCAGACATCCCTGTGGTCGGCTGCCTCCCAAGTACCCATTGTAGAATCCCTTGCCTTTACATCTGAGATTCCAGTATGAATTTGTCAAGTTCAGAAACCCATAATGGCTCATATATTTCCCAGCAAAACAAACAAGATGATGGACGGAATGTTGTACAATGGCAAAACATTCACCCCCAGTCACAGATCTGGGTTGAATCCATCATTATTTTGCTCACCAAGCCACCCCAGTTCAGACATGGCCATATGCAAATCAGTCTTGGCCCTGTACCTCATGGGAACAGTCCAGCCCGAACTGCCAAGCCATGTCTTTCCTGGACCGGAATCAAGCATTCTAGGACCGGTTTCTGGCTATCAGCCGTCATAAGCCAGGAAAGCTTGACTCCAGTGGCGTAGTGAGCAAGGGACCCACTTCTGGGCATACCCTTCCCACATAGGGTGTACAGCAAAACAAACAAGGTGATGGACGGAATGTTGCACAATGGCAAAACATTCACCACCAGTCACAGATCTGGGTTGAATCCATCGTTATTTTGCTCACCAAGCCACCCCAGTTCAGACATGGCCATTGCAAATCAGTCTTGGCCCTGTGCCTCATGGGAACTGTCCAGCCCGAACTGCCAAGCCATGTCTTTCCTGGACCAGAATCAAGCATCCTAGGACCGGTTTCTGGCTATCAGCCGTCATAAGCCAGGAAAGCTTGACTCCAGTGGCGTAGTGAGCAAGGGACCCACTTCTGGGCATACCCTTCCCGCATAATGTGAACTGCAAAACAAACAAGATGATGGACAGAATGTTGCATAATGGAAAAACGTTCACCCCCAGTCACAGATCTGGGTTAAATCCATTGTTATTTTGCTCACCAAGCCACCCCAATTCAGACATGGCCATATGCAAATCAGTCTTGGCCCTGTGCCTCATGGGAATAGTCCAGCCTGGACTGCCAACCCATGTCTTTCCTGGACCGGAATCAAGCATCCTAAGACCGGTTTCTGGCTATCAGCCGTCTTCAGCCAGGATAGCTTGACTCCAGTGGCGCAGTGAGCAAGGGACTCACTGGGGTGGCTTGATGAGCAAAAAAAATGATGGATTTAGGCCCAGATCTCTGTAATGGGGTGAATGTATGACATTGTTCTGCATTCTGTCTAACAACTGTTGTTTTTGCATTTGTCACCCAGAGTGGGTCGGGTATGCTCAGACGTGAGTCCTGTGCTTTCCACGCCACTGGAGTCAAGCTATCCTGGCTGATGATGGCTGATAGCCAGAAACCCGGTCCTAGAATGCTTGATTCCGGTCCAGGGAAGACATGGCTTGGCAGTCCAGGCTGGACTGTTCCCATGAGGCATGGGTCAAGGCTGTTTTGCATATGGCCATGTCTGAACTCGGGTGGCTTGATGAGCAAAAAAACGATGGATTTAGGCCCAGATCTCTCAACTGTTGTTTTTGGATTCATATATTTCCCAAGTACTTGATTAACCAATTCTCTTCAAGCAATCTTCCTCAGTTGGTAAACAATGTCCTGGCTGGGCCGATGCCTAAGATCTGCATGCTTTCCCCAGTGGTTTCCATGACTACGCTCTTTACGACTTTGTCATCTTTTTAGGCAAATTTGATGGAAGGTGTCCTCAGAACTCCACACTCTTACTGATAAACTACCTGGTTCCTCAACACAGACTCTGAAGACCGTGCGTGAGCTCTCATTGCTAGCCCTGTAGGTGAGATATTGGTATGCTGAGAAAACAAACAAAACTCTTCAAACTGGGGGGAGAGCTGGTGTACACTGTATCAATAGTGACATCGCATAACAGAGGCCATCAAGTTAATGCACCTTGACTGAGCTTCTGATTGCGCGGTGCTAGGAGAGGCGGCAAAGGCGCCAGACGGGCGGCAGTGCAGGGTCCGTACTTCCCTGTCCACTACCCCCGGCCCATTAGGTATCTATTCTGCGGAGGAACTGCAGTGGATACCCTTGGTGTGCGCTTGTGCTGTGGGGGAGCGGGTGCTCTGGGACGAAGGCTCTTCCGCTACTTCTTGTTTGAAGGAGTGTAATAGGATAGCCCAGGACATGGCTATGGGGTGCTTGCGGATACCCTTAAGCTCTTCGGAGCGAAGCACTTCCTCTTCTGCAGCAACCCATCTGTTGACTGCCCCTCGCCAGGCTGTTAGAGGAGGTCCACAAGGTGCCCTCCAGTGCATTGCTATGCACCGTTTGCCCAAGAGCAGCACCAAAGACGAGAAACGCGTCTCTACTTTCAAAAACTTGCGGCGCTTGTGTATGCCCAGCGCACAGGCTTCCCAGGTGTGCACGTCGTAAGTCCCGTGACCTCAAGGAGGGGTGCATGGACTCCGGCCCAGTAGGTGCAAAGCACTGGACAATCCCAGAACATGTGGAGAAAAGATGCAGCGGGCATTGGGCATCTGGGGCATGTAAATGGCTTATTTGGGTAATACTGTTGGAGCTTCTCGGGTGTGAAATAGGTGCGATGTAGTATGTGTAGTTGTATGCTTTTAAATCGATAGTTGCTGGACACTTTTTTGGGGATATCCATTCCCTGTCATGCAGTGGCCTCTGAAACTCAGCTTCCCATTTCTTCTGAAGTGACACTAGGGTGACTGGTTTTAGACTTGCCACCGCTTTGTATATCCAAGTGACCAGATGACGCCCAGGGCCCATCTGTAGTATTGTGTGTATCACCAGGTGTGTGTGGGGCTCGAGATCTATTGTGTGCCACATTCTACGGCAGTCCCCTAGCAGTTGTTGATGTAAAAGAAATTGGCCCCTAGGAATCACCATATCCACAGCCAACTCCGCGAATGTCTGCAATTGTCCCTTCACATATAGAGTGCCTTCCTCTGTGACCTCATGCGACATCCAGTCGCGAAGCACACGTGCCGTGTAATGTGCCCGGCCTCTCGGGAACCCCACCAGTGGCCGGACATGGGCGATGCGCGGTTCAGACGATATATGCCTGTCAGACAGGATCGCGCCACCGTCATCTGGAGAGGCCAGACGCTTAACGGCTCTTCCCCAGGGAGTTGCAAGCGAAGTACGATTGGGGTGGGAGTAGGCCCGGGGACTGTGACCATTTCCCCAGACCCACTGAAGCTGGCCTGCGAGGAAAAAGGCTTCAAAGGATGGAGCGCCCAGTCCCCCCAAGTCATAGGCAGCTGAAGCTTAGCTAGGGCAATTCTCCTACGGCCCAAGACCCATATAAAAGTACCAAGGAGGGCATCCAGCCTTTGGAAGAGGGAACGCGGGGGATCACTGGAAGGTTTGAAAATAGTAGAGCAAGCGCGGAACCAATATCATTTTGGCTACTGCGATTTTGCCAATCACTGCAAGGGGTAGATCCTTCAAAAAGTCAGGGGTTGTGGTTCCATGATTCGTGACAACATTATCAGGGCACAGAGGTGTATTTTTACTGCTCAACCACTCAATAGCAATGAACTTACACTTAAAGGGACAGACTTGGCTAAAAACCTCCTTGCCTTGGAATATCTAACCTGTTCTCTGACGCCTCCTCAATCCAGTTAAACGGCTCTACACCTTTGATCATAGCAAGCTATTTGCACCCCAACCACTTGATGGAATAGCTAGTGGCTCTAGCTTAGCAGCTAATGATTGACTCCCGAATGAAGACCATTAGCATCTTGGGACATGTATTATCCATTCACTTATGTAGACAGTTGCCCAAGCACTGAGGATTGGCAGAAGGTGTCCCATCCAATGGAAGATAGACCCTTAGTAGAAGCAGGTATGTGCAACGCCCCCACCGGCCCCAGTGACAATAGTTAGAGGGTGCCCGGCAGGGGGCTTGATTATCTGGGTGAGCATCGCTCTGGTGTCAGAGCGTACCTTCACCTTGGGTCTTGCACAGGAACAGAAGGCGACAGTTCCCAACGCCCCCTGCAGGATTCCCCAGAGTCAGCTGTGTATAAACTGGACTCCAGAAAACCACACAAAGGGAAAGGGGAGTGGATAAAATAATAAAGAAGAATGCACAGAAGAGACTGCACTGGACCTGTTCTACTGCTCCTCTTGTTAAGCCTGCCTGCAGACTAATTGCAGAGGAACCTGTTATGCACACAAGAAAATGAAAGAAAAAACATTACACACTACCTGACTACACTAACTTTTAACCTGACTTAATTTTACTTGGTCTTTACCTATTTAGATCCAGTGTCGAGCTTCTCTTCGTTTGATTGCTAATGTGCCCTTGCTTCTTAACAGTTGATTACCTAAAGAAAGCAAACTCCTTACTAAAAAATTCTCACCTTGATTAATTGTATGCTATTTATGCTTTTAAGGAAAATCTTACCTAGTTAAGATTCTGGGCACGCTGTAAGTATTCTTCTTCATTGTCATGTAAATCCCAATTGAATTCCTCAGAGGCACTTATACTACACTACCTATAAGAGCTCTTAACTAAGATTAAATATATTCCTTACTCTAATTTTCAGTCTTTAACTTCTTGTACTTCAACATAGAAAAACAACTCAGTTGAAAATCTGTGAACTGCTATTTAGCATTTTCGAACGTAGGAATTTTCTGCATACAAAATATCTTCTTTCTGACATTACTTTGCCAGTCTTTTAATTAACCACTTATCTCTTTTCTCGACGTGCAGGAATGTCTTTGAACTGCTGGGGAAAATGAGGCGACTCGCTAATGTTCATGTGTCTCTGCTCTCCGAACACCCTTGAGCTCCTTCACACGCATTCCTTCATGCGCGACTAGATGAAGGGGATAAACGGAGTTCTCAACTGGAACACGTATCTCTTCTGATACGAGTATTCTTTCCGAAAACACTAGTTCATTTCAACACGCGTATTGACTTCATACGAGGTGAAAAATCGGCAACAAATTTACTTGGTCACGAACTCAGGAACAACACGACTTTCCAGGGATTTCTCTTCAGTGAAGTGCGCAGCTAATTTCGCACGTGCGCATCACCTGAACATAGAACACCTGTGTACAGTTGAAACGCTAGAGCTCAACCTGTTACTTCATAGCGGCGGCCATGTTGGAATTCCGTTTTCTCATTAACACTGTCCACTCGTTGCTCCTTGGAAATTTCTGCAATTCAGACACAGCTTCTCTGGTAACGCAAACCGCTATTTTATTTGTACAATGCAAAGGAGTTCTGACAGTACCCCTCAACAAAGATGGTTCTTTCTCTCTTGGCTTGTGGGGGAATCGTTGGTGAAAGGACTTCACTAATCTTGGAGCATGAACGTCCAGATGACATTCCCAAGATTGTTCCTCTGGTCCATAACCTTTCCAATCTACTAGGTATAACAATTGACCATTTATTCTTTTAGAATCTAAAATATCTTTGACCTCATATTCTATTACTGACTCAAACTGAATGGGTTTTGGAGGTGAGGTTTTACGTAAGCCTGATGCTACCTTTTTCAACAATGAGACATGAAACACGGGATGTAGTTTCCATTTAGCTGGCAATTTTAAGCGACAAGGCACTGGATTAATTTGTGTTTCAATTTGGTATGGGCCAATAAATTTAGGTAAAAACTTCCTATTACCCTTTAACTTCAAATTCTTGGTATTTAACCAAACCTCATCCCCTTCTCTCAACTCTGGACCTTCTCTTCTCTTCTTATCTGCATATTGTTTATATTGCTGTTTAGCCTGTTCTAGATTTTGGACTGCTAAGCCATGGACTTGTATCAAATGAGTTACTAAATCTTGAACTGCAGGAACAGAGATATCTACTGTAGGCATTGCCAAATTTGGATGGTGACCATAATTTAAGTAGAAGGGGGAGTAACCCGTGGACACATTCCTAGCATTATTATGTGCGAACTCTGCTGCCCACAAATATTCTGACCATTCACCACCTCTTTTCAGAAGAAACAATCTCAAATATTGTTCCAATTCCTGGTTCACTCTCTCTGTTTGACCATCAGTCTCAGGGTGGTAACTGGTGGAATATCTAGTTTCTACTCCCAAACTTTCCAAAAAGGCTTTCCAAAATCTGGACAAAAACTGAAAACCTCTGTCAGAAATAATGGTCTTTGGAACCCCATGCAATCTAATTATTTGGGCATTGAAGCTCTCCACTAGTTGCTTAGCTGTCGGGAGACCTTTAAGGGCCACAAAATGAGCAATCTTGGTAAAAGCGTCAACTACCACTAAAATGGTGTCATGCCCCTTACTAAGTGGAAGGTCTACAATTAAATCTAATGTGACAGTATGCCAGGGACCAGAAGGGGTAGGTAAGGGCTGTAGCAACCCTTTGGGGGCCAATCGTTCCGATTTTCCCTGTGCGCAAACTTCACAAGATTTGACATAATCATCAATGTCAGTAGTCATTCTAGGCCACCAGTATTGCCTCTTGATCAACTCTTCAGTCTTTGCTTTCCCTTTATGACCTGCCAAAATACTGTCATGACATTCATACATCACTTGGCGCTGTAACTCTGGCGTGGGCACATATACTGCTCCATGATGATAAGGCAGATTGTTTAGGATTTCTCGTTCTGGTTCTTCAGCAACCCACTCGTGCATCTCTTCCGGAGTCATCGCTTGAATAATTATTTCATCCAAGGCCACTGGTATGGTGGAACAGATAATTTTAGAACTTGGGATGATAGCTTGGTCTTTCTCCATCGATTTATGATTTTCAGTGTCTATCCTGGATAAGGCATCAGCCTTTCCATTCTGAGCTCCTGGTCTGTAAGTAATAACAAAGTCATATTCAGCAAAATATAATGACCATCTGAGCTGCCTTGGAGTTAAGGTTTTGGCAGACTTTAGAAACTTTAAGTTCCTATGGTCAGTAAAAACTGTCACTTGATGCTTAGCTCCCATGAGGTAATGCCTCCACTCCTTGAAAGCATCCTTAATTGCTAACAATTCTTTTTCTGTTATGGTGTAATTCACCTCAGCTAAGGTTAATTTTCGGGATCGATACGCTACTGGGTGCAACTGTCCTGTTTCTTTATGCCTTTGCGACAACACCCCTCCAATTGCTTGATCCGAAGGATCTGTTTCGATGTAGAATGGTTCTGAAGGGTCTGCATGTAACAAGATGGGAGCTGTGGTAAAACTCCTCTTCAATAATTCAAAGGCCTCCTCAGCTTCATTTTTCCATTCAAAACGAACTCCCTTTCTAAGCAGTTTAGTGAGAGGAAGTATCTTCCGAGATAATTCACTGATAAATCTTCTATAGAGGTTTGCGAAACCAATAAAACTCTGGACTTCTTTGACACTACTTGGTGACTTCCAGTTCACAACTGCTTGAATCTTGCGTTCATCCATATTCATTCCTGCTGGGGACAAGATGAATCCTAGAAACTCAACTTCAGAGACATTAAAAGTGCACTTCTCTAGTTTTACAAATAATCGGTTCTCTCTGAGCTTTTGCAAGATGCCACGGACCTGTTCCGGATGTTTGTTCAAATCATTAGAGTAAATCAGTATATTGTCAATATATACTATTGCACACTGATCAATGTACTCACGAAGGATATCATTTATGAAATGCTGAAAGGCTGCTGGAGCGTTGCACAAACCATAAGGCATCACCTGATACTCGAATAAACCAAATTTGGTCCGAAAGGCCGTTTTCCACTCATCTCCCTCTCTCATTCGAACCAAGTGATAAGCACCTCGCAGATCTAATTTGGTGTAAATTTGCGCTCCCTTGACCTGGTCGAAAAGGACAGAAATGAGTGGAAGTGGATACCGATTCTTCTTGGTGATTTTGTTGAGTGCACGGTAGTCATTGCACGTTCGCAGATCTCCTTCCTTCTTTGGTATAAAAAATAACGGAGAAGATACTGGCGATTGTGAGGGTCTTATAAACCCATTGGCTAAGTATTTGTCCAGATATTCCCTTAGATGCTTATGTTCTCCTTCCGTAAGTGCGTACACTCTGCTGCACGGCAAATTAGCTCCAGCTTCTAACTCAATCTTGCAATCATACGGGCGATGTGGGGGTAACATTTCTGCTTCCTTTTCATCAAAAACATCAGCGTAATCTTGATATTCCACAGGGATTTCTCGGGAGTTTATAATACATACCGAAGCATCTACTGAACACAAAGAGTATGCTGGGCTTACTACACAACCCGTTACATTTTCTTCAAAACAATTCTCAAGACAATATTTAGAATCCATGGTTATTGTTCGATTGCTCCAATTGATTGTAGGGTTATGTTCTGTTAACCATGGCAAACCCAGAATGAACTGAAACTGCGGTGCATCAATTAAATTAAACTGAATCATCTCTTGGTGCCCTTCATTCAATATTACTAATAAGGGTTCAGTGTGACTCACAATTGGGCCTGAGGACAAATTCGTCCCATCAACCGCTCTTACTGGTTCGCTCTTAGTCTTCTGGATTGCTCGTATTCCTATTTTGGCGGCGAATTCCAAGTCACAGAAATTTCCTGTGGCTCCAGAATCTACCATCCCAGAAACTTCATTCAAAACCTTCTGCCCAAACTTAATCTTCACAGACAAAATTAAGTGAGGGGATGAGGATTGCAACATATTTGCCAATTGATGCTCTGAGGGAGTTGATTCTTGACTCGCAACCACTTGTCCAACTCCTCCTACAAGTGGTGCTGCAAGTTTTCCTTCGGCTTATAAGTAGACTTAGACTGAGGTTTCTTGGGACAATTCCTCACAAAGTGTCCACTTGTCCCACAGTACATGCACAAATTTCCAGTTCTTCTTTTCTCCTTTTCCTCTCTTGATAAAGGACCTCTGATCGTACCAATTTGCATAGGCTCTGAACTTGTTGATCCCTCCAAAGATCGATTAGTATCTGAACTTGCTCTATCAAACCGTGGTATGGGAGTTTTAAAATCTCTTCTCTTTTCTCCCTTTCGCTCTCCTTGGCGAAAATCGATTTCCAACACAAGGTCTACTAATTCAGAAATTCCTGTGGGTCGGTTTGGTATCTGTGCAAGAATATCTTTTAATTCATCACGTAACCCACGATAAAAAAACGCTGCCCTTTTACTCTCTGGCCAGTCAGTTTCTACAACCAATTTATTAAACTGAGCCAGATATGCCACTAAATCCCGGTTTCCTTGTCGCAGCTCTAGCAATTCATTGTCCACAGCCTGTGATATCCTTCGTCAATCAAAAATTCGAAGAAATTCTTTCTTGAACTCATCGTAATTCTGTAATATTGGATCATTTCGTGTGACAAAAGGCATGGACCATGACGCTGCATCTCCGCTTAGAGAAGATAAGACAAACGCCACTTTAGATTGCGCATCAGGGAAAATGGAAGGGCTGCACATGAAGTGAAGGGAACACTGAGAGAGAAAAATCTGTGCCTTTTGGGGATCCCCACTAAACCTTTCTGGAGGGGCTAAAGGAATAACTGGGGACAAAGAGTGAATTACTTTGGTCGTTAATCTATTGGTCCCTTCAGTGAACTGATCGGTAATTCCCCCACCTAAACTCAAGGCTGGTCCTATTCTTTGTGCCAGGTCTGCCGTTTCTTTTCTGGCATTGGTCATCTCTTGCCTAAGACTTCTATTGTCTTCTCGAACTGCTACTAACTCCTTTTGCAATGCTTCCAACACAGCTCCTAAATTCTGTAGGTTTAACCCCTCCGCCATCTTCTGCTCAGGTGCAAGAATACACTTGGGCACTTCACTCTGTCAGAGCGTACCTTCACCTTGGGTCTTGCACAGGAACAGAAGGCGACAGTTCCCAACGCCCCCGGCAGGATTCCCCAGCGTCAGCTGTGTATAAACTGGACTCCAGAAAACCCCACAAAGGGAAAGGGGAGTGGATAAAATAATAAAGAAGAATGCACAGAAGAGACTGCACTGGACCTGTTCTACTGCTCCTATTGTTAAGCCTGCCTGCAGACTAATTTCAGAGGAACCTGTTATGCACACAAGAAAATGAAAGAAAAAACATTACACACTACCTGACTACACTAGCTTTTAACCTGACTTAATTTTACTTGGTCTTTACCTATTTAGATCCAGTGTCGAGCTTCTCTTCGTTTGATTGCTAATGTGCCCTTGATTCTTAACAGTTGATTACCTAAAGAAAGCAAACTCCTTACTAAAAAATTCTCACCTTGATTAATAGTATGCTATTTATGCTTTTAAGGAAAATCTTACCTAGTTAAGATTCTGGGCACGCTGTAAGTATCCTTCTTCACTGTCATGTAAATCCCAATTGAATTCCTCAGAGGCACTTATACTACACTACCTATAAGAGCTCTTAACTAAGATTAAATATATTCCTTACTCTAATTTTCAGTCTTTAACTTCTTGTACTTCAACATAGAAAAACAACTCAGTTGAAAATCTGTGAACTGCTATTTAGCATTTTCGAACATAGGAATTTTCTGCATACAAAATATCTTCTTTCTGACTTTACTTTGCCAGTCTTTTAATTAACCACTTATCTCTTTTCTCGACGTGCAGGAATGTCTTTGAACTGCTGGGGAAAATGAGGCGACTCGCTAATGTTCATGTGTCTCTGCTCTCCGAACACCCTTGAGCTCCTTCACACGCATTCCTTCATGCGCGACTAGATGAAGGGGAAAAACGGAGTTCTCAACTGGAACACGTATCTCTTCTGATACGAGTATTCTTTCCGAAAACACTAGTTCATTTCAACACGCGTATTGACTTCATACGCGGTGAAAAATCGGCAACAAATTTACTTGGTCACGAACTCAGGAACAACACGACTTTCCAGGGATTTCTCTTCAGTGAAGTGCGCAGCTAATTTCGCACGCACGAATCACCTGAACATAGAACACCTGTGTACAGTTCAAATGCTAGAGCGCAACCTGTTACTTCATAGCGGTGGCCATGTTGGAATTCCGTTTTCTCATTAACACTGTCCACTCGTTGCTCCTTGGAAATTTCTGCAATTCAGACACAGCTTCTCTGGTAACGCAAACCGCTATTTTATTTGTACAATGCAAAGGAGTTCTGACATCTGGACTGTCGGATCACCTAACATCCAAGTTCCAGCTCAGATATCCTGGGGGTAGGCAACAGGGGACCCAGGGGGGAGATCATATTGACTTGTTCAATTATTATGTGAGAGGAACCAAAGGGGTAGACCCTCACCCACTATCACATTGTTGGAAGAGAGCTTAGCTAGATGCTCAGCATACTCTAGAGTGATAGTAGCTGGAGATCTTAATAGCACCTTCAAACCACTTGACAAAGAAGATCTGTTGGGCACCGAGGACGATGTTTCCTCCTTAAATTTACCCTGAGTTAATAAATGGACACAGACGGCACTCGACCTTAATGCCCTTAATGATGAAGTCGGCTTGAGGGCAGTAAATGGCAGAACTCCCTTGGATAGGCAGGGCGCAAACAAATACAACAGAGTCAGCTGCTCGTCTCGCATCAATTACATTCTCCTCGATGTAAGACTCTGGGGAGACCTAATTGATATGAGTGTGGGCACACCCACAGAAAGTGATCTCAATCCTTTCTGTCTAAGTATGAACCCTCTATGGGAAGCGCATTACTACCCCAAGAGCAACCCACCTCTGACCCTCACCAGGGAAATCATCCCCTCGAATAAAACAGATCTTTAAAATGGCGGAAGGTGGCTTTGCAAGAAAATAATATCTTAGGCATACAGCATGACCTGACAGTAGACACACTAGAGCTCCAGTCCGTGGTTGCCAGCGAAAGCGGATTGACTGATGTAGCTATGGTTTACTCCTGCACCTTCGACCGACTTAATGTGCACTTTACAGTTCCTAGATCGGACCTTTAAGTCCAATATGTCGTCAAGAGGGGCTTACTCTTGGTATACAAAAGATTGTAGACAAGAGCGAACCCTCTTAGCTGCAGCAATCAAAGATAAGAATTGCCCTTTGATCAGAACCACCAGGAAGCGCTTCAAGGCCACTTTGCATTTGACGAAGTTAGCATGGGACAAATCCCGCTGGCGGCAACTTAAGGAAGCAAGTGCAGCAAAGGATGGCAACTCATTCTGGTCTTTAGTCACCTGGGGTAGCAATCAGGAGCACTCTGGCCACCTAACCATATTACTGGATAAGAATCGTACGACCACTTCTGGAAGTTCTATTCATCTCCGGAGGATCTGCCCCCAGCAGAGGTCGCTGAGTTTGATGGGCACCACTCGGATGATGAGCTTTTTTTCCTTGGGTGAAATAGATGCCTCAATAGGCAGAATAGTACCGTCCAAAGCTGCAGGACAGGCGGCATACCGGGAGACTTGTTCTTGGCCGATATTCCAAATTGGGCCATTTACATTCTTCTCCTGACAAATGCAATACCTAATGGTGCCCCAGTCCTCGGGTCTTGGAAAGGAGTGAAGGTGGTCACGATCTATGAAAAAGGAACCAGAGATGACCCCTCAAATTACAAGCCCATTTGCCTGATCGATGTCCTGCAGAAGGTCTTCAGCAGAGGATCCAGCTGTGGGCGGACTGTAATTTCATTTTATCGCAGTTTCAGGTTGGTTTTATGGCTAGGACGGGGACCATCAACCAGGCATTTCAGCTCCTACTCATCTACTGGAACCTGGTGGTGATTGGCAAGGGCAGCCTATACTTAGCATTTATCGACTAATAAACTTCCTTTGATTTAGTCCCTAGGAGTAAATTATGGTTAGCATTCAAAGACATAGGCATCTCACCATTTATTCTCAATCTTGTAGTTCGGTTACACAAAGAGACTTACGCACAGATTGGGTGGGGGCTGCAGGGACAGTTGACTGACCGTAAATAGGGATGCGGGAGCAGCTACAAGATGGCCGGTCGGACGGGAGTGCTCCGCTGAGCTCCTGAGGGCTGGGATCACCAGTGGTGCAAATCCCTGTATGCCCTTCGCCATATGACTTCTGAGGCACACTTGCCTAGCAGGGGAGTTGTTTCTGCCCGAGCCTTTCTTAATTTCAGAGGTTTGGACCCGCTGTTTGGGGCTTAGACAGATATCGACCCGGGCTGCTTACCCCGGTGTTCGGCTCGGAGCGATCTGGAGACCAGCTACCCTTGGAGCGAAAGGCCGCTAGCTGTAGTCACGACCGCCAGCCTTTGGGCGCCCTTATGGTGGCTGTGTTCGCTCTTGGAGAAGTGATGATTGCACCAGAACCAGTGGTCTTGACTGCGCCTGCTGATCCTCGGTGAAAAAAGCAAGATATCGTTGCCTGCGGTGTGAGGAAGCCTTGCAGTAAAATAAACTGTCTGGCAGCGTCACCGGAGCGGCGGCGCTGGTATATGCAGAGTCCCACCACTCCTGTCACCTAGTGAGTCTGGCCAAAATACTTTAAAGATGCTCCCCCATGACGGTGCTTGCAGGTAGAAGGGGCCGAGTGTGGCCGACAAAAAGGTCCCAAAATGTCAGCACAGCATCAATGGAGAGGGGCTGATGTGGTAAGGAATAGCAGGCGGACAACAATGCGCAAGCCGCTATAAAGGAGGTGATATGTAACTCTACTGGGAAAATGTGTCAAACCCCTGCAGACATTGAAGAACCCCTGCAGACATTGAAGAGGTTTTCCAAAAACATTTTGATTTAGTCTACAGGGAAGAATTTAACCCACAGGAAGACACAATAGAAGCATGGTTACAGAGGTATCCTTTAAAAAGAATTAGTGATGAGTCCTCTGGTAACTTTAATAAATCTATATCTCAGTATGAGACCAGGAAAGCAATACACTCTGGTAAGAAAGGTACCACTGAAGTAAGCATGGGCGGAAAATCCGTTCCGCTCGCGGATTTTGCGGATTTTCGGGAAATTCGCAATCCGCGAGATTCGCGAATCTCCCGCAAAATCCGCAAATCCGCGAGCAGCGGATTTTGCTCGCACTGCTCGCACTGTTCGCGTGAGTTCGCGCCCCGCGAATAAGTGCAAAATTGCAGAAATACGCTCTTAGCAAAACTGAAAGTAACTACTTACCAGGTTCAAAAGTTCAGGCTCATCATTAGTAGCCATTTCCTGTAGTGCTTCCTGAGGGGCCCCTCCAGAGTTCAGTTGGCAGTTGAAACTATTATGTGACCCTGCTCTGAACCTCAGAATAGTTACACATATGCCACAAAGGTCCTGAATTACAGCTAAGGGAGACAAGCAGGAGCCAGGCTGGAAGTTAAAATCCATTAATCAGCCCCTAATTCATTATTGTCAGTTGGGGCAGGGCAGGTGTTGTAACTAATTTTGCAACAATGAAAGCACTTAGCAAGTGCAAAAGATCACTAATCAGGGCGCACTAAGGAAGCAGGTGCCAGCTAAAAAAATATTCTGTGACACATTAATCAGCCCCAAATTAATTCAGGTCACTTGAGGCAGGGAAGGTGTGCTTTGCTTTGCCGAAAATAATGTACACTGGACAACCAGAGGGTGTGGTGATGAAACAGAGGGTGGCATGGGTGGGCCAGAGGGTGGCATGAGTAGTCAGAGAGTGGCAGTGGTGACAGAGAGTGGCAGTGATGAAGAAGAGTGTCCCAAACAGGCTGGACACGTAGAAACAACAAGTTCGCAAAACTTGCGACCCGACAGGTAAGTTCGCAAATTGCGAAATTGTAAAAACCCTCGCGAACTGGCAGAAACACGGGCGAACACAAAAAAAAAAAATCCGCAAATTCGCGGGAATTCGCGGATTTTGCGGATTGCGAATCCGCAAATCCGCAAAATTCGCGAACGCGAGATCCGCAAAATTCGCCCATGCTTACACTGAAGCCTCTAAACCATTGCGATTTGTATAGACCGATCTCTCTACTAAACTTTGATTAGAAAATCTTTGTTAATGGCAGGGAGATTGAATGGCATCATGAGTGGCCTGATACATCAGGATCAAAAAGGTTTTGTGAGAGGAAGAGGGATGCAAGACTTAATTTACAATCTGGTTGGTTCTATTGACCTCGCAACCCAATATAAATTACCATTAGCTATTATTACGTTAGACGCTACAAAAACATTTGAATGTGTGAATTGGGCTTTCCTAAATAAGGTACTAGAGAAATGCAATTTGGGGGAAAACTTTACTACAGTTATTTCAGCAATTTATAAAGCCCCAACAGTTAGAATATTAATAAATGGGAACCTTTCCTCTTCTATACAAGTGCAAAGAGGTACAGGGCAGGGCTGGCCCTTATCCCCAATGTGTTTTAATCCAGTAAAAAATGAATTCATTTATATAGGCATCCAAGGGCACCAGAATTTCTTGGAAGAAACTTCGAAGAAGAAAGAACAAGGGAGGCTTATGTGCGCCTGATTTACTTATTTATGCTTGGGTTTTCCTAATGAAGGCAGGGAAAATGCTTATGAATGAACCAGAACTGTCGGATATAGGGAAAATGTTCAAGGAAATGCTCCAGGACCTAAAGGAATCTGAATATGTGTATTTGTATGAATTTGGGGACCCACGTTTCTTCAAGAAAGTTGGATAGAAAGTTTTAAAAGATTTAGCAATTACTTGGAGCAAAATGAGAAAACTGTCAAAAATCAGCTATTATAGCGCTATGGCGCCTATATGGGACACCCCTGGTTCACCTGAGTGTACTAAAGACTCGTTAGTAGTACCTTTAAAAACCACCAGTGTGAATTGTTGGGCCCAACTGATTCCAGAAGGATGTTTGATATCTTGGGAAGAGATGAAATGGATGACAATAAGATATCTGAATTTAAGTATCAACAAATAAAAAGCTGGACCCAAAAGATTGGAATACCAATTGGCTATACAAACGATTTAGAGATAGCACTGAGAACCAGGCAGCTAAAAAAAAAAAGTGGCAAATCTCTATTGGCTCCTGATCGATTTGGCAGATGAGGACTTTACACTTCCAGCACGTTGTGGGGAGAGTACTTGGCGGACGTCGATACGGAAACATTATGGCAAGTATCTTTTGAGTTACTATATGTTACAGTTCAAGCTGCCAATTTAGAGAAACCATCTTTTCTCTCTTCTCAGAGTCTATTGGTTGCCTCTAAATTTATCTAAATTTGCAAAGGGTGTCATTCCAGGCTGTCCAAAGTGCCGAAAAGAAAAAGCTAATGATGAACATATGTTTGTAAATTTTAAATAATTGAGAAGTTTTGGGACCTTGTGCTAAAAGGTATGGAAGGAATATTTGGGGTCGATCTACAGGTGAGCATTTCTCTATTCTTCTTTGGTCTTTTCCCTGGGTATGAAATGTTACCTATGGATTCTAACAAGCTGTGTTTTTATCTCATTTTATTGGCCTGGAGAGAAATTTGTAAATTTTGGATTAAAAGTACCCCCCGCCCGACTTTTCTAGACTGGGTAAATGCTATTAAATACGTAATGAAATTGGATATAGCTACAAGAAAAGAGAACGGTAAGAAGGTTGCCTTCTGGAAACCATGTATAAGTTGGCTAGACAGTCTTTAGATGAAATTGGGGGCAAACTATTCCAATAATTATGCCTCTACATAGAGTTACTTTACCACTCGGGTCAGTTCCAGGGGCGTATAGATAGAAGAGTGAAATAGATTATTTCGAGAGGTTCTGTGTGAAGTGCAAACCATTAAGATCAGAGTTTTCCTGCTGGTGCCAACACAAAGGGGGACAGCAGAGGAAATCAGCGACGTACTGGAAAGATCTAATGGTGTATGAGGACTAAAAAAAACACTGCGCAAGAGCCGCCTGCCAAATTCTAAGACAAGAAAGCGCCCCCCCCCCCCCCAGCAATGACACCGGTGTTGAGAGGGAACCGGACATGAGCGCAGTTCTATAGTGCCCAGCCAGCCCCCGCCTGTGCCACCTTGTTTAGGGTTTCAAGCTTGCTTTCCTTTTTTGCGGAGTTGCTCATCCTCCTAACTCTGCAGCTGCCTCCTCCCGAATCTGCCTCCTGAGTGACCGTGCTGTCTCCCCTGCCTTGGATTTCCTGGGAGAGATCGTTGACTTTCAACCTTACCTACTTTCAGACCCATCTGCTACTTTCCCCATGCAGCTTTACCTTTGGGGTTGGTTAATTCTATATCGGATTTTCTTGATCGGATTTATTTTTGTTTTTTATGTTTACCCTTAATGCACACCATCTTGTTTGTCTAGCTCTCTGAGTCTGTGTCACTGGTTCCTCCATCTTGCGGATTCGACTGTCCCCATGATGCCTGTTGCCACCAGAGTGACCTGCGCCCTTCATCGACCCTTCGGAACCTGCTACACTTCTTTCTTCTGGTTGGACTTGGTTAGGCACACCTTTCCACCCCTACCTTTACCCATCCCAGCTCTGTAGACTGAATTAGATTGTTACCGATACCTGGACCCTCTCCTGTTTTATCCAACTTGCTTACTCTTAGTTTTGGCATCCACTTAGGAATCTCTTCTCCATGTCCGATCTTCCTGGCTTGATACGCATCCTTGACCTTTTTTTCCCCCTTTTCCAGCTTTGCTCCTTCGTCTAGTTTTCCATCTTTTCTGTTGCTCTTAAAAACGGAATGATTTTATCTTGTGCTCTATTTTAACAGATGATTTTTGCAACATGCAATTGATGTTTTTTTTGCTCCAGAAACTAATTGTAATCACTATTCTGCTGTAATAATTTCCTTATTTTAATGCACTCTGATACCTCCGGGTCTAGCCAGCGCTAGCGTTCAGAGGAGCCTGAGAACCATTGGCCGTTGCCCGGTGGAGCTGTCCTATGCAGCTATAGAGGAGTCTGACTATGGCTCATCCCCTCGGCCGTCACCTAAGGAGCCGGACTTCGATCATTGTTTCAAACGGTTCCTTACAGTTTTGTCTATCTTTCACATTGACTGCTTTAAATGCTTTATTCCTTCTGATGTACTTTCTCCCTTCTGGTCTGCCCTACTCTATCTACTTTCCTTTCCCCCCATTTATCCTCTCCACCTCTTACTTCCATTCCCCTTAAGACTTTAGTCTTGGCTATGCAACACGCTAATAACTTTTTAATTATGTATTCTCATGTCTTTCTCCTATGCCTATACTTGTAATTGTAACTGATGTAACCTGTAACACACTGATCCTCATGTAAAGCGCTCTGATACCTCCGGTTCTAGCCAGCGCTATATAAAACTCTTCAAATAAATACATTAAATAAATAAATTCCTGTCAGCAGGGGAGTTTGACAGGGTTGTGTTCTGGCTCCCACTCTATTCTCCCTCTACATGAATGGAGTGGTTAGTTTCCTGCAAGAAGATCCAGCAGATGCACCACCCTTGGGTGGCAATATGGTACTGACCCTTTTGTTCCACAGATGACACCCTACTGGTGTCAAAGACCCCAGTGGGGCTGCAGCGACTATTGAATAGGTTTAAACCTTTCTGCGATATCAGGGGTTGGTTATCAACACCTTAAAAACTAAATTCATGGCCTTTAACCCCCACAAGTCCTATAGAGGCAGCCTCTTGCTTGGTGGAACTCCCATAGAAAGAGTTGGCACTTTTGATTATCTCAGAGTCCGACTCACAGACAAAATGTCATGGAAGCCCCACCTAACAAAGATGCTGATGAGCCACAAACGGGTAGTGGGATCTCTTGGGAAGGAACATCGCTCTTCACATAGTACACTGGTAGCTTCAGCCCTCCAGGTCTATGATGCAAAGCAGTCAGTACAGCACTGTACGGTGCAGAGTTGTGGGGATTGGGCAAGGCCCACGACCTCTGCAGATCTGAGCATAAATTCCTTAGGAAATAATCTAGTGATGCTGCCCCAAAACATTCTTCTCAGCCCCCCCCTTATGCCCGATATGGGCAGATGATCCATTGGTGACGTAGTGAGGCTTCGCCCGCTGCTCTTCTGGGCTTGCATCAGGCGAATCCCAGAGCTCCTACCCTATGCGGAAGCCTTATCTGAGGTTATCAGGCTAGACACAAGTAGCAAAGTGGCCTGGATCTCTAACGTCAGGAAAATGATGCCAGCCTTTGGGCTTCAAGCACATTGGGATAAGCAGAACCCACCCAGGGCTTAAACCCTGGCTGAAGAGCTTAAACATGTCTACTGGGAATGGGTGGACCAACATGAATCTAGCAAACTAAATTTGGGGAGACTAACCGCAGAATTTTATCCCCATAAACAGACCAGATACTTAGAGCCCTTTTTAGATATAATCCAGGCCCCTGGGATAGGATGTTATACATCCATTTTAGGTTTGGAACAGTACCTCTCTGTGAGACTACAGCCAATCGGCACACAAATAACACCAACGGACTGTCCATGTTGCAGGGCCCCGGTAGAAAGTGTTGCCCATGTTATGTTCATTTGCCAGGCATATGCAAAGCTGAGGACGAAATGGTTAAAACCAATCTGCCGGCAACTGGGCACTTGGGACTATCGGGTTGCCCTGCGCATCCTTAGATCAGATCCTAGGCCACTCTTTGCCTATAGCGTGGCCAAGTTCTTATGCTATGCATGGCTCATAAGACGAAAAATCCAGACAGGAATGCTGCAGTGCTCAGTAGTATGAGAATTACATGCAGCTGCTGTAGAGCTCCTTATTTTAGAATGTGTTTTAATGCATGTTGTTATTGTATTATTGTTGTATCGATAGCCCTATTATTTATCTGCCGAACAGCAAGCTGTGCTCTGGTTGCAGTTGGGTACTATTATGGATTGTTTGTATATATTTATCTGCAATATGCTGGTGTATGAATTGATAACACAACAAAAAATTGTTCCTAAAGGAATTACTTCACGTTATTTAAATTTTTAGATTTGTCACAGCAGTGAACAAAATTCCACAGTACTCAAGAGACTATTATGAAAAAAGAATGTCTTTTTATAGTTTTTTTTAATATAAGATATATAAACATAACCTATTTCATTTGCATAGGTATAAATACATATGTCCATTCATGTACGGCAACTTAAATATGTACTGCTACCCAGTTTTTAATATGTGCAGTAGTTTCTGACACTTTTTTCACAAAGTATATAGACAATATTTACAAATTTGCCATATATACATTATTCAACATTTATATACATGATTCCAATACAATGATTGATGATACTATTTACAAAAAGTGTCATATCGTCGACGTTTCGGTCTCACACACAGTAATTCATCAAGACAATCATCAGGACACGTGTTGCACCATGAATCTATCATAAAACAACATATATATATTCAGAAATAATGGCAAATATTCTCTTGAGAACATGATATGTATCGTCTGCCCTCACCAAACTAGGTGATATATATTACAGTGAATATGAAAATCCAACACCTCACCACTAGTGCCAAACGTGTAAAAACACCTCTACACTCTTAATCAAAAGTCCAATGACATGCACCCACTGCTTGAGTAAATAAATTCACCAAAATACTCACAACAACTACTACTTAGAGTCGTCTGATCCTACAAGAAAGGAAACCACAACCATTTTCTAAACATCTAATCAGTTTTGTCACAAACCACTAGTCATATTTGCCAGACTCATTGTCTCTGTCTTACCTTCTGCCTCTTTATGTTGTAAATCACTAGATAAATGAATACAATAATATATACTAAGTTCACAGCACATATGAGCTCTCCCAGAATGCCATAACATCAGGCTGTTGACTCGGAATACCACAAAAATCACTGTTAGAAGCTGTACTTACAATTATGAGACAGTAACAAAAGCGCATTAATTTGCCCTCGTTGAATCTACAAAGGAAGACATAAAGTGCTCCATTAAGATTCATACTTAGCGTTCAAAGCCCATGTATCGGTTTGAGTGCTAAACGTACTTGTATGTGGGGGGGAATCAATCAATCTACAAACTTCTTCACCCGTCATCGAAATCGAGTGTATGTCAGTGTCTTCCTACTCCTCTATGGCTTCTGGTCCGATCACTTGACCGCTCTGAGATCACATTGCGTCGGCCATTTTGGGACCACAAATCAAGCCTGACCATTCATAGACTTTACTAACGAGGACAGGCAACCTGCTCGCGCCTCTGCTGTGCCATAATGATATAATTTCAATCCTAGTGTGACATCGCATATAATTCACGTTCATATCGGTATTTAAGGAATCTAAATCGACACGTAATTCATGACCTCTGCCATGGTCACGTGACCGTGTCCCGATTAAAAATTGTAGGCTATTACGGGGCTGTGATCATATTCCTGACCCTTCATATATTAAGCTTACGAGGTCTAAAGAATTATTTAAACTTCTGATCCATATGCCTAAAGTGACGGTCCCAACATGATGCTTATAACACATTCTCCAGAAGTCACACTAATCCTGCTATTTAGATGTTCATATACCAGAAGCACATTATACAAATTATTAGTGCTCTCATATATGGATATAACTGTCACTGTCTCAATACATATTGAATATATACATAAAGCTGTGTAGTAAAAAATGCATACATAACTACTTCAACGGAGGGTTGCTAACAATTGCCATTCCACAAAAGAGTTTAACCCTTTCTCGACTGTATTTGCTGACAAAATCCACCGATTTTCTTTTTGGGTGAGCAGACGATCCACATCATGCCTTCTTTTTGACTGCTTTACAGTTTCTAAGACAAACCATTTCATATCACATGGGGAATGTTGTTGTTTTACATAATGTTCCACCAGAGGGGCTGTCTCCACTTTGCACCGAATCCGAGATTGGTGTTGCATAATTCTTTTCTTGACTTCCTGTGTAGTTTTTCCTATATAGTACAAAGCAAAAGGACATTGTATGCAATAAATCACATTTCTCGTTAGACAGTTCGTATGTTGTCTCAAAATCCGTTTTTTCCCATTAATAGAACAAGCCTTTACTGCTGATGTTTGACAAGCTACACACGAGCCACAAGGGAAATGACCCACCACCGGCGTCAATCCCCACATGCCTTGAATTGTGCTTACAGCTGGTTCTTTATATGCTTTCTCAAGGTGGTCCCTCAAATTACGTGCTCTTTTGAAAGCGAACCTTGGTAATGCAAGTTGAGGTTCAACTTTCTGTATGAGGTGCCAGTTTTTTGTAACTATATTTTTGATTAAGTTTGATTCTGATCCAAATGTGGTGACACATGTGACTGAATCACTGACAGTATCTTGTATGGTTTTAGTTTCCAACAAGGCCTGTCTATCATAGTACCAGGCTCGTTTCATCGAGCGTTTCACCAGTCTATATGGATAGCCTCTCATTGAAAGTTTCCTTTTTAGAAGCTTAGCTTCTTTAAAATAATCTTCCCTTCTGGTACAGTTTTGTTTAAGCCGTAAAAACTGTTCAAAAGGGAAATTATCACGTAAATTACGTGGATGGTGACTTGTATATTTTAAAAGTGTACTACGTGCTGTTGGCTTTGTAAAGAGACTTGTTGAAAGTTTACCCTCATCATTCCATATCTTTAAATCTAAGAAATGTATACATTCCTTGTCATGTTCCATAGTAAATTGTAGGTTGCTATTCTGTTCATTTAGCCACCCGTGGAATTCTTGTAATTGTGGGATCGGACCTTCCCAGATTAGACATACATCGTCAATATAGCGCAAGTACTCTTTTATGCAGCTTTCAAAAGGATTGTTATTATAAATGACCTTATCTTCAAATGCGGCTACAAACAAATTTGCTATATCCGGAGCAAAAATTGCCCCCATGTCTACGCCTTTAATTGGCCATAGAAATCACCATTGAAGACAAAGTCATTTTCATTTAATGCAATCTTAGCGCATTCAATGATGAAGTCAGTAGGGACTTGATGAGGGCATGGTCTATTTTCTAACACACCTCTGATGACATTCAGGGCCTCTACTTGTGGTATGTTTGTGTACAAACTTTCTATACTCAAAATCAAACAATGGGGAGGAGCAATTTTATGTGTCCATTCATTTTCCTCATTCAAATACTGCAAAAATCAATAAAGGGGGGGGATGGACGACTTGTAACTGCGTTATCACGGTTTCACATTTAGAACCCTCATATATGCATTGATTGAACGGTGGCGGTATATTTTGGTTCTCCGCCTTCAAATATGCGTCATTGCATCATCATTGGGTTCAGTTGTGTTGTATGCAAGCCTCAAGCCTGAGGCAACCACTTGCGAGCACAGTAGTGTCCAGTGATTGGTGGTCAGTCTCACTTACACATGAAGTGGTCAAGAATTAAAAAACGTTCCTACATCCATAAAAAAGAAACTTTAATTAAGGCGTGGATGGGAGAGGTTATTAAAAATATCTAATGGGTATACAGTTGGAGCGTGTAACTGGATCCACTATACCCTATATTCAGTTAGGTCGACATTTTTCTGACCCACTATGCCCAGCCGGGTCTATGGGGCATTCATCAGGACAAGAACAGTTGTACTCACACGATTTGCGCAGCTACAATAGTGGACTCTCATGTTGCCACTGTGTTTTCAATTGAGGTTATGTTTCACCTATAATTTTTGAAACATAAACATAATGTATACATATTCATACAACACACATAAAAATTATGAGCTCCAATTAAGCATTATTACTATAGGCTATACTGCTCCTATCGTTTAGTTGGGACATGATAAAATGTGAAGGTGACTACAGTTTGCTATACGGCAAGTGACTTCTATTAAAAAGATCTATATCTACTTAATTACACTGGTGATCAAATATGGTTATTCAGAGAGTGGTACCATTGATCACTAACTTACCAAGAGCATGAGCTCTGGCTCAATGGTGCCCTAAAACATCAAAATCACATTACCAGGCTCGGTCCACTAGGTAGACCAGGAGCCACATGGCCGGTTTTAGCCAGCTATACACCACATCCTGGCATTGAAAAAATGTCTAGCGAAGAACTTTTAGTTCAAATAAAAGAATTAACAAAAGCATATAGACAGTTAGTTTAATTGACAATTGACGGTATAGCAATACACCAAAAACTAAAAGAAACAGATATAGAAGATCAACCTTTTGAACTTGCCAAAATAATTGAAAAATCCTATGAAGAATTAGGTAGAGACAGTTTAGGTGGTAAACCACTAAAACCACAACTAACTGAAAATCCTGAAAAGACTTTCATTAAAAATAACGTAATACATCCTAAGAAGAAGTGGGAGGGTAATAAGCAAATCTCTCCCAGAGAAAAACATTTCCAGTCCAGAGGAAAGTCACCACAACGGAGAGATAGATCTCCAGAAGGGGGGTGTCGTGTGGCAGCTTTCAGTGGTCCCGGGCGCCGCAGGATACATGCAGACATCGGGACACTCACTTCCGGCCGGAAGTGGTGTCCCGGTCTAGTCCTCCACCACAGACACTGGGATACCCGCTGGGTCAGCACATTTAAAAGTGTGTGAAGCCGCCGGATCGGTGCTTCTAATCCTACCTGACAGACGCGCTGAAGCCCAGCAGACACCGAGGGTTTCTTCAGGTCACGGTAACGCTGCCATTCCTCACGCGTTACGTGACTGCTTCAGTATGTATCTTTGATGTTAGCCGTGCAGGAGCGCAGCTGATTACACTCTCACGAAGCAGCTGCAAAGGCACGCTGCTACTTCCCAGCCTTGGTTCGTTTTGCTGGCAGTGGCGCAGGAGCGTTACTGCCTGTTGGTAGTTCGAAGTGCAGGTGCACTTTGCCTTCTGGTTCTTCTGTTGTTTTGCCCGAGGCGCAGGAGCGCTTAACTTTCTTTTCCTTGGGACAGACATTTGCCTTGGTGGTGGCGCAGGAGCGCTACTGCTTGGCTCCTACACGCAGAAAGCGTAGGAGCATTGTTCATTTGGGCCGCGCTATAGCGCTTACCCTGGAGTTCTTGTCCTTGCCTGCTTTTCAGCGCAGAAGCGCTTTTCTTTAAGTACTATTGGTTCCTTGGTGGTCCTGGCGCAGAAGTGCCTCATTCTTCGTTTCCCTAGCCACGGACATGAGACTCCTGGACGACACTGCACTGGCCTCTTCTTTAAGACAACCCGAACAATAATTAGTGGTGAGTGTCAGAAACAGGGGCTCCTGTCTGCATGTGTCTTGTGGGGTGTTGTCCAGCACGCGCGTAGTACCTTGCCCTAATCTGTTTCTTGTTCCCTCAGCTGTGCCAAGACCCGTCCCAACGTCCCTACCACCAAATCCACTTCCTTGGTTCCTTTTGGCCCCCATCCCTGGATCCATCTCATCCTTGTCGGGCGTTATTCCCCGTGAGGGTTTGTTGGGATCAGGGGCGGTGGTTTCTGTCGTCTCTGCGGGATTGCCTCACAAGCCCAGGTGAGTCTTGTGGGGTACTTGACAGGGGGGGGGGCAAGTCTCCCCAATGGGAGCCCTCTGAAAAAAGATATATCCTTAGAAATAGGGAAAATTAGAGAAAAGCTGACAGATATCAAGATATTGATACACGTCCCTCTCGATCTTTTCAGACTTCCTCACAGAAATCGGAAAGAAGAGGACGGTCAGAACATAAAGAAGAGCGCTTCAAGTCCAAAGACAAAGAAGCTGCTCATCAAATTAAAAAAATTACAAATTCCCAAAAAGAAGGTAGCCAGTATTAAAATAAAACATGCTGAGGATCCTGAGGACACAACTCAAGAACGGAGAGTGGGCCCAAACAATGCTAGACAGCGCAGCAGGAGGGACAATAGCTCGCAGGATCCTGATGAATCTTCTGGAGACAGTTGACACGAATGAATACATTCAAGTGGAAACTGCAGACACCAGAGTCAGTGTGCCCCATAAATTATATGAAATAACATTACATATAGAGGGGGACGAAACTAGGAAAATAAGAGGTCTCTTCTGGGAAAACCTATCTAAAGGCTATGATATCCTTCTAGCAGAAAAGGACTGGCCACCAGAGTTTGTCAGGGAGTGCTCACATGGTGAAGAAATGATTATGCCTGCCTTCTCAAATCACATTCCAATTCATAAAAAATACACATATGCTAGAAAATGGGCAGTGGCCCAAGCTCCTGCATTATATAAAAATCATGGGATGAGGATTCTCCTCACCATAAAATCCAGTTAAAAAATCAACCAACTGCTCAGAGGCAGTATCCTGTTAAGCAAGAAGCTAAAAAACAAGTCAGAGAAATCTTAGATCAACTAGAATATCAGGGGGTGATTGAAACATGCACCTCACAAATGAACAATCCTTTGTTTCCTGTCTCCAAGCCAGACGATTCATATCATCTAGTTTTGGACTACAGACACCTAAACTCTTGTTGTAAAACATTTGCAGTACAAAACTCACACAGTGCAGCACTAATGAATAATATCATGCGCAAAAAATATAAAACGACATTAGATATTTCAAATGGTTTTTTCAGTCAAAACATTGCACCAGAAAGCAGGTATTTGACCGCTTTCTCCAGCATGGGGGCCCAAAAGCAATTTTGTCGTCCCCCACAGGGATTCACGAACAGCCCAGGATTATTTCTGCTAGGGTAACAGAGTTACTACAAATATATGATGATGAGGCATTATCCTATGTCGATGACATCTATCTTACAGACAATGACCTGGAGACACACTTGAAAAGAGTGAACACCATCATACTTGGGTTCGCATCTGAAGGGTACAAATTTAACTTTAAAAAGTCACGAATTGCCCACCAGACAGTCCTATTTTTAGGATATGAATTATCAAGTGAAGGCAAAAGCCTAGCAGACAACCTCTTAGAGAAGTGTGCAGTACTCCAAGCTCCAAAAACGCAGAAAAACTTACAATCAATTCTAGGTTTCCTGAACTTCTGAAGAACTTACATTCTAAATTATGCAGAGAGGGTTAAACCACTCTACGAATTAATAAAACCTGATTTCAAACCAACTAATTGGACTCAGAAACACACAGAAATTTTATGATCATTACAAACAGACATGTTAACTAAAACAAAACTGCAAACACGCGCAAACGAACGCAACCTTGTAATCCGAGTCATCCCAGGAAGATGCAGATTTACATACCTGACCTTCAATGAGGGAGAAACAGTACCAATAGCTTACAAATCACACTTGTACACACAAGCTGAAATGAAATTCAGTTCTACTGCAAAAATTCTAACTGTGGTACAAACTGCTGTAGCAAAAGAAAGAGCCCTCGCACAAGGTAAACGTATAATAATCGTTACACCAGTACCTGCTTTAGAAGCAGTAACAAGAGCAAGCATTCCAAATGCTAAAGCATTACATCCGAGATGGATACAATGGGTTAATTCTCTTGCTGCACCAAACGTAGTATACAAATTTGATCCCAGAATGAAAAACCTAGAACATCTGGAATACGAAAAAGAATGTCCTCTATCGATCGAAATTTTGCCTCTGGAACAGTACACCTGTGTAATATACGCAGATATATTTGCACAACTCTACGTTGTGGATAAAAAGGTTTACAATTCAGCGTGTGCGATTGTCAAAGGTCGCTGGCGCTTAGGTAAATTCAGAGTATTGGTCACTAAAACTGAATCAATTGGAAACTGTACAGCTCAGCGAGCTGAACTACGAACTTTGAAGATGGCGCTTGAAAATGCAGATCGCAAATTCCCCACACTAATAGTGTGCAACTCGCATTACTGCGTCGAATCTTATAATAATTCCAAGTAGACCTGGATTCAAAATGGTTACAAAGATGAAAGAGGTGGCACAATAAAACATTAAAAAACTTTGGGAACAAGTAGTTCTTTTGCAGAAAGAACTACAAAAGACTCACGTGACACATACGCAGAGTCTTCAATGTGATGGCGTTCACGTTGCAGGGAATTAATTGGATAACAGAGCCACAGCGGCAGCTGGTCAACCGGCTTCCGTAGCTACAAAAAAGCTTTCTAAAAAACAAATAGATGGTGAAACGCTGCTTGCAGTAAAAGCCTCCATGGAAGGCAATTATGCGGCGTTACCTCTGAATTATCCACTCAGAAATACCTACATAATTGATGCGAACTCCGTTCCTTTTGCTCAAATCCCTGGAGTGGGGGATAGAGTAATTCCAAACACGAACCGGAAGGTCTTCTTGATTCAAGAAGCACACATGGGATTGGGTCTGAGGCACCAAGAGATCCTGAAATCTCTAATAGAATTGCAATCACGATACTGGTGGCCGGGAATGAGCGTGCAAGTTTATAACTTTGCAATGGAGTGTCAGGACTGCAATAGAGATCGCAGTCATGAACCGGACCAGATATCAGACTCTAGCACAGTAAGACCAGCCCAGACTCCTCTATTAGAAAGCATTAGACTATCTACATGCAGGCGTCCGACCGGACAAATGAGATCCCATAAATATTAACACTATGGCTGCTAAGGCAATTCCCCTCCTGTGCTGGGAATTGCCATTTTGCTGGTGTCATGACGAGCTCAGCTCGTCATGAGCACAGCTCCAGGCTACCTCATGACGAGCTGAGCTCGTCATGAGCATGGAAGGGGTTAAGAAGAGATTCATTTGGATGTGGCCCCAGCGCTTGGCTGACGCCAGAACTGTTATAAAAGATTTGCGAGTCTTTATTGGCACATACGCAATTGGCATGCTACATTCTGACCAGGGTCCTGCGTTTAGCTCTAGAGCTTACAAGGAGGCCATGGCCATCATGGGCTTTGCATTGCGGTACTCGTCCATTCCATCCTGAGGGAAATGCAGTAGTGGAGAGAAAAAAACGTGACATAAAGCATATAAAAGCGAGGGTATTAGGTTCGGGTGATGGGTGGGTCAAACATCTAATAAGTGTCCAACGTAGTCTTAACAATCTGCCAAGAAATTCTCTGGGTGGAATCACTCCGTATGAACTTTTGTTTGGTACAAGAATGATAATCGAAGATCTCGATTGTCAGACTTCAGTGGTGGAACAAAAAGCTTTTAATATCAAAGATCGTTTGGCTGTTTTACAGGACTTGAATGAAACAAGAAGAAGTCTAAGTAACACAAAACTAAAGCCAACGGCCACTGAAGAGAAACCACCTGTCCCAGCAAGACCTGTCTGGATTCCAAAGATTGGGGATCTGGGCAGAGAAAAAATTGCGGCGAAGAAGGAATTTGGGCCTTCTTACAGAAAATCAGTACCTGTCTTAGCTATCAGCGGAACAAGATCAGTCGTACTACCCCCCCCCCTTGCTGGTAAAAAGGAGAACCGAGTTGTATCAATCGACCTGGTAAAACCACAACCATGTGGCCAATAATAAGTAGTAGGCCCAGTGGACTCCCAAGAAGTAGCAGAAGACCAAACCTTGCTACAATCCAAGAGGTTCAAACTGAGAGACTAATCACATTTGATAAACCTGCAGTGAATAAAAAAGGATTATGCAACAAAGCCATGGAACTTGAAACCCAAATTGCAACAGTTTGTCAAGAAACACCTGTCTACAATGCTGTAGCCTCGGACTATTCTAATATGAAAAAAGAAGAAGCTACTGCAAAGATTAATAACAATCCTGATGCCATCCAAACAATTGACAGAACTGCATCTGGCTACTTTATCAATTTCGATGACTTTTCCGATGATCCAAGTGAACATGGAGACAAGCCAGCAAACAAAACTTTCAAAGACAACATTACAGAGCTCTTTCATCAACTTGGAGAAACATACTTGATTTCACCCTGGATTGAACTGTGGATTGTGTTAGGTGTACTTTCCCTCCTGGTCTGGCTCATCTTAGTTTTAAGCTTGGGAAGAATGATTGATGGAAAATACAGTACAATGGACACAGCAAGTCAGAACATCAACTTCGTTGTAAAACCTCACAAATCCTTTCACATTGAAAAAAGAGAACTATCATCGGTGAACATCACAGCCATTCCTATACCTGGTGGTGTAGCATGGGACAATACTGAAAACGAAATCTATGGCCCGGTTAAACTCTTGAAATATCCACATCAGTTCAAGATTTCTTTAAGTGACTTTGTATCACCTAGTACTTTCTCTGATGATTGGGACTTTGAAAATATTAATAATATGATGTGAGATTTAGAAATGTCAGCAACATTTACAGAACATGATTATTTACAGGGTTCATCGAATTATGAAGAAATGTATTGCTTCAATCATTTTGGGCATCATTATTTGCATAAATCTGCTAATCCTAGAAATGTGTTCAGTTATAATCAATGGGAACATTGTCCAACTCCGCCAAAAGGTAGTTCGAAAACATTTTATGAGAAATTCCCATACTTCTCAGGGTTTAATGTCACTGATCCAGAAACGTTTTATTTTAAAATTATGAATAAGACAGGAATGAAAAACATGTTGACAAATACTAAACTGATTTATTCTGAAACATTTTATGAAAATATGTCTACATTTGGTTTTGAATTTTGGAAAAACAACATTGAGACAAAAACTGTCTGGAGTACAAAAGAATGGCAGTTACAAGGTTTAGAATCATAATTCAGAGACTGCATGATCCCAGAACAAACAATGTTCCTGAATGACACCATTCAACAAACAACCTGTCTTGGTCTAGCCAAGATAAAAGATTTAAACAACCCGTTTATACCAAAGCCTATGCCTGAGAGAAACAACACTACAGATTAGGGGTTAGACGTATCCCATATTTTAAAACAAAACAGAACAAATCCAAATTAGAACAAATGGTTGATCTGGCCCACAGACACTAATAACTGTCAAGATAGATTCCTGAAAAAAATATGGGGAGTGGTTCAAACAGAATAGGCCAGACCCAAGATATTTCCAGAGACAACATACAGGGATAATTACAACCTATAGTGTAGGAAAACTATGCCTCGAATGGCTACAGAAATCCACACTACCCGAAATTAAGCAACACTTAACTTTACTTAAAGAAGGTGCTGACTTGCGAGATTTCTTACAGGTACCTCGCAAACAGCGTCAAAAACGTTTCATATACGCTGGTATATACACAGCTTACAATGAAGCTTGGAAAATACTACAAATTGAAACTGCAGAAAAAATACGAGAAATTGATCGTATAAATTTGGAAAAATCACTTTCTGTAGTGGACAATGGATTAACGACTCTGTCCTCCAGAATTTATTCACTGGACAGCATTGTATCTTCTGCTATTGATATAATAGAACAGGATATGCTAATGTTACAACATGGCCAGTCCCAATTACGTTCTATTGTACAGTTAGGCTGGACGTTACAAAATTTGCGTTCAGGCAACGTGCCATGGCGTCTAATCAACACAACGTCATTATGAATGTCGATACTTTGCTTGGTTCGGTAACGGCTCATGCAGCGTGTTGTCCCCAGCGGCTACCCATTCTGATGACGCCATTCGTTGAGACCTCACCATTACGATTAGGTAGCGGTGAGGTACGAGATGAAAGCCGCACACAGGTACAACCTTCCGTGACCATTGCTGATCTAAACACCGATGATGGCAATGCATCGCACATATGCACTATTTCCACTTTTTCGGATTTGGCCCAACTTTAACCTACTGTTGTAGAAAAAAAAAATTCCGGCCTATCTGAGGTAATGTTCTCTCCTAACAACGGGAATAATATTTGAAATAGCGAGCACACAGCGTTCCCTGAACTTTGAATTCGGCCTTCAGTTTTTGATAAACAGAACTTCTAAAAAACATTGGGACTATTTTTCATCCCGAAAGCGAAATAATTTTTCCCCAGTTCCCAAAATATTTACTTTTTTTGGCACATGATAGTCTGCTTAAAGTAGAACTATTCTTAGAGAACAAGATTTCTATTTTTAAAATACCTAGAGACAGTATTTTGACTTAGCCTCTAGCACATATGCAGTCTTGTATAAATATGTGATGAAATGGTCTCGACCTTCTCTTCTGTATTAAGAGCCATTTCATAAATTTAATTTTTGAGATTCATTCAGTCAACATTCTAAATGAACAAAATATGCATTATCTGAATGATACCACTGCTTGAAAACGTACAGTATTTTACTCATTTTTCGTGTATACACCATTTCAAATGCAAACTATGTATTTTGGGGTGGGCTAAAAACACATGCATCGTTATATGTTTAGTATTGCTTAGTATTTAGTAATGATGGACATTATACGTGGAGTGGGTGTTGTGAATGTATCTAGGATCCTAATTAGATATTCCCGATTTATGCCCTTGTGTGGTTATAATAAATCATATCCTTATAAAGGCATAAGAATCATATCCATATTATGTCATAGCCAATGCAGCCCAAATACGGCAAGGCTACTTCCATAGACTCCTAGAAAGTACAACGCGCTCTTAAACAAACCAAGCCTCCAGCAGCCCGGGAATTTCCCCTGCTTCTGTTTTGATTTGTCCTAGAACTCCTGAGAGTCCTGAAAGAACTGCCAGTTCTTAGTGACGTCTTATGTCCAACCTTACGTCAAACTCGGCACCTTCCAGGTATAAATATACCAGCATCTGCCTTAAGCAACACACAGTGGTTTGGAGCCGATCGGCTATCTACTTGCCCGACGCCCTGCTGATGCGAGTGCCGAAGGAAGCCGACCCTCTCTGCTGACGCACTGAGAAAGACGCTGTCTTTTCTCCTGCCGAGAAATCCAGCTCCAGTGTTTTCCGGTCACCCTTGCGGGTTTCTGGGAGATCGAGTCCTGAGAGAGAGATACAAGAACTCCTTCATTCTATACCTAAGGTACGGAGCTGATTAGACCCATAGAGAATTCTTGATTCAGATTCTTGGCAAAAAACTAGAACTCATCTACTCCTTCCCACGTACTAGGCTTAGGTTAGGTACACTGGGGTAGGTGTATCTTAGAAACACCAGTTGAGTACGTTTAGTTAATATTTTATCATTGTATGTATTTTATCCATTTTAAGTATCATATGGCTTAGAAACCATATAAATGCTTTTACAGCATTATTTCATAATACTACTTTTACTGTACGCACTTTACTTTATGACAAGTATTGCAATTGTGGCAGTTCATTTCTCTTGCATGAGAAAGAAGACTGCTCAATAAATAACCCTTTTATTGAAAACGCCTGTTTCTCTATTTCTCTGCATTTCTGGTGAAACGAAGCATGCACGATTGACTGAGTAAAATTGCGATCTATTGTTTCCGCGACTCTAGAGATATATTCCTTATTGCAGGGGGAACAAAGTTGTCATGTGATATGGTTGTCAGAAGCGAATCCCTTCTTGTCTATTCAGGAAAGCTAAACGCCTTCTTGTTTACTCGAGAAAGTTTCTACTGACCTCTGAGCTAGCTGGCACACACAATTAAGTCTAACATATTCAATAGAGACCTAGTCGACCTCAGCCCTACGTCTAAGCTATCGTTTATGTTATTCCAATGCGCAGAGCCTATTGGGAATATAGGAACTACACTACAGTACGAATGACAGACCATAGCTTACAACATCAATTTCTTTTTTAATATGTTTGTTCTCCAAAAATCAGCAATTGTGGTTTCTACTTTCTTCAAGAATATCTGATTATCTGTACAGCTAGTATCTTCTAAAACCTGTTTCTCTAGCTCAGCTATTTCCCTTTTCATTCTATCTATATGTTTCAGGACAGTCTCAATGCTCAAGATCAGCCAGCTTCTTGAACATTTATTTGGAACAAAGCTGAACCCTACTTTGAAATCTTCATCTTCTACAAAAATACCTGGAATATTTTGCACTGTAACCCTACTGGGATAATATTATTATTGAGACAGTCTGTAAGAAACGTTGCATGTAATTCAGTTCTTATTAATTTTTTGTGCAGTCTTTCTAAGTTGTTCCTTAGTGTTGTGTGTTTGGTACTGAGGCCTGTGTTACCTGTTTGTTGTCCTAACAGGGAAGGACCTACAGCTATTCTCGCAATATATTCATCAGTGTACGTAAGTGTCTCAAGTTCAGACACTGGTAAGATAGACTATATATAAATACAAAATAATGAACAAAAAGCATGTGATAAAATAACACCTATTTACAATAAAGCAGACTAATAAAGAACATAAATTACAGAAAACCACTTCTTTATCTGAGGGCCCTTGCAGACAACGTCTGTGCATATATTTAAGAACACTAATAGGGCAACCCAATATTCCCAAGGAACTGGGTATAATCTGTAGATTTGTCACAGCAGTGAACAGAATTCCACAGTACTCAAGAGACTATTATAAAAAAACAATGTCTTTTTATAGTTTTTTTTATATAAGATATATAAACATATCCTATTTCATTTGCATAGGTATAAATCCATATGTCCATTCTTGTACGGCAACTTAAATATGTACTGCTACCCACTTTTTAACATGTGCAGTAGTTTCTGACACTTTTTTCACAAAGTTTATGGACAATATTTACAAATGTGCCATATATACATTATTCAACATTTATATACATGATTCCAATACAATGATTGATGATACTATTTACAAAAAAGTGTCATATCGTCGACGTTTCGGTCTCACACACTGTAATTCATCGAGACCATCATCAGGACACGTGTTGCACCATGAATCTATCATAAAACAACATATATATAATCAGAAATAATTGCAAATATTCACTTGAGAACATGATATGTATCGTCTGCCCTCACCAAACTAGGTGATATATATTACAGTGAATATGAAAATCGAACACCTCACCACTAGTGCCAAACGTGTAAAAACACATCTACACTCTTAATCAAAAGTCCAATGATCATGCCGCCTATTGACATGCACCCGCTGCTTGAGTAAATAAATTCACCAAAATACTCACAACTACTACTTAGAGTCGTCTGATCCTACAAGAAAGGAAACCACAACCATTTTCTAAACATCTAATCAGTTTTGTTACAAACCACTAGTCATATTTGCCAGACTCATTGTCTCTGTCTTACCTTCTGCCTCTTTATGTTGTAAATCACTAGATAAATAAATACAATAATATATACTAAGTCCAAAGCACATATGAGCTCACCCAGAATGCCATAACATCAGGCTGTTAACTCCGAATACCACAGTATCACTGTTAGAAGCTTTACTTACAATTACGAGACTGTAACGAAAGCGCATTAATTTGCCCTCGTGGGGCGTGGCTTGGATGCCAAGGAGGTAGGCAGCGTGAGCTCGGAGCTCCGCGCCCGATCCCGGAAAATATCCTGAATATCTGATCGAACCCCGACAAAATCGGTATAATCCGACACTGGACGGTACCACGGAGGGTCCGGCGCCGACGGCGGACGACTCGGGGCCATCCCAAGCCCGATATCTGACTCTGAAAGCTGAACTCAGGCGTGAAGTCATCGACCTAAAATGGCGGCAGTGGCATGAGGCACAGGGACGACGGAGTCGCTGGCCCGGAGCCACATTAAGGGCTGCTACTTCCACAGATAGGAGGTGTTAGCGGCTGCATCGCGCCCCACTCGGGGTGTTGGAGTGGACCTCTAGAGCGCCACCGGCGGTGGTTGGGATCCGAACCCTTGGTGGTGGCGGCGACAACATGGCAACGACCCAGTGACGATGGCCCCGGGCCTCTGAGCACGACTGGCGCCAGCCGGACTAGCGGGCGATCGAAACCCTGCTCCCTAGAGGCAGCCTTGGATCCGGAGACTAGAGCGGTGCCCCAGACGCGAAACGCGGCGGGCCTTTTCCGCTACTGCTGCAAGAGGACCTTCCTGAGGGCGAAGCCCGGCGACGTTCGGAGCGGGGGCAGAGACAGCTTTGGAGGCCACCGCTCGTGCCGGCCCAGATGGGGAAGCCGAAAGGGAAGGGAGATGGTGCGACCGATACAGAAGCTGCGGAGGGAGCGGATCGTGACCAGTCGGCGCTACAACGGATGCAGGACCGGATCCTGGAGGCCATCGCCACCACAAGAGACGCCTTGCAGCAGGACATAGCCCAGGTGGCGACGGGCTTGGGCCTCCTAAAAGCTGACCACGATAAGCTCAAGGACAGAGTGAAATCCGTGGAGATTACGGTTCAGGAGTTGGCCCCGAGCCATGCAGCGGTGAAGGCGCAGATGACGGAGGTGATGGATCGTTTGAAGGTGCTGGAGCGGAGGGCCGAGGACGCGGAAAACCGGAATAGGCGCAACAACGTACGCCTCGTAGGCCTGCCGGAAAAAATTGAAGGTGACGATATGGTGGGCTATCTCGATAATTGGTTGCGAACGGAGGTGGCGCCGGAGGGACTGTCCCCCTTCTTCTCCCTTGAGCGAGCGCATAGGGTTCCGGCGCGCCCGCCGGCCCCGGGCCTCCCGCCTCGCCCAGTGGTGTTCAAGTTGCTCCATTACCGGGACAGAGACTGGCTTTTGCAAAGGGCGAGAGAAGCAGGACCCTTTCAGGTGGACAACAACAGGGTCACAATGTTCCCGGACTATACGTTTGAGACGCAGAGGCTCAGGGCGAACTTCCTGTCCCTTAAGCGGGAGCTCCGTGATGAAGGCATCAAGTACTCCCTGTTATTCCCAGCGAAGCTGAGAGTGGTGGTAGATGAACAGACACTCTACTTCACGTCCTCGGCGGACGCTTGGGCCTGGTGGGACACTTATAAAGCGGGAACGGATGGTGCCAAGGCCAGGGAGGAGGAGGCTAAGGTGACACAACCGATCAGGAAATCTCAACGGATCAGGAAGAACCGCAGGAGGACCGGCAAACCTTCGGTGTCACAGACGGAGACGGAGAGGCAAGCGGCCCTACAAGCAGTGGCGGACTTATCCAAGTCTACCAGAAGTCAGTCCGGGAAGGGCACGGACTCGGAGGACCCGGGCACGGGCTCGGAGACGGGACTCTCGGAATTTGGTGGAGCCCGGGGCCCTATCGTGATGCCGCAGACTTCGGAGGAGATACTTGAGGCGTGTTAATCTGGACTAGTGGAGTGGACTCGCTGGTTGGACACCGGGGCGCTGGGCCCGTGGCAGTGGAGCACTGCTACTTGAGGTTTCGGGGCGCTATGATGTGGGGATTGTGGGGCGGAGTGTGCGGGGTTGATTTGCTTTCACGAACCTTTCGCATCGTACCACGCCCTACTGGCCCTTAAGGTCATCGCAGTGGAGACTGCGACCATTGCTGCCTTTCTTTGAGGGGTGGTTGGGAGTGTTGGTTTGGATGGGGGTACTTCCAGTTGCGGGGGGGCCTGTCCTGGGGGGGTGGGTGTTGAGAGCAGTTGGGGTTGCTCGGGGGGTAGTTGTTGTTGGGGGGGTTTGGCTTCCTGTTTGGAGAGGGAGGGTGGGTTGGTCCGTGGTCGCGGAGAGAGCGAGGTCAATGATCTTTATTGTTCGGTCTGGTTGTGTGAAGGGGAATGGCTAGTACCGGGGCGTTGAAATGTGTGTCCTGGAAAGTGCGGGGTATGCAGTCCATGGCACGCAGGCATAAAGTTCAGGCATACCTCAAGCGCAGGGGGGTTCACATAGCGTTCCTGCAAGAAACACATCTCAATAAGCAAGAAGGGATTGCACTGCAGAGGCGTTGGAGGGGGCAGCTGTTTAATACGATGTTCTCAGCTTTTGCGAGGGGGGCACTGATTTGGATACGGGCGGGGGTTCCCTTCCAGGTTACAAAAACATTGGTGGACCCTGAGGGCAGGTATGTGGCAGTGGAGGGGAGGCTGAAAGGCAGGGTGGTATCTCTCTGCAGTGTGTACGCTCCCAATGTGGATCTGCCCGCATTTTTGTCTACACTCTCGGGTAAACTGGCGGGTTATTTGGCGGGCCGGTACTCCTGGGAGGGGATTTCAACTCGGTTGAGGATGTGATATTGGATAGGTCCCATCCCCCACTGCATGCGTCCCCAGTGCATAGAGTAGCCAAGCGCAGGCTGGAGTGGCAGGAGAGCTGGGCCCTCACAGATGCATGGAGGGCGTTACACCCCACTATTAGGGACTACTCCTTTCACTCGCACCTGCATGATCTACACGTTAGACTGGACGCGTTTCTGTGTTCATCATGCGTACTTTCTGCGGTGGGAGGGGCGGAATACTTGGCCCGGACGATATCGGACCACAACCCTTTGTTGCTATCCCTGAACTGGATGGTGACTGCTAACTGCGTACCAACATGGCGCCTGCAACCCGACACCCTGGATGACTTGTTGTTCAGGGAGGCCCTGGGAGACCGCATTGAGTGCTACTTTGAGGAGAACAACGGCACGGCCTCCACGAGGGCGGTAGAGTGGGACGCGTTTAAGGTGGTGGTGCGAGGGCACTGTATAGGACACACGGCTGGGGCTCGCAAGACTTTGTTAGATGATTTAGATAAGGCCGAAACACGGTTAAGAGAACTGGAGAAGGGTCGCCCGAATCACCCTGAGTTGCAGGAGGGGCTTAGTGGGGCCAGGGAGGGGCTGGCTGTGGAACTGGAATGGCTGCGCAGCTTTGATCATAAGGCGTACATGACGAGGGCGCACGCGGAAGGCGATAAGGCGGGGTCTATGTTGGCGTGGCTCGCTAACCCAGTCAGGAGGGGTATGCCGATCATGATGATCCAAGAGACAGGGGAGGAGCCCTGCCATACCCAACCCGGGATCCTGAATAAGTTTCGGACTTATTATGAGGGTCTCTATGAAAGTGGTGAAACAGGGGGGACAGATGAGCTAGGAGAGTTCTTGGACGGCTTACAACTGCCGAGGTTGGAAGATTCGGAGGCAGAGGAGCTGGGTCGGCCCATAACGCTCGGAGAGATAGGGTGTGCAGTAAAACAAATGGCTAGAAATAAGACCCCGGGACTCGACGGACTCCCGATAGAGTTTTATAGTAAATATCTGGAGTACCTTGCTCCCCGGCTGCGAGAGGTCTACAATGAAGCGCAAGCGAGGGGTCGGCTCCCGGGCTCCATGTGTGAAGCCCTCATGATCCCGCTTTTAAAACCGGGCAGAGAGGGAGCGGCTTTATCCTCGTACCGTCCGTTGTCCATGTTGACGACGGACTACAAGATCCTGAGTAAGATTCTTGCCAACAGACTGCTGGTGCATATGACTGGCCTTGTTCATAAGGACCAATGCGGTTTTATCCCGACGCGCAACACTACCCACAATATTCGCAGACTTACGAGACTGATGGGGGCGGACTGGCCGGGCGCCGTCTCTCCATTTGTCCTTTCTATTGACATAGAGAAGGCCTTCGACAGCCTTGAATGGGGGTACTTGTATGAGGTGATGCAACGCTTCGGGCTGGGGGACGGATACATAAACTGGACCAAGGTCCTGTACACTGATGCGGTAGCGAGAGTCCGAGTGGGTGCTCTGATCTCGAGGCAATACCCGGTTAAGCGTGGCACCAGACAGGGGTGTTCCCTATCTCCGCTCCTTTTTGCCCTGGCGATGGAACCCTTCGCTGTAGAGGCCAGGCTGGGCCGCCACTACGCCGGTTTATCATTTAGGGGCAGGCCACATTTCATTTCTTTATACGCAGATGATCTGCTGATGTTTTTGGCTAACGCGGGCCCCGAGCTAGAGGGGGCACGGCGGTTACTAGGGCGGTTTGGCCGGCTATCGGGCCTGAGGGTCAACTGGCCTAAGTCCTGCTTATTCCCCCTGAGGTCAGGAGAACCGTGTCCACTCACCGCGCAGGAACTCCGGTGGGAACCGCGCTGTCTGCATTATCTGGGAGTCTATGTCTATCATACCCCGGCTGATTTGCTGGAAGGTAACATCACCCATTGCATTAATGCCTTACGGGGGAACATGGACTTCTGGTCTACCCTGCCGCTATCCCTGGCTGGTAGGATCTCCCTGCTCAAAATGGTGGCCCTGCCCAGGCTCTTGTATTATTTTAGGACGCTCCCGGTGTGGGTCCCGAGTTCTATTTTTAAGCGCCTGAGATCTCTGGTCATAGCGTTCTTATGGGGCACGGGAAGGAGGCGCATAGCGCTCGATACTCTGCTACGCCCCAAGGATGAAGGAGGATTGGCTGTGCCTGATTTTGAGGGATATTATCTGGCCGCGCAGCTGCAGATTTTCACTCAGGAGGTCGCGAGAGTGTATAGAGGCCCTGAGGACGCGAGAATAGAAGGCACCCCGCGACATGTGCTGGCGTACATCACATTACACCAGAAACTTCGGGTAGGAGATTTGACGGTCGAGGAGCAGACGTTCCGACTCTGCTGGGACCGGGCCCGTAAGCGGGCGGGAGTCCGCCTTATGTATGCCCCTGAAATCCCGTTGGGGATGGTTACGGCCCTCCCACATGGAGGAGACTGGTCGCGATTGCTGGGTTGGGAGGAAGCGGGGATACAAATGTTGGGCGATCTGTATGAGGATGGGGTACTGCTGCCGTTTCAGGAATTGCAGGAGCGGTTCGACCTGCCGAGGGGCGACTACTTGTTGCACGCAGCGGTCACGGGCGCTATGCAGGCTCATTGGGGGGAAGGGTTGCAGGAGCCGGGCACCTCCATGGCATGTCAATACACGATGATGGCTGCGGGGACCTTTAAGGCTGTCACCTGCTTGTACTCCAGGATACAGAGGGAGGCCCTACAGCCACTGACAGCTCTGAAGGCCAAGTGGGAGCTGGACCTCCAATTAGAGATTCCTGACACGACCTGGGGCCAGCTACTGAGGCGGGCACGGAAGAGCTCGAGAAATGCCAGGTTTCAGTTAATCCACTTCTACATCGTTCACAGGGCATACCTCACACCGGGGAAAATACAACAATATTTTGGGATAGAAAACGCTGCTTGCCCCAGATGCAATACGGTTGGGGCGGACTTGGGTCACATGTTATGGGATTGCCCATCTCTGGGAGACTACTGGCAGGAAGTTGGGCGGGCCCTCAACAGTGCAACAGACAGGGACATCCAGTACACGAAAGCGGTGGGCATCCTCCATTGGTTCCCGCACACGCCTAGAAACAAGACTACCAGCAAATTTATAGACTTGGGGCTCATTCTAGCTAAGCGGGAGATAACGAGGAATTGGAAATCGAGAGTGGGGCCCGCGTATAAAAGGTGGTATGGGGAATGCCTGAGGTGGGCGGCATGTGAGAGCACCCTGAGGTACCAGATGGCCTGGAGAACAAATGACGAGAAGGCTTTGTATTGTATTGTATTGCATTTCTTATATAGCGCCAGAATCGACCCCCGAAGGGGTATCTCCGCGCTTGCCTTGGGAACCCGTCCTGGTTTTTCCCTGTGAGATAGCCCCTACAGGGCATCCCCAAGGTGAAAGCCAGGCATCCCGCCGCGGGGGGGCCGTTGTGGAGATTAAGCAAGCTTAATGCCCAGAGTTGCATAGTGTGAACCCATGATTAGGTCAGGCACCGAAGCGAGAATTATCGAGTCCGTGGACATTTGAGCTCAACACCCTGCCGCGTCGGGAATCGAACCCTGGTCCCGGGTCTGACCTCTGCTTCAGGGTCTGCCTGCTCTAACCAGTGAGCCACACTTCTCTCTTCTTTGGAGAGGGCAACTGCGTGGGAAATGATGGTGCAGGCGCTCCGTGACATAGATGATGAGGAGCAGGAGGGCGAGGAGGAGCTGGATGTAGCAGACCCTGTCACCATACCGGGGGGCACACCTTAGCGAATGTATGTACTTCCTACACCACAACAGACGTTCTTACAATGATGAATCAGCGCAGCGCGACCACGGGGGGGAGGGAAGGAAGCGGGAATTGGCGGGCTGTTGGGGAACGAAATTATGGGGCGGGGGAGGGGTGAAAATCACAAAAGCAACCCAGCGATACTTTAGTACAACTAATGTCAGACAGTGTAAAGTGGTACGAGAAATACTCATGGACAGAGGCTACCCGTACCTGAGAAAGGGGCGGACCTCCCGAACAAGAACGCAATGGACAGTAACATTCCTTGTACACAGAGAAATTGTAATTTTGATTATCTTGTCTGTACAATTATATTGGTGATGCAATAAAAATGATGTTAAAAAAAAAAAAAAATTAATTTGCCCTCGTTGAATCTACAAAGGAAGACATAAAGTGCTCCATTAAGTTTCATTAAGTTTCATACTTAGTGTTCAAGAGCCTCTGTATCGTTTTGAAAGCCTAGTGCTAAACTTACTTGTTTGTGGGGGGGGATCAATAAATCCACAAACTTCTTCACCCGTCATCGAAATCGAGTGTATGTCGGCGTCTTCCTACTCCTCTATGGCTTCTGGTCCGATCACTTGACTGCGCTGAGATCACGTTGCGTCGGCCATTTTGGGACCAAAAATCAAGCTTGACCATCCATAGACTTTACTAACGAGGACAGGCAACCTGCTCGTGCCTCTGCTGTGCCATAATGATATAATTTCAATCCTAGTGTGACATCGCATATAATTCACGTTCATATCGGTATTTAAGGAATCTAAATCGACATGTAATTCATGACCTCTGCCATAGTCACGTGACCATGTCCCGATTAAAAAGTGTAGGCTATTACGGAGCTGTGATCATATCCCTGACCCTTCATATATTGAGCTTACGAGGTCTAAAGAACTATTTGAACATCTGATCCATATGCCTAAAGTGACGGTCCCAACATGACACTTGTAACACATTCTCCAGAAGTCACACTAATCCTGCTATTGAGATGCTCATATACCAGAAGTCGAGGATAACAATATACTTGCCCCAGCACTCTTTATCATGAATAAAGACGTCCGCCGGTACCCCGTCTAAACCTGGTGCTCTGCCACTAGCCACTGTGCTGAAAGCCATTGTGACTTTGTTACTGCTGAAAGTATTTCCTTTATAAAAGACAGGCCTGAAGACATCCATCTTATTATCAAGCTGGTTTTGGGCGTACTGAGGTTTGTAGTAATTCACCCAGTCCTCCTGTAATACGTTATTGCTAGGAGGGTCAGATACACCCCCCCTGCCCCACTTGACAATATTCCAGAATTGCCTGTAATCTTTTCTATCACTGTCTTCCTTTAGATCTTGCCAATGAAGCTCGTCCCACAGTTTCTTGGCTTTTGTTATACACTTCCTATACTCCTTTCTGGCGATGCGAATGATCTCCAATTTTCTACCCTTGATAGCTAAGCCAAGGGCAGACCAAGCATTCCTGCATTTAGCATTGTACCACTTAACCGGCTTGGGGGTTACACCAATAATCCTTTTAGCTGGTTTTAAAAAGTGATCCCTAATGCTTGAGAAGAGGCTTTCATGGATTTTGGTTACATCATCCAAACCTAGATCAGATATATTCGTTTGTTCAACGGCTAATATGGCTTTATCAACCTCTGCAACAATACTATCCAGAACCTGTTGATTGGCCATAACATGCACCCATTTTAACCTGCGCAGATTATTTGTCGGGGCAATTATAGGTGTGCATTCCACGTTCAGGTACGGTTCTACTTGATCAGATTTCCACCATTTATGCACTACACACAGCGGATTATGGTCACTTTCAATTCGTCATTTGACCACCATATCACCAACCAGATTCCACAATTTCATACTACAGAGGACATAGTCAATTCTACTGCTATGTCGCCCATAGTCAAAAGTATTTGCCCCTATCTTATCGCCCTCAGTCCTCCCATTTAATGCCCTTAATCCCCTTTCATAACAGCTCGCATTTAGACATATAACATCCTCAGACCAGCGAATAACAGGTTTTAAGTCTAATTTGGGACCACCCCATTGCCTGTCCTCCTCGTCACCAGGAGAACCGTCATAGGTAACCAGAGGTTTGAAAGTTCGATTTAGATCGCCAGCTATAACAGTGTTATTATCTGTAGAGTTAGTTTCTAGGAGGGAATCTAGAGCCGCTAAAACGTCTGACCTCCCTCTCTTGCTACCCCTAACATAAACATTGTAAATATCAAGCCATCCCAGGGAGCCCAGATCAGCCCTAATGAGTTGGATATCTTTACTTTTGGTGGTTACCTCTTTGATATGGAGTGATAAACTCTGCCGAACCCATATGACCAAGCCACCCATTGGTCGCCCCTTGGGTCCTTTAGTTGCCGGAACAAAGTAATTTAAATAGCCCAGGGCAAAATGAGGTTCACACAGCCAAGTCTCCTGGAAAATGCACACGTCGAATTCATTAGTAAATGTTATCCAATCTGTAGACTGCTGTCTAGAAAGCAAGCCAGCAATGTTCCATGAGATTAACTTACCCACGCCAACCCTATTGTGGGTAATTGGAGTTGAGGAGGTGGCAATGGCAGGGGTAATACATGGCACCCTCTCTACATCGCCAATAGGTCTTAAATTTGAATAAGTTGGAGGGTTCACCCTACTTTCCTCACTTATCTTTGTGCTGAAATTTGGAGGGTAGTCAGCACCCATAGTTTGATTACCGGCTGTCAATACCGTGCCTCTCACTCTATCCCCGGGAATAGCCACCATATTACCACTACTGCCTTGAATCAGGTCTGATGTTCGTCAATCATTATTATCCAACCCAGAGGCAGAGAGCTTATCAAAGTAATTGAAGGTCGGGATGTTATATCTAGGTCTAGTCCCCTCCATCTGTTCCATGTTCAATACACCCCCGTGACGCACAACTGTTGAGGGTAGGCGGGGGCATTGAGGATAGAAAAAACTCAAATCTTTAGTATCAATTCCACTTTTAACAAAGTGAATAGGCCAGTTACATATATGGTGAACCACCCCTCTGTTCCTAAAGTTTATAACAATGCAGTCCCCCGGGAGATCTTTTCTCCGGTGTCCCACCCAACTTAATCTCCTGGCAAATAAGATTTCCCCACTGACGTTTAAGAGGAGAGGCCTGTTGTTGTTTAGCCAATGGGCAACCTTGTTTCTTAGCTCGGGATAAGGTTCTGATTTTGCTGGGCCTAATTCCGGAACACCAGTCAGCACTGCAGTGTATGGAGCTGATTGCGCAGGTAGATCAATATGAGGAAGTATCCTCTTAGCTTTAGGAGCTATAAATAGGTCCTTGTCTGCATGTATATTCATATTTTTGTGTCCCGCGTGTTCACTGATCTTAAGCGAACCACTCTCACCGATTTGCACACCCTCACCTTCAACCTCTCTCAAATCCCTCAGAGAAGTCCTATCAGTCTTCTGAGTGTGATTTATTCATTGGGCAGCTAAAGGTTTGGGTGGGGTTGGTGGCTGGGTTATATTATTGGGAACACTAGTTAGAGCTCTGGGACATGTTTGAGATGCCATGGCCATATTATGGATACCAACCTCAAGTTGCCTTAGAGTATTGGAGCTAGATATCGTTATTTGCTCTAAGTGATCAATCTTTTCGGAGATCCGCTTTACCCTTTCAAAAAGTGGGGCCATTAGGGATTTCATGAGATGTTCAACTTTATCCATGAGTCCCTCATTGTAAGTGGGAAGTGATAAAGGGGAAACAGGTTTTTCTGCTGGTAAAATACTTGATGAGGGAATACTAGTCGGTATGAGAGTCGAGGGTAAGGGATCATCATAGTGATTAACTCCACCTTTAGATGTTTTGGGGGTTTTATCTATTTTTGCGATTTTAGGGCATTTTCCCCTCTGTCTGGTCACACCGGGACCGATTCACAGAATGAACTTAAGACTAAATCCTAAACTTACTACTATTTGGTATTCACAGAATGCACTTACTACTTTCGGGATTCACAGAATGAACTTACTACTTTCGGTATTCACAGAATAGACTTAAGACTACTAACTTTACGTCCGAACTCGGGCCGTAAATTACGGCCCGGAGGCGGAGTTTCCGGCTTGGGGGCGGAGCTTGCGGCCCGGAGGCGGAGCTTCCGGGCCAGAGGCGGAGCTTGCGGCCCAGAAGTGGGGATTTAGGCATGGCTGAAATGCCCACCTCTGGGCCGCAAGCTCCGCCTCCGGCCCGGAAGCTCCGCCCCCAGCCCGGAAGCTCCGCCTCCAGGCCGCAAGCTCCGCCCCCAAGCCGGAAACTCCGCCTCCGGGCCGTAATTTACGGCCTGAGTTCGGACGTAAAGTTAGTAGTCTTAAGTCTATTCTGTGAATACCGAAAGTAGTAAGTTCATTCTGTGAATCCCGAAAGTAGTAAGTTCACTCTGTGAATCCCGAAAGTAGTAAGTGCATTCTGTGAATACCAAATAGTAGTAAGTTTAGGATTTAGTCTTAAGTTCATTCTGTGAATCGGGCCCACCGCGTTTCCTTTTATTAACAGAGCCTTGCCCTTGGGCTGTCGTTACTGATTTTGCGCTTGCTATAGATTTAGTTGGAAGAAGCATTAGTGACTCATTTGATGTAATACCTAGGAGTAATTCCAGGCAAGAGTCAGTATTGGTATTCTCCCTGATGATATTTAGGTTTGGAGACGCCTCTATTGGACAATCAGTTCTAGATCCCCCAATGGACCCAACATTGGATGTTGCACTCCCATATATCGTTGGGGAGGTACCCGGCTCATCCCACACGCATCCTTGCGGGACGAGGGACCAGGCGATGCTTTATGCGCCTCCTGGCGCGCACTCAAGTTCGTTGCGCCCCGCGGAGCCAAGCCCGGCTGGTCAATATCCTTGCAAGGTTCCGGTGACAAGAGCAACAAAGGGGCAAGGGTGGGCGGAGCCAAGCCCGGCCACAGGGAGAACAGGGAGAGCTTCACAGTTCTGCAGCACCCACGACGATTCAATAACAATGATAGATTCATGGTGCAACACGTGTCCTGATGATAGTCTCGATTACAGTGTGTGAGACCGAAACGTCGATAATATGACACTTTTTTGTAAATAGTATCATCAATCATTGTATTGGAATCATGTATATAAATGTTGAATAATGTATATATGGCAAATTTGTAAATATTGTCCATATACTATGTGAAAAAAGTGTCCTGGCGAGTTGTAAGTTGGGTAATGAATTCCCCTCCAATACTGAGGGTCCCGAGGGCCAAAAAGCCCACCAGGTACATCCAGTATATGCCAGGGAGCTGCGTTGCAGAGAGGTGTTCAGATGCCACGCCCCTTTTTACACCTCTCTGCAACGCAGCTCTGTGGCACTTACTGGAGGTACCTAGTGGGCTAGTTTGACCCTAGTGACCCTCAGGATTCAACAGGACTTAATTTCCCAACTTAAAAGTGCCACAGGGCATGTTTACACAGTCGGGAAGGGAGGGGACGGGGCCTGAGGTGACGTATGCAAACATGCCCTGTGGTGCGTTTTAAGTTGGGGAAATCATTTTCCTTCAATCTTGAGGGCCTCTGAGGTCTAACTAGCCCACAATGTGCTTCCAGTAAGCGCCACTGTTCTGCGTTGCAGAGAGGTGGTCTAGGCCGTGTCCCTTTTTACACCTCTCTGCAACGCAGCTCTGTGGAGCTTACTGGAGGTACCTAGTGGGCTAGTTGGACCCTAGGGATCCTCAGGATTAAAGGGGACTTAATCTCCCAATTTAAGATGGCCACAGGGCGTGTTTGCACAGTGGTGAAGGGAGGGGACGGGGCCTGAGGTGACGTGTGCAAACATGCCCTGTGGTGCGTTTTAAGTTGGGGAAATAATTCCCCTTCAAGCTTGAGGGCAAATGGGGGCTAACTGGCCAGGCAGGTGCTTCCAATAAGCGCCACTGCGCTGTGTTGCAGAAAGGTGGTCCTGGACGTGCTCCTTTTTACACCTCTCTGCAACGCAGCTCTGTGGCGCTTACTGGAGGTACCTAGTGGGCTAGTTGTACATTAGGTACCCTCAGGATTCAAGGGGACTTAGGGCTAGATGTAGGTAATTCCGATTTACCTACTCTTAAATACCGAATTTTACCGATTCGGTATTTAAGAGTAGGTAAATAGGAAGCAGGTAGATGTAGGTAATTATTATTTTACAATTACCGACACCGATTCGGTAAATACCGAATCGGTCTTTCCCATTGATTCCTATGGGCCTTGAAGCCCATAGGAATGAATGGGAAATACCGATTCGGTATTTACCGAATCGGTAAATACCGAATCCTGCAAGGGGGAACGGGGTGTCACTGTGACACCCTGTAGCACCCCAATTCCAGGCTTGTGTGCCATGTGGCACATATACATGCCCTAAGGGCATGTCTGTGTGTCACATGGCACAGGTGTACATGCACAGATGTGCATGTACACCTGAATTCGTTATTTACCATGCAATAGTATTACATGGTAAATACCGAATTCTAAAGGGCCTGTGGCACACTTAAAAGTGTCACCTACATCTGCATTTACAGATTCGGTATTTTTACAGAGTCTGTATTTACAGATTCGGTAATTTTACCGATTCGGTAAATACAGAATCGGTAAAAATACCGATTCTGTGAATGCATGCCCCCTACAAAGGAAAAGGCATTTACCGGTCGGTGACGGCCGAATTCGGCCGTTACCGACCGGTAAAGGCCTACCTACATCGGGCCCTTAATCTCCCAACTTAAGACGTACACAGGGCGCGTTTACACAGTGGTGAAGGAGGGGACGGGGCCTGAGGTGACGTGTGCAAACATGCCCTGTGGTGCGTTTTAAGTTGGGGAAATAATTCCCCTTCAAGCTTGAGGGCAAATGGGGGCTAACTGGCCAGGCAGGTGCTTCCAATAAGCGCCACTGCGCTGCGTTGCAGAGAGGTGGTCCTGGACGTGCTCCTTTTTACACCTCTCTGCAACGCAGCTCTGTGGCGCTTACTGGAGGTACCTAGTGGGCTAGTTGTACATTAGGAAGCCTCAGGATTCAAGGGGACTTAATCTCCCAACTTAAAACGTACACAGGGCGCGTTTACACAGTGGTGAAGGAGGGGACAGGGCCTGAGGTGACATGTGCAAACACGCACTGTGGCGCGTTTTAAGGTGGGGAAATATTTCCCCTTCAATCCTGAGAGCCCCAGGCGCCAACTAGCGCATCTGGTGCTTCCAGTATGTGCCACTGCGCTGCGTTGCAGAGAGGTGGTTTAGGCCGTGCCCCTTTTTACACCTGTCTGCAACGCAGCTCTGTGGTGCTTGCAGGAGGTACCTAGTGGGATAGTTGGACCCTAGGGACCCTCAGGATTCAAGTGTACTTAATCTCCCAACTCAAAAAGGCCACAGAGTGTGTTTTCACAGAGGTGAAGGGAGGGGACGGGCATGAGGTGACGTATGCAAACACGCCTTTTGCACATTTTAAGTTGGGGAAATAATTTCCCTTCAATCTTGAGGGCCTCTGAGAGCCAACTAGCCCACCAGGTGCTTCCAGTAAGCGCCACTGTGCTGCGTTGCAGAGTGGTGGTTTAGGCCGTGCCCCTTTTTACACCTTTTTGCAACGCAGCTCTGTGGCGCTTACTGGAGGTACCTGGTGGGCTAGTTGGACCCTAGGGACACTCAGGATTCAAGTTGACTTAATCTCCCAAATTAAAATGGCCACAGGACGTGTTTATGCAGTGGTGAAGAGAGGGGACGGCGCCTGAGGTGACGTGTGTAAACATGCCCTGTGGCGCCTTTTAAGTTGGGGGAATTAAGTCCTCTTTTAATCCTGAGAGTCCCTGCGTCCAACTAGTCCACCATGTACCTCCAGTAAGCACCACAGAGCTGTGAAGCAGAGAGGTGGTCCGAGGCCATGCCCCATTTTCCACCTCTCTGCAATGCAACTCTGTGGCACATACTGGTCATACCTGGTGGGTTAGTTGGCCTCAGGGACCCTCAGGATTCAAGGGGACCTTATCCCCCAACTTAAAACGCCCACAGGTCGTGTTTGCACACGTCATCTCAGGCCCCTTCCTCCCTTCACCAGTGTGCAAACGCACCCGGTGGTGCATTTTAAGAGGTAGTTTTAATCCCCCTGCCCTATTATATACTAGGGGCTTACAGAGGAGGTCATGCTAATCACAGGGGGACCCCAATGCATAGTGTTCCCTAGTATATGTAGGTGTTTTCACTGTATTCTAAGTGTCTTTTAACATAGCACTGGCTCTAGGGCTGGTTAGTCAGACTCAGTTACCACCAGTATCGATCTGAAAAAGTTAAGGGTACAGGATGATTTTGCGACAATGCTTCTTTCTGCTCCTCTGTTTTTACTTTCTGCACGTATTCTTTCTTGCACTTTTCTTAGTCTTTGTGGACTTCTCTTGCTTCTTTCTGCATTTCTTTTTTAAATTTCTGTTCGTTTTTTCTTCTTTCTTCACATGTCCTACCTCTGTAGGCATAGTTAGAATCTAGCATTTAAAAAACCTTTGAAATTCACTGAAACAACCATAGGTTTCAGTCACGTTAAAGTTAGAAATGATCATTTAAAAAACCTTTGAATTTCACTGAAAAAACCATAGGTTTCAGGCACGTTATAGCTAGGAATTTGCATTTAAAAAACCTTAGAAAGTCACTGAAAAAAACATAGGTTTCAGGGGCGTTATAGTTAGCTGGACATTTTACTTGTACAAAACCATTGAAATTCCCTCGTTATAGTTAGTTTCAGCTAACTATAACTCGCGCGCCTGCAATGCACTGCTGATGACGTCGCACATTTCATCACTCATAACATGGTCAGTGACATCACTCATGACATCACTGATGATATCTCAAATTACATCACTGATGACATCATCCTTGTGATAGAGTGGCAGACCTCCTCTCACCCTAATATAACCTTTGATACATACATACATACATACAAAAATAGAAACTAACATTTTCAAATCAATGGACATACCAATACCAGTTACAACAACCTATTCAGTAATTCTAAGATCTACATACACATCCGCTCATTCAACAACAGTCCTATAAAGTCACTCATACATGTACTCACTCATCATATGTACTCAAGTCAAGTATAACTTTATTCGGTTAAATTAAAACCATCAAAATGCATATGATCAATTAATACATTAGTTACATTAATTACAATTCTTATTTCATGGTGTTAGACAGTCTTTAAAACCCATCGGATACAATGCAATCCTATCCCACACACTAAGTAATAAATAATCAATAAATACAGATAATAATGCTAAAAATATGACAAAAGCTCATAAATATGTCATTTAAAACATACTCCATTATACAGTCATCAGTCTATTCCTGCACCTAATGGTGGCTATTAAGTAGCTTGCAACCCCAAAGCACACCACAGGCGATGCCGACATTTGTAAATAAAATAGCGCTGGTCTTACTTTCTCAAGGTTTTGGCCTTTTAGGAGGGGGATAATAAATTTCCTGCGCATAGAATCATAATACTCACAGAAAAATACCATGTGTAGTAGATTTTGTTCTGAGAAGTTGTCACAAGGACAGGGTCTTAAGGAACCTTCTTTAAAGAACCCTTTCAGGAATGCAAGCAGCAAGGGAACCATATTATGCTTAAATCTGACTAAGACAAACAGATGATAAGGCTTGTTTATATATGTCAGATATTATTGCATCTGACTAGTTATACTCAGTGTGACAAAAGTCCTTACTTTAGGTTTCACTAATTACCTCTCCTCCCTGTACAGCATAGATCAATTAAAAAACTGCTGCTTCAAGTCTTTGATTGCCAATTTGACTATAGCCCTTGGACTAGAGAATAATTCAGGGCAGCCAAGGATGGCCATTTGAGTCTTAATGTAGAGAATCCAGGGTATATCTAAGCCCTTGTCTAGCGTAATGCAGTCTTGAATCATCAGCTGATTTAAATTAGGCGATGGTTGTGCCCACATTTTTGACAAGCACAGTATCAGAGCAACCACAATCTTGTCTGAGATATACCCAGCTCCAAGATCCTCATGGATATTAAAACCAAGGGTAGAGACGGGTAGCGACAATAATTTACGGAAGAACCCATTTTCTACCGCCTGGATGTCGCCCGTATCTTGATAACCCCATAGTTCGCACCCATAAGTCGCCATTGGGAATGCACTTTGCGTTATATATCTTTAAAAGTGCAGGAAAGGGTTTTGAGCCAATTCTTTTTGCAAACTCCATCATGGCTCCTGACGCTCGGGCTAAAGTATTTCTTTTATGTGTACGTTGTATAACCCACGAGCGTCGGTCATCAAAGAGCACCCCCAGATAAATGAAGGCGGGCACCTTTGTTAATCCAGATTTAGTGCAGTAGAACTTAGCCTTCCTTGCTTTGACAGAACCGATTTACATAGAATAGGACTTTTTAAAATTTGTAACTAAATCTAAAGAGTCCATAAAATCAATAAAACAATTTAAAAGGGTTTGAAGCCCTCTTGGAGTCCTTGCTAACAATACCGCACCGTCTGAGTAAAGCAGAGCAGGGATCAATTTTGAGCTGGCCCTTGGGATGTCTTTACAACTGGATATTAAGGCCTCCCCTAAATTGTTAATGTATAGAGTGAACAACAGGGGTGCCAAAATGCACCCCTGTCTCACGCCTCTTTCAACGGGCCAAGAATCTGTGAGGTTACCATCTTTATTATAGGGCACAGAAGCTATGGTGTTCTCGTGCATTGTCGCCAAGAAGGAGACCAAAGCTGCATCTAAACCCATTCCATGGAGCATCGTCCATAGCTGTGCTGGGTTTACAAGATCAAAGGCAAAGGATAAATCCATAAATGCCAGATGCATGACCCCTCGCTTGGCGACTGTATACTTTCTAATTATAAGATTAAGGTTAAGACATTGACCCACAGTACCTTTGCCCTGCCTATAACTATATTGGAGATCTGAGATGACATAATTTTGATCCAACCAATCCGTTATTCGGGCTAGGACAACTTTCCCCATAATTTTGGCTGCGGAGTCCAAGAGAGATATTGGCCTATAACATGCCAGGTCATCTCTTGCTCCCTTTTTAAAAACCGGAATAATAACTGCTTTAGCCCAAGACTGGGGAAAGCCAACTTGAGCTGCTGCATTAAAAACCTGAGTTAGGATTTTAGACTATAAAATGAGATCCGCTCTATAAAGATCTGCTGGGACGCCGTCAGGGCCCGGGGCTTTTCCACCTGCTGTTGACCTAATTGCCTCAATTACTTCATCGTCTGTAAAGTGTAAAGGAGGCACGACAGACCCACTGTCCAGGTATCGAACCTGGGAAGTCTTGCCCAACATCTCCATAGACATTCCAAAAGTGTTGTACCCATTTTTCTGGGACAATGTGACAGTCAGAGACAAGATTAGACGATTCGTCAAAGATAGGACTGTTCACTGTGCTTTCGAATCTGGAGCTATTTGAAAGTTTACTAGCTTGACTGAGCTCCTCCCAGGCTGTCTCTCTTAGTTGTTTCTTCCTATTCCCTACAACAACTTTGTATGCCCTCCTTGCCTCCTTAATCCTAACAGTATCTCTTGGTTTCCCCTTAAGCACCTCCATGAGGGCTTTATGAGCTCTTGTGCAGTTATCATCAAACCATTTTTTAAATTTGGGAGGCTTACTTTTATAAGGAATAGTCAAATCGGCCGAGACTTTTTTGGTAATACGGTCAAAAGCATCCAGGACAATTCCAGGATCGATCTCAGGGTCTATACAAATGCCAAACTCCTCTGAACAAAACACTGGTTAAAGTTTCCATAAAGCTGTCCGGGGAGATAGAATCCCATATGGCACAATATCACTGTTACCTAAGTGAGCCACACCGCTAACTTTACCTTTAGCATGGATGTTAAGATTCAATGACAGTGGGTTATGGTCACTAAAGCAGTTGTCTATTACCTCAAGTGTACCTACAAGGTCCCTCATATAACTGGAGACTAAGATATAGTCAATAGTGCTACGATGACCATGGCCAGTGTATGTGGGTATTGGTAATGACGCATGCCCCTGGGTTGGGCAGTACAAATTATGGTCAGATAAAAGACTCTCTAGAAAGATCCCCGAAGCAGAATGATCAAAGTGCGTTATCCCTTGCGGGGTTTGTTCCTCATCTAGTTTTAAAAAACAGTCAATTAGACAAGTGTGAATGTTAAAATCACCTAATACTAGTGTGTGGTATTACGTGTTAGCCGTGGACTCATAATCAATCAAACACGATGAGAGAGACCTTAAATGCTCTAGATCATCGTCTCTCATGAAAGAATTATAAAAGTTAATCACTAACAGAGTTGGTAGATTCTTAGCTGTCAGTTCAATAGCTAAAATATTTGAGGAGTCAAAATCCATTACCTTGACTTCATATATTAACTTTAAATTTACTAAAAGCACGAGCTGGATGGGATAGCATGTTTACAAAAAGCTGAAAACACATCCAGAAAATAGGAATCTCCCGTATTCCAAGTTTCCTGGAGGGCTACTATATCCGTGTAAGCGAGGTATTGCTCCCAACTACTGTCTCCCCTTTTGGACTGCTATGTCCAAGATATAATTTTTAGAGTATCCTCCCTGGGCACACAGCCCGTCATATTGAAGTTAAAGTCTAAATGTAGATTGGAGCTAGAAGTACCTACCAGGGAGGAGGCCATAGGAGGTATGTCAAGCACAACAGAAGGGGATTTTTCCTCTATCACCACTTTATCAATTGGTGCTGCCATTGGGGCTACATTAATAGCGCTCAGTCAGCCTTGATTATCAAGCCCGGATAGCACCTCAAACCTATAACAAGATATCACATTTAGATTTCTGTTCTAGATTTCTGTTCAGGGGTTTATAGAAATAGCCCAGTGGCAATGCCCAGATAGAAGTAGAGGATAGTGGACAGTGATCTTCAGCCTTTAAAAACATTTGGGCAACCAATGGGATCCGGAAATTTATAACCACACAGTCCCCTGCTATGCTCCTAGGAGACTGGCCCACCCATGCTACTCTGTGAACCATAATGATATCATTAAACATAGCAGCCCTAAACCCTTTGTGTCTGGTCAACCAGTCAGCGGTTTTATTCCTCAACTGTCCCCAAGATTCCGTTTGGTCCGGTCTTAGCGCTGGTACACCGGCCAAGACCACGACCAGGGCACAGGCCACCGGGGGTAGGTCTAGAATATCCAGAGCAGGCTTAGTAGTCACGAGAGATGGCAAACTGGGTCTGTTCCTGTGTGATGCTTGAACAGCCCTAGTTTCTCTGTGGGTGGGCTCGTGTGGAGGTAAAATTTGAGAGCCCAATTGCGCACCGTTCACCAACCCGTTCATCCCCTGGGAGCTTGTTCTCAATTGCAAAGGATTGCCCGCAGTGCCAGATAAACACTGCTGGACCTGCGCGCAATCGATGCGCACACCCGAAACAACGCTCTCCTACACCTTGGGTTCCTGTACCCCGCTTCGGCCCCCAGTCCTTAGTATAGAGGATGCCACAGGCCTCCCCCCTCTTCATGGTCGTTATTGGACGTGACCTGCTCAGGGTTCATAGTCAAGTGAGTGCCATGTGTCAGGAGACATAATTTTTCTTCGATAGCACCCAATCTATTCAAAAAAGGCTCTAAAAGCCCCCTAATCAAGACCTCGATGTGGTTCCAATAGTCTGGGATCCTTTCGTCTTCTCCTGCCACAAAGTTATCTACGTTTTGAATGGCTGGGACACCATTCACAGATCTTATGGACGACTTTCCACTAGCCCCCAAGGGTTGCAAGTTAGATTTGGTTTTAACACTTGCCCTGGGTCTAAAGGCAATTCCACCCCTTGCACGCTTAGCATGCGGTTCTCCTATTCCCTCCTCTTGAGTTCCATCTATCTCTGGTTTGGAGGCGCCTCTTGTAAATTCATTTCCAACAGTCGATCCTTCAGATCTAGTAACTCGCTCAACTCTATCATTCCTAGGAGATTTTGACTGAGATGGTTGCTGGTAGGTCAGAACAACAGGTACATCTGACACGGGAACCTCAGATGGCCCCAAGGAGGCCCTCTGGGTGGTTACTCCAGGGCAAAGATCTACCACCAAGTCACTAGAATCCCTCGGGGCTAGTAATTCTGATTCACCCACGTCAGTGTTCAAATCCATCAAAACAGAACCCACCAAACCTATATCAGTGGTATGGGTGTTGAAGCCAGTTATGGGTTGGGGGGTGGCCACCGGTGATATCGCTTTGCTAATGGCCCACAGGGAAGACCTTTTTTGCCCCATGAGCAGGCCCAGGGAAAGCCTTCTCTCTGTTAACATTATCTCATGTTTTTAGAACAGATTCTGCCCTGTTTAAAAAAGCATCTAAAGAGCCTGCCACGCCAACCCCAGCCCTCTGCCCTGTGATTTTACATTTAGTGGGCATTTCAAATATATAGATGGGGACTCAATAAGGGATAACAAGTAATTGAATAATATCAATAAAAGTCACAAACCAAGTCCGAGTCCAAACAAAAGGGGGGTGGCCCAGCCTACTTCGGGCTACGACGGGAGCGGATGGGCCCGTCCTTGGCCTGGGCACGCCCGCGCGCGTCCTGCGCTGTGGGAGTGTTCAGCTGAATTTAAGCACCTCCCGGCGCTAGATGACGATGCAGCACACATGTAGTGTGTTATAATCTGATGTCTGTTTTCTTTAAGGAATCAGATGATGTCACTTAGAATGTAAGCCTCAGGCAGGGCAGTTCGTGTTAGCCTGGAAACTGACTGGACGTTGGCGCTGTGCCTGATTAAAGATACTTAATCTACATGAATTAGAGTATCTGTCTTTTTAACAATGGCGACGAGGACGACTTAACTTGATTGGGGACAAGTGGATTGCAGCATCAATTCCCCATATATCTGGAATTTGGATTTTATATGGATTTTATTCGTTTTTATCTCAACGAAATTACAAAAGAATTTGGAATTTTGGACTGACTCATAACCACAGCCTTACTGCAGCCTCACTGCCTTAACGTCGTGTTCAACATTTAAGGTAACATTTTACCGTTTCCGCTTACCCTCTGTGTTTGACAGTGCCTGCAACCGCCTGCGCATTTTTCAATTCCGAGGAAGGCTCCATACCTCGAGAGCCTTGGCATTCCTCGTGAACCTAGACATTGTTTGCGCGCGTTCGTTCTCTGACTCGAACGCTTCCCTGAATGCGCTGAATGCGGAGAGTGACGGAGCTTGCAAACGTCATCACGTTTCAATTGAACTTGACGTGACCCCGCGCTTGAACGTAGGCGCCATCTTGTGTTTACCTTCCTAAGGAAAAGGCTGTACTCGCTACACGATCTTCGGCAGCTTCTAAAACTGGCATCATTCTTTTCATTACAAACCGGCTGTTACCACGGATCGTGTCAGTTTCTTCATCTGACTTTGGTCATTGGTGTTTTCTCTAACTATTTACCGGTATTTTCAAATTTCGAATTTCATTTCTTTTGATTTTTTTTTTTAGTTTAACAAATACTGTTTACCAAGGTTACAGACATTACCAGAATTACAGACATTATTTACGAGGACTACAGACACTGTTTACCAGGACTACAGACATCGTTTACCAGAATTACAGACACTGTTTACCAGGATTACAAACACTATTTACTAGGATTACCACAAATATATAGAGTTTAACAAAGATTATTACCAGAATTACTAAATGTTATTCTGATACAACTTGGATCATCACTACACATGTGTTACTGATTTCCTACCACTATTGTTACTATTTTCTATTTTTATCTCACCACTTAAGTATTTTTTTTAATTATGGCTACGTCCATTTCCATGTCTCAACCTCCTCCTTTCCTTTCTGAAAAAGGAGATCCAATATTACCTTGGAAACGATGGAGAAATCTCTTTGACTCTTACATCTTGGCTATTGGTGGAGAAAAGTTTTCTGCAGTCAGAAAACAAGCTATTCTTTTACATAATTTGGGTGTAGAGGTACGTAACATATATGATAGTATGGATTTACTTACAATTGGTAGTGGTGAGGGTGAGCCTTGTGATGTTTATGAAATGTCAATGATGATGTTACAGACATATTTTGGTCCTCGCATAAATATTGTTTTAGAACGGCATAGGTTTTTCACAAGAACACAGGGGTCTACTGAATGAGTCAAAGGTTATGTAGCCTCTCTTAAAACTTTAGCACGTACGTGTGAGTTTGAAGAATTGTCTGATTCTTTAGTCAGGGACCAATTAGTGCGATGCACAAATAGTTCTCGTGTACAAGAGAAACTTTTATCGAAAAATCCTACTCTTGATGAAGCAATTAAAATTGTTGAAGGTATGGAAAACACCTCATCTTGGGTAAAAGAGATAAAAAGAGGGCATGAAGAGAAGAGAGAGCTAGAAAGTGAGAATCATGTTGTTAATGATGAACACACTTCTGAACAACGTGTGAGTGTGAGTAAGGTTGTTGCTAATGACAAATTAAAAAAAATGATAGGGATGTGACTACGCGCAACTTTGTGAAACCTCAAGTAAATAGTGAAGAATAAGGCAGTAAAGATTCACTTAAGCCTAAGTGTATGAGATGTGGGAGTTTCACACATTTTTCGAGTTATCCACAATGCTATGCAAAAGATGCTGTATGTATGAAATGTGGTATTAAGGGACATTACGCTCGAGTCTGTAAGTCAACAAGAGCTTCAGAAAAAAAATTCTGATACAGTACGCATTGTAGTGTCTAGCATCAGGGAAGAAGATGGTATGATTGATGCTGATAAAATCTCAATGCCAGAGTGTGACATCATGGTGAATAATTTCACGTTTATTGTCCTGGCTGACTCAGGGTCTCCTTACACCATGATAGGCAACAAACAATGGGATGAGGTTATTGGCTTAGATGAAACTGCTTTAATTCTACCCGTTATAAATCCAGTCGGTTATGCCAAAGCCAAAATTAATGTTCTTGGTTATATAGAGGCTTGTATTAAATTTAAGGACAGGAAGACGTTTGGTAAAGTTTATGTGGCTATGAGTGGTGACAACCTGTTAGGTTGGAGACATCAGCGTGACCTGGGGATCACGCTCAATCCTTCTGCCAAAGATCCTAGAGATCAGGTTATGCTGGTTGATAGTGATAGTAATGGCGGTGCTGTTGATAATCAGAATTGGGTGTATTTCAAAAAATTTCCTGAGGTCTTTTCAAGGGATTTAGGGTGCCTCAAAGGTTTTGAACACAAGATTATTCTAAAAAATAAGGCCATACCTTGTGTTTACAAAGTAAGAAAGGTTCCAAACATGATGATGGATCCTTTGAAACAGGAGTTGGAGAGATTACTGAAATTGGATGTGATTGAGGAGATAGAGGCATCAGAATGGTTGGCCCCCATTGTTTTGGCCCCTAAGGATGAGGGGGGCAAAATTAGGATGTGTGTGGATTTTAGGGGGTTAAATCAGTGGATTTGGGTTGACAGGCAACTGTTACCTAATATTTAAGAGTCACTTAGTACTCTCAAGGGTGCATGTGTTTTTAGTGTCTTGGACTTATCGTCCGCTTATCACCTGATTGTTTTGCACAAGGAGTCTAGGCATCTTACATCGTTTGTGACACCCTTGGGTGCATATTGTTTTAAAAGAATGCCTTTCAGACTAGCATCGGCAACTGCATGTTTTCAGAGGGTCATGAAGAGAGTTTTAGATGGAATTGGTAACATCATGTTTTTTCAAGATGATATTCTAATCTACGGGAAAGGAGAGATTGAGCATAGTAAAACATTGCTTGAAGTTTTGGAAAGATTGAAGGAGAAGGGATTGACTGTAAAGAAGGAGAAGTGTCGAATTGGTGTGGAGACTGTTACGTACCTTGGTCACATGATTTCTGGTGCAGGAATACAACCGAAGTTGGAACTAGCAGAATGTGTTAAGAAAGCCCCAGTACCTAGCGATAAAGACCAGGTGAGGTCATTTCTAGGTCTTGCGGAATTTTATGCTAAGTTTGTTCAAGGTTTTGCTAGTGTGACCGAACCCATTAGGTTATTACTTAAAAAAGGTGTGCATTTTGTGTGGACAGAAGATTGCCAGAAAGCTTTTGATAAGATCAAGGAAGAGATTGGGAAAATGCCTACTCTAGGACATTTCGATGTGAATAAAAAAAACATTTTAACCACTGATGCTAGCCTCAAGGGTTTGGGCGCAGTGCTTTCTCAGGCAGTAAATGGTGAACAAAGTACAGTTGCATTTGCTTCTAGGGCACTTAAGCAGGCAGAGGCAAACTATTCTTGTATTGAAAGGGAAGCACTTAGTGTTTTTTGGGCGGTTCAACACTTCAAGTTTTACTTATGGGGAATTCCATTCTTGGTAAGGACCGACCATAGGCCTCTTATTCAAATTTTTTCTTGCAGGCATAGTGAACACCTAAAACCTAGAATTAAATGTTGGAGTGAGGGATTACAAGAGTATAATTTTATTGTGCAATATATACCTGGGTCAAATAACAAATCTGCTGACTGTTTGTCGCGATTACCACTGGAGGAAAGCAATGGTGATGACAAAGAAGATTGTGTATTTTGGGTTGCTGAAAATGCACTGACACAGGATGAGTGGAGGGATGGTGTGACTAAAGATAGGATTTTATCTGAACTCAAAACCTGGATAAGCCAAGGTTGGCCAGATTACAAATTTTTAGATCAAGAGATGAAAACTTATTGGTCTGTCAAGGATGAAATTTCTTTTGTGGGGGACAATTTACTGAGAGGCCTGAGAGTCATTCCCCCAGTTGAATTTAGAGACAAAATCATAAACACTGCTCATGAGGGTCATCTTGGAAGGAGCCTCACTAAGGCTAGAGTGAGAAAAAGATACTGGTGGCCTACCATGGACCGTATGATCGAGAATGTGGTTAAAGACTGCACCTTGTGTGCATCTAATAACAAGTCTTATGCAATTAATCACACACCCTTGTCTCCGGAAAAAATTCCAGAGATTGTCTGGACAAAGTTAGGTTTGGACATTATGGGACCATCCGATCTGTTACCACTAAGTGATCGTTTTGTCATTTTATTGGTAGATTACACATCCAAATGGTTAATAACGAAGTGTACTTCTTCTGTGAATGCCAAAATTGTCATCAAGTTTCTAAAGGGAGTGTTTGCTTTTGAAGGTTTACCTAAATTCCTGATAACTGATAATGGGGTGCAATTTGTCTCTAGTGAGATGAATGATTTTCTCAAAAGTTGTGGTGTGATTCATCAAAAAACTGCACTATATTCTCCTCAGGCTAATGGCTTAGCGGAGAGAATGAACCGGTTGGTCAAAACTTGCCTTCAACGTGCCTTGGATACCAAAGTATCTCTGAAAGAGATTTTGAGAGATACTTTGTGGGCACATAGGACCACACCTAATGCTATTACTTTAACATCTCCTTTTGAGGCTTTGAGAGGGAGAAAGGCGATCTCCAAGTTAAATCCTGTTTGGATGCCAATGATGGACGGAAAAGCCTTATCAGCTGATGTAAAAAAAAATAAGATCTGAAGATATCAGAGTCAATATAAAACAAGATATGATTCTAAAATGAGTGTGAAAAGGAAGAAGTGGAATGTTGGAGATAGGGTTCTGATAAAGAATCCTAGGTACACGCTTAAGGGCAAAAGTACCTTCATGGGTCCTTTTACTATTGTCTCCATTAAGAAAAATGTGGTGAAGGTTAGCAATGGTAGTGTTTGGAGCATGTCTAGGTTAGTCAAGTGTTTGAAGAATGCTTCTAATTCTCGAAGCTTTTCTCGCAATGATGTTGATGATGATGGGTCATTCTCTAATGACCAATGTGCTGGAACTTCTTGTACCGATTTAACACCTACTGATCCTAGTTCCAACCACTTTTCTAGTAGACAACGTCATTTGCCCTCGAAATTTAAAGATTATATTATGTCTTAAACCACTGCTCTTTTGGTTCCTGTTATGCTATTTTTACTGTATCTATTTTGACCTTTTTCCTTTCTTTCATTTGGTCACTATACTTCAAGTTTCTGTTGTGTTGTTTCCTTTGGTTTATTGGGAAGGAGATGTGTTATAATCTGATGTCTGTTTTCTTTAAGGAATCAGATGATGTCACTTAGAATGTAAGCCTCAGGCAGGGCAGTTCGTGTTAGCCTGGAAACTGACTGGACGTTGGTGCTGTGTCTGAATAAAGATACTTAATCTACATGAATTAGAGTATCTGTCTTTTTAACATAGTCCTCCTCTCAGATCCCAGCGTGGTCGCGAGACAGATGCAGCGGCCAGACAGCACTTCCTCCCGTGGTCGGCACCCCAACCGTCGTCAGGGCAGCAGCGAGTGGCGCACATTCGGGCAGCAGGTAGGTGAGATGATCCCGCGGTGCGGGAGTGCTCCGCTGAATTTAAGCACCTCCCGGCGCTAGATGACGATGCGGCACACTGCACCATGGATTCTGGGGAATGTATTCCTCCTCCCAGATCCCAGCGTGGTCGCAAGATAGATGCGGCGGCCAGACAGCACTTCCTCCAGTGGTCGGCACCCCAACCGTCGTCAGGGCAGCAGCGAGTGGCGAAGATTCAGGCAGCAGGTAGGTGAGATGATCCCACGCTGCGGGAGTGCTCCGCTGAATTTAAGCACCTCCTGGCGCTAGATGACGACGCAGCACCCTGCGTCGAGGATTCTGGGGAATGTAGTCCTCCTCCCAGATCCCAGCGTGGTCGCGAGACAGATGCGGCGGCCAGACAGCACTTCCTCCCGTGGTCGGCACCCCAACCATCGTCAGGGCAGCAGCGAGCGGCACAGATTCGGGCAGCAGGTAGGTGAGATGATCCCGCGCTGCGGGAGTGGTCTGCTGAATTTAAGCACCTCCCGCCGCTAGATGACGATGTGGCACACTGCCCCGAGGATTCTGGGGCATGTAGTTCTCCTCCCAGATCCCAGCGTGGTCACGAGACAGATGCGTCGGCCAGACAGCACTTCCTCCCGTGGTCGGCACCCCAACCGTCATCAGGGCAGCAGCGAGTGGCGCAGATTCGGGCAGCAGGTAGGTGAGATGATCCTGCGCTGCGGGAGTGCTCCGCTGAATTTCAGCACCTCCCGGCGCTAGATGACGATGCGGCACACTGCGCCCGAGGATTCTGGGGCATGTAGCCCTCCTCCCAGATCCCAGCATGGTCACGAGATAGATGCGGCGGCCAGACAGCACTTCTTCCCGTGGTCGGCACCCCAACCGTCGTCAGGGCAGCAGCGAGTGGCGCAGATTCAGGCAGCAGGTAGGTGAGATGATCCCCATGTACTCATACACCTATACATCGTGTTACACACCGCCACTCATCCATAGAGTTACCCACACACAAAGTCACTCCTGCTAAAAAAGAATCAAACATCCATTTACTTGCATATACAGTTATACACACACCCCCACACTTACTTCTACAGAAACTTACACAACGTACTCCTTTGAACAATCATTTATAGAAACACATACTTATTCATACAGGAACTCTTCCAATCTCTCACTCTCACATATACTCACTTATATACACCAATACTCACATATACTAGTTTATAATATATGTAGTTACTTACAAAGACACTATTGAGACAGGCATTCACTCACTAACACACCCATACACATACTCATCCACCCATACAGTGCTGCACACATACTGTCTATAACACATACAAACAGTGACACACTCATTCATGCATCAATGCACTAAGTAATACCCCCACTGAACCATACAGACACTCAGACACTCATACTGATACTCGTAAAACCAAGTAATAATCCATATAGACACTCATGTAGCTACTCACCAACCCATGCAGTCACTTATACACAAAGTGAGAGACTGATACACATATTTACATATTTAAACATTACTCACTAACCCATGTATTCACTAAGATACAGTTAATCAGTCCATTAAACCGGTGGTTCCCAAAGTGTGCGCTGCGGCACCCCGGTGCGCCGTGATGAGAAGCCAGGGGCGCCGCGCCGCCGCCCAGGATGTGGCTCCTTTGTGCTGAACGTGATCCCAGCCCTTGCCCTCTGCATTTAAATGGCTCAATTAAGAGCTCGGTGAGGTTACGGCGGGCGGAATGGCTAAAACTGCAGCTGCCTAAAGGAAGAGATAGATAAGGTGCCGGCCGGGTTAGGAAGGTATGTGTTTTGGGGTAGGGCAAATGGGGAGTTGCACAATTATATTTGGATTTTCTTTTCTAGACAGTTGTTACATTGAAAGGAGCACTGGTGTTTTCTAATTAATGGAGTCTTCCTGCTTTCTTAAGTTTGTTGTCTAGATAGTTGGGGGGTATGTGCGTGAAGTGCTTTCAAACAAAACTGATGTGATATATATGATATCTATTACAGAGGCTCTACTATATCATGACATTGTGGAGTATCCGGGGAGGAAGCAATAAAAAATCGGGTATTGCCAAAGCCAATATGATTTGCCTTTAGATTTTGTCAGCCGACCTTTAGATTTTGCCAGTGCTGGTTGCCGCTGCTGAACCGCTTCTGCAGAAGAAACTAAATTGCTAAAATGCTTTGCTTTTTTTGTTAAAATGCTTTGTTGATGCTAGACCGCGTCAGCAAAAAAAGCAGCAGTGCCCACTGCAGCTTGATGAGGCATGTAAATGCAAGAATAAACATTTAAAAGCAAAGTGGGACAAGGAGAGCCGGAGAAGCAGCAAATGATCTGACAGCCTGGGGGAACTGGAAAGAGCTACACGGAGAGCAAGGGAGGCAGGGATGTGAATAAGAAATAGCACATCGAGGAAAGGAAAACACCTGCACACCCATGTAGTACAAAAAAAATGAAAAATAGTTACCTGAATGTTAGCAATAGAAAAAGTATGCAAGTCATCATATCAAAAGGATGATACAGTGGCTGGAAAAACCTAGGTGGATGGAAAGGCATTGAATGAGAAGCAAGTAAACAAGATGGGCAAGAAAGCAAACCATTCATGAACAGCGGTCTGACCCATAGACTACGCTCAGTTTTGTTATTGTGAAATATAGATCTTAAGATAAATTGACAGCTAAAAGCAGTCGGTAGGTGAGACATGAAAAAAATTAGTAGAAAAAAAGCGTTGGATAAGACTGTTGCTTTTCATGATTTTGGCCTGTACTGGTGTTGCAGTGCTACATTTCAGAACGTTCCAGTTCCCTTTCTGGTTGTTAAGGGCCTATGTTTGTGTAAGGACATTTGATGACACCTGGCTATTGCTTGGGAATTTCTAATTAAGGTATATCCAGATATGATGATGCCTTATTTAAGCTCCTTATAGGAGTTGAGTCTCCAGTGTTACTTGTATGAAGAGCTTTACAGAATATCAAAGCTGTGTCTTTACACATCTTATCAATGTGCAAGGATTACTATGTAGCGTAGTAGTCTGTGGCACTGCCATGGTTTAGGAACAAGAGAGTTCTGGTTTCAGATACTGTTTACCTAAAGCGGTGGTTCCCAAAGTGTGCGCCGGTAAAAAAATGGTGGGGAGCCACGGCCAACAGCCAATTAGGTCAAGGGAGCCACGGGTCAAAAAAGTTTGGGAACCACTGCATTAAACAATCAATTTTACCAAAAAAATGCATCCATTTTTCTTCCATCGACCTTGAGATATACATATATAAAACATATTTAATTTTCAGAAAAAACACACATTCACTGGATGATGTAATCAGTGATGTCATCAGTGATGTCATGAGTGATGTTACTGACGATGTCATGAGTGATGTAATATGTGACGTCATCAGCAGTGCATTGCGGGCGCGCAAGTTATAGTTAGCTGAACTAACTATAACGGGGGAATTTCAATGCTTTTGTACGAATGAAGTTTCCAGCTAACTATAACGCCCCTGAAACCTATGGTTTTTTCAGTGAATTCCAAGGTTTTTTAAATGCAAATTCCTGACTATAACGTGCCTGAAACCTATGTTTTTAACAGTGAATATATATATGTATATATAGATATATAAAATTAATTTTAGAAAATCGAAAGGTCTTGGCTAATGCCAGATCTAAGGGTGTTCTCAAGTCGGCAGTGGAAGAATACAACTCATTCAATCAGAACACTGTTTAACTGGAATGCTCCTGGGCAGGGAAAACACAAGAATATATGTAGGAAGTCAGGAAACCGACCTGCATTTAAAGTGCAAATCACTCTACGCTCTTAGACACATACCCAAAACCAATTAGCTATTGGGGAAAGGCTTATGAGGGCAGTTTCTCAGTAGCTTCATCAGTATGAGGTACAGACTGTTCCTGTTGACTAGAATTATCCCTCCTCCTTTGGTCACATTATACCGTAAGGACTACTTAGTGATTCATGTGAATTCCATATCCTTTGATAGCACTGCTGTCAGTTTCCCTATCCATTGGGGGTACGTCCTACTGTTGATTTTGAAGCACTGCTGAGCAGTGATCTTTTTAGGGCCGGGCGGTGCCTCTTCATATCCAGTCATGAGTTGTCAGAAACAGTGTTATGGTTGGGCATCACAGACTCCTCTTCTCTCACACTGAAGGGACCGGGCCAGTGGTTACCTTAAACGTACTCCTCAATGAAAGTGTAGCCACATATCAACAATTCTACCTATTGGGGTCATTGTGGCTCTGGGTGCCAGGGAAAGGATGGAAACTGTTGTATGAGGAACACCACATAAGCAACAGGTGCAGTATCTAAGGAGGCAGGCCATCCTAAATTGGGCAATTTGACATCTTGGAGCATATGTCATAATAATGTTCACACGCTACTATGATATGGCCCACAACAAGTTTGATCAAGGACAAGGATAACAGGGTCACTCTTCCGGGTCAGTCAGCTCATGGCAAAAGCCTTTGTTCATGGTTTTTACTCATGTTACATGTAGTTCTTTCCCCTTGGACATCTTTGTAGTTGTCCTCACTTTCGTCCCACAAGGTTCATGGGGAATTCTTCCCTTCATTTCTTCTTCAATTGTGACTGCAGAAAAACAATCTTTCTCGGGTTCCTTCCTAACTTGTGGATACAGAGAGGTAAAGTGTATCACATTTTCGCAGACAGCGTGTCTTATATCATTGTGCTTTAGTGTTTATGAAAATGAATGTCTTTCTTCCCTTCTAGCTCCGCACAGGAAGGCTAATACCCATAGTCCAGTGAGTTACCCTATCCTTTGTTTCATTCCCTTGTTTTCCTGTGGTGTGTACCGTTGGACATGTTTTTTACCCAGTGCCAAGAGCATTCCAAGTGCCAAGAGATTCTGGAAATATTTCACTACTTGAAACCTGACCTGAGAGACTACCTGTCTTCAGCCAGCGCTAACTGACAGAGTGGACATGGGAGTAATTTGGATTTCCAGTTGGAATGTAATATTATATATCTGGGTTAATCAGTGGTAAAAGAGGGCTCTCAAAGTATACATCGCAGCAATCACTAACTATCTTAGGACACAAACAAGCACCTTATAAACACACATAATTTAAACACATGCAAAAGAATTATGGATAACTGTGTTGATGTTGTGATATTGCACTATGCTCAAATGAATCAACGGGTTGGCATGGGGCACTGCTCAATAAATATTGTTGGAAAAGGGGGTCTAAAGTTGGCAGTGGTTTGCTTCCTGTCCAGGTAGGGAACCTTATTCTAGTCATGGTAAGGGAGTTACACACCCAAGCTAACCCCTGCTCGTGTTCTTGGTAGCTTAGCACAAGCAGTCAGGCTTATCTCAGAGACAATGTGTAAAGCATTTGTACAAATGTACATAGTAACACAGTGAAAACACTACAAAAGGTCACCACACCAGTTTAGAAAAATAACCAACATTTCCTGAATGAAACCACACCAAACTGGCAAACATCCAACATACATAAGTAAAGATATCCCTTTTAAAAGGTTCTAAATATTTGAATTCATAGAAAGCTATGGATGCGTCACTTTTATCACAAAGTACCTTGGATGCATCAAAATCAGAAACTAAAACAGGCGCAGGGGAGATGAGGCACTGGAAAAGCCAAGCAATGCTTGATTCCTTACTCTCAGGGGAGGTGGTGCATTGATTCCATACTCCGAGGGCACGTGATGTGTTGATTCCTTACTGCCAGGAGAGGTGATGTGTTGATTCCTTACTGCAGTGCAGGGGATGTGATACATCTATTCCTTATTGCGAGGGGAGGTGATGCGTCGATTTCCAGACATGCAGCCTCAGTTCCTTACTGCTTACGTCGATGAAGAACTTGGTGCACAGATGCGATGCATCAAAAATCCGACGTGCTGGGTCGATGTAATGACGGCGAAACAGGTGCTGGATCAATTTTCCAGCTGCGTGGCAGGTGATGTGTCGATCTTTTAGCCGCACAGCAGGGCCTATGTTGGATTCGGAGTGGGTGCCCCAGATGTCGAATACATGGTGCAGGACTCGGGCGGTGAAGATCTTTCAGCCGCACAACAGGCAATGCCTTGATTCTTTGGCTGCACCATGGCGATGCGTTGGTCTTTCAGTTGCACTGCAGTGCTGCATCGGGAAAAACAGGCGCTGAAGGTCGATGCGTGGATTTTCTTCAGTCCTTTGCAACAAAACCACCTCCAACGGCCCAGAACTAGATTTGGCACCACTTGGCAGGTCAGAACTCCCAGCAGAAGAGTTTAGGAGCTGCAGATGAAGTATTTGATGGCCCAGAGACTTCTTAACAGGTGGCAGGCACACGCACGTCCTTGGAGAACCTTGGCAAGCTGGATACAGAAAGCAAAGTCTAGTCCTTTCACAGCCCAAGACAGAAGCAGCAAGCAGTTGGCCATCACAAAACAGCAACAAGCAGAGTGCTAGTTCCCCTCTCACAGCTTCTCCAGCTCTTTTATTCTTGGCAGAATCTCCTCTTAGTCAAGAAGTGTTTTTAAGTTATGGTGCCACAGCTCGAGTACTTATTCCAGTTTCGGCCTTTGTAGTGGGCAAACTTCAAAGGAAAGTCTTTGTAGTGCACAAGAGCCTGCCTTTCCCTGACCTGGCCCAAGACACATTACAGGGGGGGGGAGACAGTTTTATGTGAGGGCAGGCATAGCACTATTAAAGTGTCAGTGGCAACTCTTCCCACCACTCTAGCTAAGGAAGACCCATCAGCGTGGTGATCGACCATCAGGACATGCAGGGCACACCTCAGCTACCTTTGTGTGACTGTCTACAGTGAACGCAAAAAACAGCCCAACTGTCAGCCTAAACCAGATGTGGATCCACAGGCAGGCAGAGGCACAGAATGGTAAAAGCAAGAAAGTGCCCACTTTTCTGAAAGGGGCATTTTTAAACACACAATTTAAAAGCCAAGTTTACTAAAAGAAGTATTTTTACATTGTGAGTTCATGAACCACAAATTCCAAATCTCTATCTCTTCCCAATTAGAAGTTACACTTTTAAGAGGTTAGTAGGCAGCTCCAATGATAATCTATGGGAGATATAGTCCTTGCAATAGTCATATTAGAGGTATTTCACTATCAGAACATATAAAACACACCAGGACATGTCCTACGTTTTTGGCATACTGCACCCTGCCCATGGGGCTACCTTGGGCTTATCTTAGGGGTGCCTTACATGTAGTAAAAGGGAAGGTTTGGGCCTTGCAAGTGGGTGAACTTGCCAGGCCGACATGGCAGTTTAAGACTGGACTTACAGACACTGCAGTGGCAGGCCTGAGACATGTTTGCAGGGCTAATCATGTGGGTGGCACAACCAGCGCTGCAGGCCCACTAGTTTAATTTGAATTACAGACCCTGGGCACACACAGTGCACATTACTAGGGTTGTACCAGTAAACCAAATATTCCAATCATGGGTAACCAATCATAATCAGAATTTACACCGGGAGCACTTGCACCTTAGCGCTCATCAGCAGTGGTAAAGTGCCCAGAGTTCTAAAACAAGCCTCAACAAATTGCCACACACAGTCAAAAGCAGGAGGTCAGAAGCAACAGAGACAGGGGAAAATCATGTAAAAGATGCCAGATCTAACAAATATAATTAATTAATTAATGAACGAACTAATAAATAATTAATAAATTGTCCCTTGTGTTGGCTCCTTTCTCTGGGTGTGTTGCAATATAACTTGCGTCTTAGTTTAGTTTGTAAGTCATGAAGGCCGTCCACACTTGGGCATGTATCACTTACATCCAGAAGGTTTTACATGTGCAAAGTGGACATCGTATTACCTTGAATGTGATCATTTTATAGTTGCCTATACATAGGTTAGTGATGTATGTATATATTATCTTTAACTGGAGCTTGAATCTGAGTACTGAAACACCTAAATGGAATTCTTTGACATGCATGCACAGCTTCATAGGTGAAAAGTCAGATCAGAGTTAAGGATTGTCACAGTATCTGGGTGTTTTAAGAAAGTCTTCCACTGAAGTACACAGTACCCTCTTGGTGAGTCCCAGTGGTCCCAATAACGTCATTGGGGTTACACAACAACACAGAAAGCCCACCATTCAATAAAACACCACACACTTCACATGGGGTTCTCGGACACACCAGTTGAGAATCCTTACATATTAAACCGCAATTGCAGACACATACCACTGCATGGAAAATCAGTAAGGGACCAAATAATTGGTGAAAGTGTGCTATTTAAAAACCTTGTAACGTAACATACTAAAATTGTGAATCACCATTTTTCTACTACTTAGCTAAATTTTTACTCTCCCTTCTGTTAGTGAGGTAGAATCATGCAAAATGTGATACTAATATGGCACTTGGTACCATATTGGATAGTCAAGTCAAGTTAAATGATCTTTATTCGGATTGTAAAACATCCATAAAAGTACACATAAAATCCAACAATAATATAAAACACAGATTCCGTCCCACTTATTACAAACTCATAACGGTATACAGTTTTATCATGTGCAAAAGTATACATTGTGCAATAGGCAAATGTGCAAAAATTTGCATAGTGCAAATATTTCAATCAATTAGCAGAGAAGCACGTGATCGTACGGCTGCTTTAAGAAAGCTGCTCACTCTGAAGATGGCCTCATCCGTCTTTAACATTAAAAAATCTTTAAAAGCTAGATTAAAGCTAGATTAAAATCGGTCAAAGCGTTTTTCCTACAGTACGGCATTAAAAAGTGCAAAGTGTGCATTCTATAAAAACCGCAAAAGAAAATGAAATGGAGCAGACTTTGTGTACCACTGAGATTACAGGGACATTTTAAGTTTCCCACACATTTATTAAAACCTAACGGAAAACAAAGTAAGTTTATAATGCTTCCGTCCCTGAATCGGAATAGCAAACTCCTATTCCATCTGCCTAGTTTTAAGCGTAGATAACTCTGAGGCAGGGCAGATGGTTTCTCACTTAACTCCATAAAGGAGGTGTATCTAATTATAGTAGATTTTGTCAAGTCACGCCTTAGCCTCTCCTTGCGGTAACATTCATAGAGAGCCCTTTTTGTTAAATTCTTATGCATATGGTCAATCAGTTGTGGGGATGTAAAAAGATGACCCAGGCCCACACTTGATAAACTATTTTCTACAGCCCTAAACCAGGGTATACAGTTAGCCTTCTCACATGTTAGGCAATCCCTAATAATATCACGTGACAGAGAAGCAGCGGAATTACACCAGATTTTTATCCAAAACCATGCGGGTCTTGATCTTATAAAATCTTCAATGTAAGGAAGGTTTAATTCCCTATGGCAGGTGTAAGTTGGTGCACTTATAACCCCCCCTAAAATCTTCCGACAAAATCTGTTTTCTTCGGTCTGTAATTGTGTGCTATTGGAGTAACCCCATATCTCGGCACCGTAGGTGCCCACAGGTAGACATTGTGTTTTATAAATTTGTAAAAGTGACACAATCACGTCTGCTTGTTTGGGTTGGCGAAGGGAGGTTAAAGAGTTTATGGCCTTGCTCATTTTATTCCTTCCCGAGGCGACATGGGGTTGCCAGGAGCCAGTGTTGGAAAATAACAGACCAAGATAAGGGAAAGTGCAAGTGCATTTTAAAATATCATCCCCTGATTGAATGTGGCTTATTTTGTAACTTTTAGGGCCGCAAGACATTATAAATGACTTTTTGAAGTTAGTGCAAAGGCCCAGGTCTGCCATAAATTTAACAAAACCAAAAATTAAAATTTGCAAGGCGTTAGGTGTGCGGCCCATAAGGACTGCATCGTCCGCATATAGTAAAGCAGGGACAGAATTGCTGTTAACTTGCGGAACATCATTGGTTAATTTGCTCAAACAAACACTCAGATCATTTATATACAGGATAAAAAGTAGGGGGGCCAGAACACAACCTTGTCTGACCCCGCTACCAATTAAAATATCATTAGAGACTTCACCATCAGTATTTATACGAACACGAGCTTTCAAATCACTATGAAGGTGTGCCAGAAAATAAACTAAAGATTCATCTAACCCATAATTTAACAAAACTGACCATAAACGGGAACGATTAACAAAATCAAACGCAGAACTTAAATCCATAAAACCAAAATATATGGGTGATTTTTTGACAATTGTATATTTGGCCATAAGTAGGTTTAGGTTCAGACACTGTTCAACCGTACCCACTTTACTCCTGAACCCTAGCTGGCAGGGATGTAAGATGGTATTTTCTTCTGCCCAAGTACTAATTCTATTAAAAAGGACCCTGCCTAAGACCTTTAGAGTATTATCAATTAATGATATTGGGCGATAACAGCCAGGATCAAGTCTATTGCCTTTTTTGAATATGGGTACGATGGTACTACAAGACATCTGAACACTGATTTTTAGGTCTCGCCCGCCTGCGTAGGCTGTGCTTGCGCAGTTTCGCTCCTAGACTTTATGTCTTAGAGAGTGGGGCTTGAACCCGCCCCTCTTCTCCATTGGCCCGCTACCTAAAAGGAGGCCAGCTATTGGAGGAGAGGGGCGTCTGTCTGTTTATTTTGGGATTTAGGGGTATGTTTTTTGTGTTCTTTATCTCCCTGACGTCATCGGTACAAAACACGCCCCCCATCACTCTGCCTGCACGCCCAACCGCCTCTCTGATTGGTTGACAACTACCAAAAGACACTACCATTGGTGTTCCCTATTAACCAATCAGAGGGCCGACTGGCGCGTGCAGGCAGCGTGAGCAGACTCTGTCTCCTCTCTAAACTGTTTTTTTTTATGGTGGCTGCTCTGCCACTTTGATCCGGGATGAGTGGCCCGAGGCGAGGGGCTGCGGACTTCTGCACAGCTGCGTACCCTGCGCCGGACCAGGCCGCTCTCCGGCCAACGTGGACCTGTGCGCCATGTGCGGGGACAACGTGGCCTGCCAGCACTATGGGGTGCGCACCTGTGAGGGCTGCAAAGGATTCTTCATGGTAAGAGGCTGCGCCACCCTGTAGCATGCGGTGCCCTATGATGTTGTGTCACTGAAAGGCATGACACCAGGCCTGAGAGCTAGACAGAGAGCCGTGTCTGAGCTAACCAAGTGGAACCGAATTCCCTATAGTGAAATTAAGTGATCTCTTTATTTCACCATCCTGATTGAATAATCTTATCATTTTAAATGGAGGCAGTCTCCAAGGAATGTAAATACTATGAATGCCCACGGAGTTGTATTTACTGATTGCCTCCTGCTTCTCTTGGCATACAAAGCAGGGCTCGGACCTGGGGGGTTCGCTCGCGTGTTAACGCTCTGCGTTTCTCGGCGCTAAATGCCCTGCAAAAATTATTGCCTGCCCCAGACGCTTTATCTCCGTCTGAAGCGACGGCGGAGCTAATGGGAACGAGCACGAGGATTCTAACTCCCTCTCCTTTTCTCCCGACTGCAGCTCACTGTGCAGAAAAATGCTAAATACGTTTGTTTAGCAAATAAAAACTGCCCGGTTGACAAACCTCGCAGGAACAGATGTCAGTTCTGTCGGTTTCCGAAGTGTCTGGCCGTGGGCATGGTGAAAGCACGGCTCGGGGTGTGCTTTAGGCACCTTGCATTGACTATTACATTCAGGGTAACCTCTCCAACATGGCGGCCATGAATAACATCTCACTTTTAGGCCGGATACCACTCTTCATGGCGCAGCGGGGAGAGCGCAGCCCGGCCCAGGTACACTCATGCTAAGACCTGCGTCCCTCGCGTGAGGTTTCTGTGCCATGCACCCCGCCTGCAGCTCAGCACCACTGCTCTCTCTTGGGCAGTGATGTCATGCCGCTCGCTCTACCCCTTGGATCCAGGATGAGCGGCCCAAGGTGAGGGGCTGCGGACGTCTGCACGGGTGCGTACCCTGTGCCGGACCGGGCGCTGCCCGAGTGCCCCCAACTCCTCCTCCCCGCCTGGACACTTCCCCTCCCCACTCGGCTGAGTTCCCCCTCCTTCCCCCATGTCCAGGTCGGAGCGCTGGCACCCCCTCCACCCTGCCCGATATCTGCCCTCTCCTCTGCCACCCTTCGCCTCACCCCGATCTTTGATTTTTGCTTCCCCCTCTTCTCCAGTCCACCGACCGCTGGTTCCTCTTTCGAGCCCCCTGTTTGAGCTCCGCAATCACCGACTGCCTGAGCCTCCACCCACCCAAGTTCTGCCCCTCACCCGGAGGAGCACCGTCCATTTGTACTCTGCCTCCGGTGATCCGAGCTCCTGAGGAGCTCTGTGCACCCCCGTGCTGCGCGCCCCCTGCTCAGACACGAGCGGTGACCCTCAGCCCCTGCACCCACCCTCCCCGGCTAATGTTCGAGCCCTGCCCCACCCTGAGGAAACTAACTGCCAGGCGCGCAACACCCATTGGAATCAAAGGGCTTCAGCCCCCCGTCGTGTGTGGCAGCCCGGGCTCAGACGGCTCTCGAGCACTTCACGGGTCTTCAAAAGACCATGTGCATGTTAATAGGGCTTTTATGTTGTATCACCCCTTCCAAGAGCCCCTGCAGCTTCACTCTGCTTATTGCTTAAAGTTTCAGCCCCCCCTAAAAAAAATTCTTAGCGCCCCCAAAATGTGGCTCTAGTTGCACCTCTGCTAACTGCTAACGGCCCCCCCTCTCCTTCAAGCTTTCCCACCCCCTGTCATCTCGAGGCGTGCCCCCCCTCACTAAACACCCCTTCTCATTCCACACTCCTCCTATCCTGAGGGGCTTCAGTCTCCCTCACCTGAGAGCTCTCAACCCTCACCCTCCAATGTCTCTCTTTCCCCCTGCAGGTGTCTCCAGCCCTGGAGCTGCCCCTGGCCCTGAGGTAAGAGTTCGGGGGGGGGGGGGGTTGTATCTGTCTGTGATTGAAACCGGTATTTGGCTCTTGACCGGTCGGGGGGAGGGAGGGAGGGCTGCAGGAAATGTGCGCAGGGAGTGACGCGCAGGGTTGTGTGTGTGTATGTGTGAGAGGAGGGATGCACGGTGCCCCCGGCAGGGTGCCATGTGTTTGTTGCTGCATACAAGGCTGTGAGGCCCACTCTTGTTCCCTGTGACGAATATTTTCATTTCTTGGTGGGGGCTGTCCCCCCTCCCTATCTTTCAGAGTGCCGTATCTACAAGTCAAGGACACCCCTGTCTGCTGAGGGGTAGTTGGTGCCATGCTGCCTCTGAGGCACTTTGTACTCTGCTGGGTGAGGGGTTCACTTTGCCCCCCTGCTTGAAAAGGGCCAGGTCTTGCTCTCTGAAGGGTTGTTTGTCTGTTCCCTGGTTGTGTGTGTGGCTCTGTCTGTGTGTGTGTGTGTGTGTGTGTGTGTGGCTCTGTCTGTGTGTGTGTGGCTCTGTCTGTGTGTGTGTGTGGCTCTGTCTGTGTGTGTGTATGACTCTGTGTGTGTGTGTGGCTTTGTCTGTGTGTGTGCGTGTGGCTCTGCCTGTGTGTGTGTGCGTGGCTCTGTCTGTGTGTGTGTGTGTGGCTCTGTCTGTGTGGCTCTGTCTGTGTGGCTCTGTTTGTGGCTTTCTGTGCTTGTGGCTCTGTGTGTGTGTGGCTCTGTGTGTGTGTGGCTTTGTGTGTGTGTGGCTCTGTGTCTGCTAATACTCTCTACTACTCTCTAATGCTCACCTATTGCCATTGTAAATGACAATACCATTTATTTATGTTTAAAAAAAACAAAAAAAGAAATAAATGCCATGTGCAATGCCAATAGCTCTAACTTTAACAAAGCCGAGACCATTGCATTGTAAATGCTTGTTAATATAGGCACCAAATATCTGATCCCCCGTTGTAGGCATGTAATGTCATAATACAAAACAGCCACCGCAAGGGCCAGTAAATGATCATAAATGTAATATTAGTCTTCCAGCACATAATTGGAATTTGCTTAAGCCAAGGATTTAAAAAGAAAAATGCAATTTAATTGACTCATAGTACACCATGATAAGTATGTAGATATATCATAAATATACAGGGTGTTCCACATAACTTGCTCACCTCCTTAACTTTTGCACAAAAATCATGGTTCATCAAATAATATCTAGTTTATATTGTTACTATTTTGGGGCACTTGGGCCCACATACAGGGTGTACCAAAAGTCTATTACAACATTTTAAATGACACACTCCATATTTTTTTATTTTTTTTATAATTAAAAACAGATTTTTTAACATTTAACCATGAAAACATTGTTTTAGTAAAAAAGAATGCAGATACAAATGTTTATTGTTATTTTAGTCAACAGTTTTTTTTAAAGGTTACAATTTGGTCAGTCATCTAGAACATGTCCTCCTGATTGCATTGCACATCACAAACACAAAGACTAGTACACAGAAGTGAAAATTGTTTACATTTACAAGCATGGGCACACAATGTTTTACATCCACACTTAACAAGTTCCTTGCAGTAATTTGAAGCATCAGGTAAAAGTCACCTCAGAGATTCATATTCAGAATCTTCCATCTGCCAACCCCACTGACCTGGATCAGGAATATCAGGATACACATTCCACCACTAAGACCACACATAACCCACTTAGAAAATAGCTCTCCTGCTGTGCTGTAAAAGAGCAGCCTCACTTAGTGGCACGTTTTCTAGAAAATTATTCCTTTTTTTTTGTTGGTTGTTTATTGAAAGAAAATTATGCAGTTATACACAGCCTCTCGCCTACAACCCTGGGGCCGGCTGCTTGAACTTAGAGAGCACTTTACACAGCTATGGGACCAGCATTCCAAGGGGCAGGCAGCGTTACATATCCGAAACATACCAAAGACTATATGTGAATCGTATCATTGGTGTACTCAAATCAGTTATCATAAAAACCTTTCATAGTGTACTGCAGTCAGGAATTTGTCCAACATATATCAAGTAACAATTATTGCAGGAGAATGGTAACGATATATGCAGCATCCCTCTTGACAATCGTCTCTAGGCCCATCAGGACACTTGTCTGAACCAACTGCACAGTCTGTAAGTCTGGGCACCCCTCTGAGCTTGCCATGGGGAGAGCACCATTGCAAGCTCACCCAAAATTACCAATTATTACGCTGAGGCACTAATATTTCCCTCAGGTTCTGCCGTGGGCCTGTCGTCAGGCTCCACGCGCCTGTTAAGCAGATATGCTGTGTATAGCCCCAGAAGTTCTTAGGCCTACTCCGGGGTGGGAGTAGTTCTGATTGTGTACAGCAACAAAGCATATCATGTGACCACTGTGAAATAGTAGGGACAGGGCCTCTCATCCAAAACATTGCAACCCTGCGCTTTGCCATGAGGAAACCCATGTCTGCAAGTCTGCGTACCGCCTTAGGCAGCTTTTTAGAATATCCCAAAAGATAGTCTCCCAATATTTAAATACTCCTGGACACTGCCACGCCAGATGCATAAAATCTGCTGCTTGGGCATGGCATCTGTTGCAGGCTGGATCCTCCCTCAAACCATACCTATGTAATCTCTCTGGGGTATAATACACTCTATTCACAAATTTGAAATGTATGAGTCTATGCCTGCCATGTAATGATGTGTGCCTGGTGTTAGTGTAGCAGTAGTTCCACATTGAGTCATCTATTGCAAGTTGTAGATCTCGTTTCCAGACCAACCTGGCTTTAGTGTATTTGTTCGCTCTGTGGAACATAGCCAACTTATATATGTTAGAGACTATCTAAAGGGAAGATTTCGTTTTTATAATATAGTATACAACAGTTGCAGCACCTCCGGGGGATCGTTCAGGTCATCCTCCAACATGTCGCACTCTATAGAACTGAAAACATTGCAACAAGGTGCCAGCGTCTGCAGTTCCCACAGCTTCGTCCCATGTCTTAACTACTCCATCCTGAAACAAGTCCCCCGCCGTTTTTATGTTTAATGTGTGCATCGCTCGTGTAACCCCACCGTTCCTACATGGGGCCAGCCAAAGAGTCCATTCAATCGTCATAGCCAGTGAATACAGCAGTGCTCCTGCCTGCAGTTGCAACAAGTTATGCCAGGCGTGGCGTGTCAAATTAATGGAGTCCAGGATCCCCATTCTCTGGTCTGTGGGTTCCAATATCGTGGCATGGAGGGGGAGTGGATCCGCAAAGAGCTTCTCCATACGTAGAAACGGTATGTCCAATGCTCCACGTATCCAATAATAAGCTTGAGCAACTTGTGCCGCTCTGTAATATAGATTAAAATCCGGCGCACCCAATCCTCCCATGTGGTATGGCAATGTGAGTATCTGCCATTGTACGCAAGCTTGTTTACGTGCCCAGGCCAGTTTTATCAGTGATTTTTTTGAGTCTGTGAAAGAAAGAGCTTTGCAAAACTATAGGGATATTTGTAAAAAGGAAAAGGAATGCCCATCTATCACCATCTGCATAATGAAGACCCGGCCAATTAAGGCTAACGGAAACCGGATCCAGGTCTCAACGTCATCCTCCAATTTAGCAACTGCAGTGCCATAGCTCTCTCTGAACACGGTCTCTAAATCTGTGTGCAGTCGAATACCCAGATAGCGAATCACGTCCGTGGACCATTGTAAAGGGTAGTCCATCTCAAAGTGTGCAGTAACTGGGGTGAGCGGGAAGACAATGGATTTAGGCCAATTGACCCCCAAACCCGATAACGCCCCAAAGTGCACCTCCTACCTGAGGACAGAGGAAAGATTGTTTTCTGGTTCGGGGACGCATAATAATGTGTCATCCGCATATGTAGACACTACGATCTTATAGTTTGGGAACCTGATAACCTTATGGCCATGATACTCCCTTAGTGCACCAAGGCATTTTAATATGGGGGACAATGGATATCCCTGCCTAGTCCCTCTGGATATAGTGAAGGAATCCGTAACCAAGTTGCCCAATCTTAATTGTGCCGTGGGTGCGTTATACAATACGCCAATCAATTGGAGAAAGACTGAGCCTAGCCCCATCCTAGTCAATACTTGTCGCATGAAAGACCACTCGACTGAATTAAAAGCCTTCTCCATGTCGAGGAAGACTGCAACAGCCCTAGTAACCTGTTTAACGTGTTGCATAGTTCCAAACACAGTACGGAGATTAAAAGTAAGGTTCCTAACAGGAATAAACCCTTCCTGTTCCGGAGCTACCAGTACCGGAGCCAGGGGAGCTAAGAAATTAGCCAATATCTTAGCAAATAACTTGGTATCGACATTAAGCAATGATAGGGGCCGATATGACCCACATTCCTCTAAAGGTTTACCCGGTTTAAGGATGGCAACTATAATTGCCTCCCTCATAGTCCGTGGCATCGTGCCTGATACACACATATCGTCACATAGCTCTGAAAGATGGCGGAGTAATATTCCAATAAAGGATTTATAAAAGCCGACCGTGAGGCCATCGGCCAATGGGGCACTAGTTGTTTTCATTCCCGCCAGGGCCTCTATAATTTTGTCCTTTTCAATGGGGTGCATAAGGGACTCTCTGTGCATATTGGTGAGGAATGGCAATTGGATATGCTCTAAGTAATCAAGAATTTCATCATCTGCGCCTGAGGAGCGGGAGGTATATAATTCAGAATAAAATTGTTTGAACCTATCCGCAATGTCTGCTTCTTCAGTCAGCATCCCACTCTCCCCTGACCGAAGCTCAGTGATCAGCATTTTGCTGTGCTTAGCCTTCAAAATTTGTGCCATTACCGAACCAGGTCTGTCCCCCTCCCCGTAAACACGGGCTGTGTGACATATTTGCCCAGATGTTTGACTTCGCTATCTGTGACTTCCTGGTATTCACCTAGTAGATCTTTTATTTTGCTAGCAATCTCCTCACCAGCCCTCTGACGTGCTTCCAACACTCCCAATTTCTAGCTAGCCTCCGACGTATAAAACGGAGAACTTCCAAGTGCTTAGCGATGGACATACACATGTACACTTTGAAGGCCTCCCAAACGGTCTGAAAGCTGTCTACCGACCCTATATTAGCAGCAAAAAACGTGTCTATCATGTCTATAAGTTCTTCTTTAAAGAGATGGTCGAGCTGTGAATAAGGGGGAAACCGCCATGTGAGCGGTGGTATAGATTTATTAGGTATAGCTAGAACCAGCAGAATTGGTGAGTGGTCTGAGAGAGTATGTGGGACTACTAAACAGTCACGGATCTGTGCCAGGAGTCATGAAGTAGCCAGCCAATAGTCTATACGAGTGAGCAAATTGTAATAGGCGGAATAATGTGTGAAACCTTCCTTGTCTGGGTGACGCACTCGCCATAAATGCTAAGATCCATGCCTACCATGACACTCTCCAATGTTCTAGCAACTGCCACGGGCCTCCTCACCGGGCCTCCAGACCTATCCAGATTGGGAGCTCTAGAAAATGATTAAGTTTGGTCACCATCATTCTTTCACACTAAACAGAATCTGTTTTTTTGTACTTATTGTATAATCTAATTGCAAATCGCTGAAGCTGACGAAAACTGTTATTTGAAATATCTGGTAGGCAATGAGAGAGCCTGAAAATGTTACCAAATTTCCCAACCTATTTTCTTGCCACGACCTACAAATGCAGATATGGTGTTGAAACCTGTATTTGTATTTATGCATTGAAAAATCCCATCACAAACACTTTTGCCAAGTTCCTTAGTATTCTCATGGGTAGGCAGTAGCCTTTGATGTTTCCCAATACCAAAATCAATCCACAAATGTATAAGATTTAGGTTGCTAAATCCATAAAGAGCAAATACTGCTACATTGGAATCAATCGCAACCAAGTTATAGACTTCTGGCCACTTTCACTAGCATGTTTTGCATGTAAGAGTATTCTGGTATCAGCTTCGACTTGAAAACATGGTCTGAGTTGAGATACATTTAGACTATTCACCACGTTATCAACCTTTGTCAGTACTACAGTTTTACCCTCTGGTAGCTCAAGACTCAAAAAGTTAGAAGCCAATAATTGGAACAAATAATTTTTGTTATCTTCATTTTGTAGACGAATCGGTCAGGTTTTTTGGTATATTTGTTGAACCTTTTACACAATAGCATGGACCAAATCCTCGCCTATTTCTTTCTTCCTTTTCCAGATACCCCTTTATAAAATGGCCAAATAATATGTCTACTCGTTTTGATTTTTTAATTTTGTTCATTACATAAAGCTGAAATGTATAGGTACGGTAGTCTTGAAAACTGCGTATGTTGTCGGGTTTTAAGAAATGGACTATTGCTGATCCATCCATAATAACACAACTTGCAGTGTCTGGAATGTTATTCCAGTTATCCACAGCACCGTTAACCTTTTCCAAAGAAGAGATTATGTCATATTGTCCCTTTTCTTATCATTCCTCCCTCAGAAAGTGATGAGGAATAATCAAGATTCTGTTGGGCAAAGAAATCCTTTACATTTCCTTCTCTATCTTGGCAAGCAATATAGAGTCTAGTGAAAAGTGAGCAGTCATTTTTAGGTCGAGGGACTGTAGGCTTGGCCGAAGGCCAAGACCGGAAGTCAGGAGAATTAATGCTACTTAGAGTGGCTCCTTTATCCCACCTCTCTTTTCGTCTCATCTCCATTGGCTGGCTTCCTAAAAGGAGGCCAGCCATTGGAGGAGAGAGCCGTCCCTCCAAAGAAGCTCTGTCTTTTTCGGATTCGGGGGCGTGATTTTTTGCATTCTTTAGCCCTGTGACGTCGTCTGTCACTCAGGGCGCACAACCACGCCCCCGAATCCGAAAAATTTCAGAGCTGCCGGATGCCATTTTGCTGCTCGAGCAGCGTCAACCGAGGACATCAGGTAAGCCTCTGCTCCCCTGTTTGTGCCTTTCTTCGTGCCCCCCCCCCCTGTTTGTGTCGTTGTTTCTTGCCTCTGACTCCCTGTTTGGCAACCATTTCTGCCCGCCGGCCATCTCGTCTCTGCCATTTTCGGGAGCTCGGGCCCGCAGCTTTGGCGGCCCGCCGCCAACTTCAGCAGCTTCTCGTACAGCGCCGGGGGCCCGGCCATCTCCCGGGCCAGCACCTCTCCCTTCACCCTGGGCTCCAGCTACGGGGCTGCAAGTTCAGCCATGGCTACCGGACGGGCAGCATCGCAGGGGGCATCACGGCCGCCAGCATCAACCAGAGCCTGCTGGGTCTTAATTTGTTAAAGCTAGGTCGAACAATTCCCCTGAATTTCTAGGGACAGTTGTTTATTTTTTGCATCGAAAAAGCCTTTTGACTTTCAAACTTGTAGAAAAAAAAGGTCTTCCAGTGAACTTTACCAGTGACATAGACTGGGCATGGAAGTGCGCGCGCTGCTCTAGAGACCACGCGCAGTTTGGGTCACATAAACACTAATAAAACATGGCGGCTGAATAGTTTCACTTCGGTCTGTCCGGCTGCAGTGTTCCCTGGACGGGCATCTTCCCTTTACAATGACGCGCTGCCTTAGAATGTGTCGGAATCCACATGGGTGACCAGATTCATAGCCCACCGAAGCCTGTGCCTTTAGCAGTCGGCACACCGGCTGTGCGCACAGCTCTGCGCTCTTGTGTGAACATCGGTGAGGTACCTGCGTGTCCCCCCTGCCATGAAGCGTTAAACCAGGGGACGGGGCAAGACCGGACTATCTCCAATTCACAGGCCGGCCCGCAGCAGGTTGGCCTCTTTTATCCCGGGTCAGCGCGGCGGCTTTTCACCATGATCCCTGAGCTTTTGATGAACCTGTTAAGTTTAGAAGATGAAACGCGCAAAGCCCTGCCGGAGCTATAATGACCGCACCGTTTTGTCTGTTGCTCAAGGAAGTGACTGAGCCGTTTCGTATGTGCGAAGAAGTTACTGTGGCGTTGTGTATGTTCAAAGACATGGCCAAGGGCGGGTTTTCTGCTCCATAATATGATCCCGCTTTTTCAAATCCATGTGTATCCCCTGCACCCTTGACTCGCGTTTCTTCTTAATATTATCCTTCACAAGCCCACCAGGAACAATATCGACTCGACAGAAAGCACAGCTCCTAGCGCCCTCTACCCACCCATGTGCCTGAGGCGCTTTCGAAACCCTCAGCTGCACTTAACGGTGCAGCACTTTATCTTATGAAGGATGTGAGGTTCTTAATAAAAAAAAAAATCAGAACAGGCTCTGTTAAGATGAGTTTGGGTAAAGGTTCCAGACTGAGCACGTCTCCGGGCTGAGATACTGCGGAGAGGGTGGCACGCGCTTCAGACATAAGAAGATTCACCTTGCTGTGTCGGCTGATCCCTAACCTGGTATTATTTTTATGGAGGGGGGACGATGCTGCGCTCTGCAGCACCAAGATGGACTATCGGCCGCCACTAGCGCTTAGCATGTAACAAAAAAGATTCCATGTACCTGAAGTTGCGCCTCCGCAGGGTCGGTGCGCTCAGATAAAAAGCCGGCTGCATCGCGAGGCCGCGTCCAACAGCTCAGACCGTGAGAACAACTCCAAACACAAAACAGAACTTCGAAGAGAATTTAAGGGTAGGGAATGATACAGTTTCGTTGCAATTGCAAAATATGTCTACATGATTGCTTTACTAATGAAAATAACAAAAACAGCAGTAAAAAAACACTGCCACTGTGAGGCAGGTTTTAAAGAAGAATTGCTCTTGCCGAACCTTTTTATCGCATTTATTTCGCTATCACAGGGCCCCCACCCCCACAGTTACCTATCATATCCCTATCATAGCTGAAATTGTTTTATTTTAGATAAAGGCAGCGGTAAACAAAAACAAACAAAACGGAAAAATTGTACAATAACCAAACATTTTACAAAGGGTAACATGTTTGTCCCTAAATCTACAGTTTTGAACAAGACATTGGTTAGTGGCATCCGTGGAGTGCACCGTTTGGCGTCTGTACAATGTCAATGTGCTATTTTCTAACTCTTCAGTGTTCCGTTTAGTGCCAAAATACAAGTCTGGCCGCAGTGCGCTTTATAAATGCCATAAATACATAATATAATACAAATTGTGACCTCTGGGTTGGCACCAGTTCTGCCCGAATTAGAATCTGCAGCAGGGGTGGTTACCAGCTGTGTTTTTTAAAATGTATTTATGTATCTATTTATTTTTTATTTTTGGGGTGGGGTATTTGCAATATACGCCTTTACTCTCATGTGCAATATTTTTTAATGCGTCAGTTCCACAGGGCAGGGCTTTGCCCTTGCAGTGATGTTGGGGCACGTGTACCCACGTCTCGGGAGGGAACCTGCTCTTCAGCCTCTGCACCTCACGTTGGAATAAACACATGTTTCTACCTCTCACCCCAGGTGGAATCAGAAGTGAGGACCGAGCGTCTTGTCGGATTCTGCCTGGCAGAGCTGCCCAGCACGTGTCTGACGTAAGCTATGGTGCCCAAACTCACGAAGTGTGTAAATAAAACCAATGCCCTCAGTTTATCTCGACCAATATTACATATTTGCATCAAAAGTCATAACTAGAGTCCCTGTTGTATGTTGCTAGTGGGTGCAGTTCCTATGCATATTTTTAATATATTTGTTATAAACGCACATTCAGAGGAAGAAATAAACGCATAAACGCAGCATTGTGGCTACCCATACAACAGGGTACCCATGCAGCAGGAAGCAATACGTGTACCAATGCACCAGGAAGCAGTGAGTGAACACTTACAGCAGGAAGCAGTGAGTGTATCCAAAGAGCAGGAGGCAGTGAGTGTACCACTGCAGCAAGAAGCAGTAAGTGTATCCAAAGAGCAGGAAGCTGTGGGTATACCAATGCAACAGTAAGCAGTGACTGTATGTGTGTGTGTGTCTCTGTGTGTGGCTCTGTGTGGATAGCTTTTTTTTGTAGGTGGCTCTATGTGTGGGTGGCTCTGTCTGTGTGAGGGTGGCTCTGTGTAGGTGGCTCTATGTGAATGACTGTGTGTGTGGCTCTGTGTGGGTGTAAATGCAATAGGTCATGCATTTGCGAGCGATTAAGCTAATGGCATTGTAAATGACGATACCATTTATTTAACGATTAAGCTATTGGCAATGTAAATGACAATGCCATTTATTTATGATTTAAAAAAAAGAAAATGTCATGAGCAATGCCAATAGCTCTACCTTTAATAATGCAGAGACCATTGCATTGTAAATGCTTGTTTAAGATGGATACTTGTGGTTTACTGATTTTGGGACTGCCTTACGAAATAAACATAGCTTGTTTTTAGGAATAGGTTCAAATCAAGATTTTTCACAAACGTACAAACTTTCCATATTGAGTTCTCCCCACGTTGTTAGGAATGCAAACAGATTTATTTACATTATTACTCATGATTAAGTTAGATGCAATATTTATAAGATTTTCACCAATAACACAGGCATAATGATTTCTATTACCATGCGAAAACAATTGTGTAAGTTCCTTAACATCATTTACAAATCAAGTGTTGCAAGAGATGTTGTCTTCATGGTGAACACAGTTATTTTCTTTTTCACTGAATCCCATTACTTCATCAAATGTTCCCAGTAAGTTGGCAATTAGAGGTCCAGACACCATCCATTTCATCAATGCACTAGGATTCTCAAGAATACCAACTGCACGCCATCTGATTTTATGTCCTTGTTTTATTTGCTCATGCATCTAATCATGAGATATGCAGGAATAATGTCTACCACTTTCATAAGCAACCAAATATCAGTTTGAAAATTCTTCATAAACATCTGGAATTCTAGTTTTCAGCTCAGAAAGCATTTTAATGAACACTAGCATCTACCTGGCATAGTAGGTGTGGTCCATGACAAACATCCAAGGACACATCATTTGCAGGGTGACAATAAACTTCTGCAAATTTGCTGATCGAATTTCAAGAAATTGATATAGCAGTAATACGAGTTGAGGTGTAATATACCATTATTGTAATTAACTGACTCTGCAACTCTTTGTGTAATCCATTCTTTCATGGATATTTTCCCATCAGTAGATACATTATAAGCCATCTTCAAAAGTATATACACTGAAGCAACACAACACTTACTCTGTGTATGTAGCTGGATCAATTTACATGAGACCCTTTAAACATTGTCTAAATTTACCCTCACTGGTAACATTGGCTTCAACTTAAATATCAGCCCAGACACTACTAGCAAGCCAATCTCCTAAAACTGCAAGGAATGACATTTCAATGTGTAATGCTCCCATCATGACTACCATTTTGTCTTTCAATTCAATTCTGGAAATATCCACTGTAATTGCTTAGCTGTTGCATAGACTGGTTGATCACATGTTACCACAAGAGTCTGATTAGGATTAATTATGGCTGGTGTACGCTTTAGTGTATCAAAGCAGTGGTGTGCCATAGAAGGAGAATTTACTGATCTGTTGAATAAAGGTAGCAATACAATATGTTTTTTTGTGACAGAACCACTGCTGTTAGAGTGGAAAGCAGCCCAACTGGTGTGGCTTATATTGGTTAGATTATGGAGATCAAGAGTTTGATTAATCTGCAGCCATTCACCTGACATAGGTTCATTATGAATAGGAGAAGGCTGTAAGGCACTGACATAACTTACAGGGAAATTTGGCTGTGTTTGTTGTTGTACATGGTAACTCCAAATGCCACTCTGGTAGGGATGAAGTACATTTCTTGGTCTACTCATTTGATTCAATTTTTATGACGGGTGACATAACCTGTTGTGAGAAGTTGACCTGATATATGATGTTTCCAATTCTGGAATCACCTTGTATCAGTCCAAACAATCCCTTATGGTGATGGTTGTAAGTCAACCTTATAGACAAGCTATCCTAATGGTAGCATGGACTAAGCAGCCTTAAAGGCTTAACTCAAGAGGTCGTGTTAAGCGAGCTGTTTTACCAATCACAATCCTGTAATATCAAATGAAAGGACACCACACAAGTTATATACTATAAAAATATATGTATTTATTACTAGAATAATCCTCTGTACTCTTTATGAGTGCAGAGGCACAAGCGTTTAAACAAAGCACAGTTAAACATATGAAAGTTGCACAATTATGGATGAGGCCCAGGGGCCACGCAAACCATATATTAAAAAAGTGGTATACGAGATACCAATCGAACAGTGGTTAGGCCTAGGGCCTAGGGAATCGCTGGGAGCAGTTGGGACTAGCAATGCTGAAGTCGGGAAAAGCCTGCGGGATTCGCTTGCAGCAATGTCAATAGTGCGTAAAAGTTATAAAGTTATAGTTATAGGAGACTTCCGCTTAACCTAGCAGGATGAAACTTTAGACACATACACTAGAGGTGTGTACCAGTGTAGGAACACTGGCGTTGCTGAGTTACCTCACCCACAGGAAGCGGGTGCACAGGTGCGAAGTAGTGTCGGGTTTTGTCACGCTGGTTGATGATGCTTGGAGCTGAAGATGCTGCAGTCGTCGAGACGAGAAGTGTCCGGTGTGATCCAAGGGTGGATCGAAGTTAAAGATGATCTGAAAGCAGAGGGGACAGAGTCTGGGTCACTCAGCAGTGACCAGGGTGGAACCAGGAAGGAACCAGGCAATATCGGGCGCTTTCAGGTTGCTGTCAGGAAGCTTCTCTCTGCTGCCACGTGGACTCTGGGGCACCGAGGATGTCCAGGAGTGGATCACGAGCTGTCACACAAAGGCTCTCGCTGTCGGTGGTGTCAGCTTTTAGATTGGAGCAAACAACCTTTGGCAAGCGCAACCCACGCAAGACTCAAAGATGGCTTAATACTCGGACCAGGAGGGTCAGAGCGGGTGCTCCTTTTAAGAGGAGCGAGTGCAAGTCTGGAGCAACCAGATTCACAAGTTAGATTTCAAGGTTCGTCGGCACAGGGGCCACAAGCCAACGGGCAAGTGACCGGGCCAACGCGTTGATCCAAAAGATGCAAAAGGGCCTCACGCAGCACTCGGTGAGTGTAGAGGGGTGAGCTTCGGTGCAAGAGAGGCTCAGGGCAGGGGCTTCTCAAACTCCAATGCACAGCTTCGAGGGTCACTTGTGGGCTGCACGGTCAGCGTCTCGTGGTATTTCCAAGATGGCGGGAACCACGCTTCCGGTCGCCTCCACGGGTCTCAGCTCTGCAGGGACTGTGGATCAGGCTGTTAGAAGGCAGGCACGCTTGGTCTTGTTGAACTCTGTCGCTCGAGTTCTGGCGGGAACTGCAACAAAGCAAATGTCGAGGTGCTGGATGGTGCCTGTTTGTACAGGGTGGTCACTCCTTGACCACAAGGGAGATTCTTTAGTCTTCTACATCGAGTAGGATGTCGAAGGGTCCAGAGTTTCATTTCATAAGTTTCTGTCAGGATAATCTGAGTGCGCTGGCACTGCTCCCATTCTTATACCAATCTAGGGGGCTGGATTACCTGCTAGGTCCCCTCCTATGGGTGGGACCCAGGAAGGGGGTGGTTACACCCCTTTTCCTTTGTCCAGGGTCGCGCTGGGACTGGGGCTGGTGTGCCCCAGAACCGGTTTGACTGGATTATGCAAGGGGAAGCCTTGTGCTCCCCAGGCACTGTCTGGTTTCTTTCAAACCTCCCTGCTACAATCCACTATCTCCTATCTGGGGTGGTGTAACACCTACCCGTGACAAGAAAGCCTTTGTCCAGGCCTCCTCGGCGAGTTTCGGTCAGCAGCAGGAGGTCAGACTTGTGTCTGTGGCAGAAGCGTCCATTTTGTGATGCTGAGGCTCTTTTAAAATCAACCGCGTTTCAGTAAAGTAACATGTCTTCTCCCTCTAGAGGGGTGGAATGCTATCCCCGTCGACAGGACTGTCGAGGGGATAGTATTCTAAATCGTATGACACCTTACACAACATGTTTTGATAAAGCCAAACCAAAGTTAACATATAACCGCGATGGATTATAATGCACTTAATAGTATATGGTATGGCATTATCCCGGAACAGCTTAGGGAGTTGGTCCCGACAGCTGCAGACAGGCTCAGCTCATGCTAGAGCACCATCTCACATAAAACCAAGCACTCTGCCTCCAGGATTGTTAAGAACTGCCATAGGAGTGGCTTATAGGTTTATATGTGTCCAGATATAGGTTTAGATATAGGTATACTATATCTAAGCAACAGGTGATTACACCAACTTGCCCCAGCTGAGTGATCAGCCAGTTGTGTCAATTTAAGAACCAGCCAGGGGTGGCAAAAGCTATGCTGCAGCCCCTGGTAGGCCTTGGGTGGCACCTATGCCCTGAGCACCTATTGTGCATGGTACAGGGGCTGACAAGGAGTCCAGTTCCAATTGGGTTATGTACCTATAGTACATGGAGTCCATTTTACAGAGAGAGCAGATAGCCTGGGGCCCTGATTAGCAGGGAACCAGGCCAACTAAGTTGAAAACCAGCTAAACACAAGGCCAAAAAATCTGGGGTAACCATAGTCAGGTAGCCACCTTCCTACACAACCCCCCCCCCCCAAACGAAAGGAGATAAGGCTATCCTTGTCCAGGTAAGCCTATATTGCCTGAGTGGCCATATAAGGAAGTACCTGCACTAGCATGGTTACCCCTGTCTCATGGTCCACTAAGCAATCTCTCACCCTTGGGGTATTAGAGGGTCTCCACCATAGGGAATCACTACCTTGGGTGTGTTTATGCAAGGAAAAAGGCTGGTGTTGATATGGAGTATTGAAGTGAGGCTCCACTAATTTAGGGCTCAGCTTCCTCCAATTATCTTCCACCATGTGTGCCTTTCTTTCTTCAACTGAGTTGCACTGTGCTCTCAGGGTCAACCTCGGGTTACCTAAAGCTGGAGGCTGGGTCCCTTGTTTTGGCTTACTGGAGGGACAGTTCAGGTTTGGGCCCTTTGGGTCCCAGGTTTGGCTGTGTCCAACGGAATCCATCTGTGGGAGGTCCCTAACTACTTTTAAGGGGGATCCCTCAGGAGTTTTTAAAGTTTTCACCTTACTAGGGCTACTAGTTTCGGTGCCCCTAATCTGTTGATGGGGGTGCTTTTTTTGACAGGAGGCCCTTTGGGGCTTACTGTCCTTCTTGTCCTCTGCAGCCCTGGGCTGACTAAGGCAAGGCAGAGAGGGGCAGTTTACGTGTTCCAGACTGGGTCCCACCTGAGAAGGGTCCACTGCCATCAGAGGCTCCGTCAGGCCAGGTCTAACAACCTCTGGGACAGTTCCTTCATCAGGGGTAAGATCAGTTCCCTGAGGAGGCTGATCCTGTCCTAATGTCTGGTGAGGGGGAGATTTCTCCTCCTCCTCAATGCTCTCTGTTTGTGTGGAGTGATCCATCATTTCAGGCTTCACAACACAGGTATCAGTTTGAGTTTGGGCTGTGGCCATCACAGCACCACCAACCTTTTCAGGAGGAGACTCAGATGGGTATGGGCTGTTATCATGACAGCCCTGCTAATCTTTTCAGGAAGGGAGTTAGCTAAAGATGGGGCTGAGAGTTGTTCAGCCCTACCAACCTTTTCAGGAAGGACATCTTGGATTGGGGCTGTAGCCATCACAGCCCCACTAACCTTTCCAGTGACATTTACCATTTTAGAATGGATTTTCTGTTCAACCTCAGCCCAGGCTGAGATTTCAAAATCATTTCCTAGTAGACAGTCTACAGGCAGGTTGGGTGACACTGCCACTCTCTTTGGGCCAATGACACCTCCCCAGCTGAGACTTACCACTGCCATGGGATGATTTGTTTCTACGCCATCAATGTTTGTCACCTGGTATGTGGCACCAGGTAAAAGTTGCCTTGAGGGGACTAGACATTCAGCCACCATGGTGATGCTAGCCCCTGTGTCTCTAAAGGCCTCAACTTTCAAACCATTGATGAGGGGCTCCTGTCTGTACTTGCTCAAAGTGTTTGGGCAAGCAGTGAAATTGGCAAACCCCATGCCATTCTCATAGACAAGAATATCTGTGGTAGGGGACCTGGATAGGCCAGAGTCCACCTGTGCTCCAGAAGTAAACCCACCCAAATTCTTGGGGGCGCACCTACCACCTGGGGGACCACTGCTGACAGTGACAGGAGGTGTTGGAGCTGGTTTTGGAGGAATATTTTCTTTATTGCCATTCTTTGGACAACAGCTGTCTGATTTCCAATGGCCAGTCTGTTTACAGACATGGCAGTATGGCTTTTTCTGGGTAGATGAAGTGTCTTGGGACCCACCCCCATCCTTGGAGTTTTGGGGCCCTGGGGAAGTATTCTCTTTAGATTTATCCCCACCCTTATCTTGAGGTTTGGTAGACTCCTTCTTCTGGTCATTGCCCTGATTCTTAGGCCTAATCCTGGTTCTGACCCATTTATCTGCCCTCTTTCCCAATTCTTGGGGAGAGGTCAAATCTGAGTCCACCAGGTGCTGGTGTAAAAGCTGGTTCTGACAATTACTTAGGATCTGCTCCCTCATAATCAAATTATACAATCCTGTAAAGTCATGTACTTTGCTGCCATGTAGCCAACCTTCCAGAGCCTTAGTAGCACAATCTACAAAATCAGTCCAGTCCTGTGTCTGTGTCTTCTGGGTATCTCTGAACTTTAACCTGTATTGTTCAGTGGTTAGGCCAAACCCATCTATTAGAGCACTCTTCAGGACATTGTAATTTTTAGCATCCTCAGGTCTATCTGTGAGGAGATTATCTCTCCCTTTCTCAGAAAAGGTGTACCATAAGATAGCTGCCCACTGTTCCTGAGGAACCTGCTGTACCATGCAGGCTCTCTCCAGAGCAGTCATCCATTTGTGGATGTCATCCCCTTCCTTGTAAGGGGGCACAATCTTTGTCAGGTTTCTAGTATCACAGAACCTGTCTTTCTCTTTAGGAATATTGCTGCCACCAGTGGAATCTAATCCACACAACTTGTGTTCTCTTGCCAAAGCAAGTTAAGCTTGAGCCAGAGCTATCTCTTCCCTCTCTATCTGGAGTTGGACAGCCTTCATCCTGGCCCTTTGCTCTTTTCTCTGGGGGGAAGTCATTCCCCTTTGAGATTCCCTTGAGGCACTAGAAATATGAGAATCCCTTGAGGAGGATCTCAACCTTCGATTACCTGAGGGAATTATGTTATAGGATCTGGGGAGGTGCTCGCCCTCTCCATTATTATGTAGGTCCAAGTTGGTTTGGTTAAGCCTGCCAACTAGTACCTGGCTATCCCCTTGATCATGATCTGACTCATCACCATCTGATTCTGGGTCCACCACATTCTCTGGGGTGTTCTCCTTCTCTGGGGGGTTCACTCCATCTCCTGACCCTAAGGGAGCTGTACTAGCTTTCTCAAGATCATCCTTCTCCAGGATGGCTATCAGGATGGGAATGGTAGGGTTGTGACCCTTTTTCAGCCCCCCTGTTAAAGTTAATGTTAAAAAGTATTTATTGAGCGCACTACCACCGGTTGGTTTCCTGGCGCTAGAGTAGACAGAGAGCGAATCCTGAAGGCGAGAAGGGGAAATGCGATCAGTGATACGCTTGTTTAAAAAGCCATGTTTTTAAGACTTTGCTAAAAGACATGAGATCCAAGCATGATCTGATCTCAAAGGGGAAGGTGTTCCAAAGGCGAGATGCAAGAACAGCAAATCTGCAGCCACCAGAGCATTTGCGTTTGAAGGCAGGTGTCTGGAGGAGGGCTTGGTGCGCAGAGCGCAGATTGCGGGAGGGGGTGTACCTGCTGAGGAGCTTGTCTATGAATTTAGGGCTTTTGCAATGGAGAGATTTAAAGATAATGCAACAAGTTTTAAACGAGCAACGTTGGGCCAGGGGGAGCCAGTGGATGTCCCTAAGCAGAGGAGAGGCTGAGTGCCATCTGGGTTGCGCAGTGATCAACCTGGCTGCGTAATTCTGGACCATCTGGAAGCGCTTTAAGAGATAAAGGGGTAGGCCTAGGTATATGGAATTTGCATAATCCAGGTGGGACAAAACCGTTGTAATCACCACCTGGGTCATGGCTGTAGGAGTGAAGAAACGTCGCACCATCCGGATTTTCCTGAGCTGGAAGAAACACTTGGAGACCACTTGACCCACTTGAGTTTTTAAGGAGAGGTCGCTGTTCAGGGTCACTCCAAGTGTCTTTGCAGCAGGGGTAGGGGTAGGGGCTTTGCCCATATCGGATGGCCAGTATTGAGGGCCCCAGAATTTGGCACTGTCCCCTGTGAGCACCAGCTCGGTTTTTCCAGGGTTTAATTTTAAGTGATTTTGGTTCATCCAGGTTTGGATGAACCGCATGGTAGACTGGAAATGAGAAATGGAGAGAGTGGAGTTGTCGACCGTACAGAGCAGTTGCAGGTCGTCTGCATAATTAAATACAGACACCTGCATATCTCTTAAGGCCTGGATTAACGGGAGAATGTAGATGTTAAACAGGTGGAGTGACAATGATGAGCCCGGTAATGGACCGTTTAGGGCCAACCAGGGTACCAAGACGGACTGACTGGGAACGATTCTCCAAAAAGGACTTCAGCCAGTCTGCCGCTAGGCCCCTGATGCCAGCCTGGTTGACACGATCGATCAGTATGTCATGGTCGACTGTGTCAAAAGCGGCTGACAGATCTAGGAGCACCAGGGCCTGAGGGGAGTGTCTGTCAGCGCAGTCACGGAGCGAGTCAAGGACCGCAACTACCGCTGCCTCTGTTGAGTGGACAGGGCGAAAACCTGCCTGGTGGGAATCTAGACAGTTTGAACTCTCCAAAAAGTTGGACATATGTTTCACGACATGGGCTTCTAAAACTTTAGCCAAAAAAGGAGCAAAGAAATTGGCCGGTAGTTTGCCATGCAGGAGGGGTCCGCCCCAGGTTTCTTCAGAAGTGGGATGACTGTTGCCTCCTTGAATGCACGGGGTACTAGGCCGGAAGTGAGAGAAGTGTTCAGTAAGGTATGGGCTGGCGTAGGGACAGAGGACAGACAATCTTTGAGAATGTAGGGGGGGCATTTATCAGAGGGTGCCCCGGACTTGACTCTTGTCAATAACGCTAAGAATTGCTCAGAGGTCATGGTAGGAAACCTGTTTAGTGTAACCTTGATGGTGGGGGAATGGTGAACAGAGGGGGTAACGCTAGAGGAACTGGGAATGCTCGCTTTGATGTCCACAATTTTATCAATGAAATATGTATTGAGTGCATCGCAGAAGGTCTGGGTTGGAGCCACCTTAGGGCGTACGCTGTCTAAGTCAGTCAGCTCATTTAAGATCGAGAAAGTATCCTTGGGTTTGTTGATTGAGTTTTGAATACGGGAGGAAAAATAGGCAGATTTAGTGACCAGAATGGCCTTCATGTATTCCTTCCTGGCCGTGATGAACTCAGATTTTAGGTCAGGGGAATAACAGCGGCTCCACTTTCGCTCAAGTTGGCGCAGAGATAGTTTTTTTGCTTTTAGGTCGTGGGAGAACCAGCGCTGAGCGTCAGCTCGCCGGGCCAGTTTAATGTCTTTGAAGGGTGCGTGAATGTCGCTAGCATTTTGGAGCCAGCCCGCTAGGCTGGTGTAACGGGGTCGGTGTTCCAGATGGCCCCTCGGAGAAGGGCGCCTACCCTAGTAGCATCTCATCTTGTGACCCCCCCCACCTGTCATTTCAGCTTCCCCAGTCACAGGTCCCGGCCGGACCGGCCAAATGGTATAGCTGCGACGAAGAGGATGAGATGGACTGGCCCTTTAACTGGAAGCAACCTGATGCGGAGGCGGAGCCTAATCAGGAAGTAAATACAGACACCAAAGAGAGCCGGGTGTGCTTGTACAACGGCGTAGGAGTAGGAGGAGAGGACGCTTTATCGAGAGGAGAGTGGTGGAGAGACGAGCGGAGAAAAGAAACGACGGCGGAAAGACCAGACTTAACCTCACGAGACGCGGCGGCTGAGTGGCGAGAATCGTCGGAGGCGCAGGAGCCAGGAGGCCAAAGACTTCACGAGCCGCCCAGCCACACGCGACCTGGAAGCGTGTGGCTCTCAGAGGTACGTGACCGTATCTCGGGTTGGGTGAGAAGGCGGGGAGGCCGCTTGTAGTGTAAATACATTTCCGGCCCTATCCCGGGGACCCCTTCCAGCACTTGAAACCCCCCTCACCGACGTTGTAAAACTGCACCTGTGTGATCCCTCACTCCCTTTCCCTCACGCAAAGCTTTTGTTCACGAGTATTGATAAGTCCTCTCGTGTCCCTTCCTCCGAGGCCACTGACAACGTAACCACGGAGACAGATACAGAGGAAACGAGACGGAGCCCAATCCGGAAAAAGACCGAGGCTACAAGGAGAAAACAGCGCCCTGAGAGAAGCCGATCCCCGAGGAGACCTCCTCCCAGAAAAACCTGTACCGATTTTCTTTATCAACAAATAAATCCCCCACGCACTAAAACCTGCTTGTTGCCTATTACTGCTCAACCCGCTACAGTGGTGGAGAATGCAGGCAATCCCTCCATCGGTGTAACAGATATGGATCAGGTGGTACAGCAGCTTGTAAAAGGCCAGGAGAGATTGGAGTGGGCGATCGACCAACAACTGCGCGCAGCAGAGGCCGATAGAGAAGTAATGAAGGCCGCAATGGCGGCCAGGCAAACAGATCCCCCCTCAAAGAGCTGGCCGATGTCAGGAGGAGGTAACCAGCACATTAGTGGGGTATCCCTGCAAAAATATCAACCGGGTGAGGACCCTGACGCCTTTCTCCTCAATTTTGAGAGGGCGGCCAGGGCATGTGGATGGCCGGTGGTGAAATGGCCATTTTTTCTTGCTCCGTTGCTGGTAGGAGAGGCCCAGGCAGCCTACCAGGTTGCTAACCCTACGGGGAACACACCATACGACGAGATCAAGAAAATAATATTGGATCACTTAGGGCTCGACCCAGAAGCCTATCGAATACGGTTCCGGAAAGAAAGGGGAGTACCAGGGTAAACACCTAAGACTCTGTTTGTCAGGCTCAAGATGGCTGCCGACAAGTGGCTAACCCCGGCAGTAAGTAGCAAGGAAGAAATCATGGACCGAGTATATCTCGAACAGTTTCTTGAGGCCCTCCCCTTCACCACCCAAAAGTGGCTGTGACAACATCCCCATCTGACCACGGCCCAAGCGGTGGAAATGGCCACCACCTTCGCCCGGGCACAACCAAGGTTACTTCCTTACGAGACTGAAAAACCCTTTAAAACCGGGCCCCGAATGGAAAAGAAACCGGTAAAAATCCAGGAACCGGTTAAACATAAAACATGGTGAACCGAACCACACTCGACGGGAGGGCCCCAATGCTTTGAGTGCGATAATTTGGGCCATATCGCAAGGCTTTGCCCAAGGAGAAAACCAGCAGAAGAGCCCATGGAGGTTGGCTACCTCCCCAGAACAGTATTGTACTCAGCGGAAATGGGTCACGCATTTCGAGTGAGTGTGAGAGTAAATGGGTCCCTGGTGAATGCCCTGTTAGACTCGGGCTGTCGTCAGTCAGTGGTATAGGCTCAACATGTCCAACAACATCAGCTGATACCTCAAGAAAGGGTATATACGGTGCGTGCATGGGGACGTCCGGCCCTATCCCATAGCCCACCTTCCCTTACATCCCGTTCAAGGGGACCCCAGGTAATCAGAGTAGGAGTATTGCCCACCTTACCCGAAGACCTCATAATCGGAACAGACAATCCTTCCTTTATTGCTATGTTTCAAAACAGCCTGGGAGAGGTACAAAGGCCAGTCAGTGCAAACCGAAGTAGCAAAACCACCCTTCCCGCATTAGTGTCAGCAGAACCCTGGGTCCTAGACTGAAGCTGTCGCTTCGCTCAGGCAAACGACAACACTCTCTTTAATGCATGGGAACAAGCCCATCAAACCCTAGACCTAGACCCCCCTCGATATCCACGGTTTTTTATAAAGGACGACCTCTTGTATAGGCAGGGACAGAAAGATGACCACGAACAACTGTTAGTACCCGTCCCATTTCGAGAACAAGTCTTGTTTTACTCACACGCCCATTTGATAGCGGGACACACAGGCGCAGAGAAAACCACCCAGTCCATTCTCAGACACTTCTATTGGCCGGGGATATACAAAGATACCATGTCCTACTGTCAACGGTGTGAAGTCTGTCAGAGGAGAAACATGACGCGTCCCCCGGCTGTACCTCTTCAGCCCCTGCCTATCATTGGAGTACCCTTTGAGAGGGTCGGTATGGACTTGATCGGCCCTCTTCCAAAAACGCGAAAAAACAATCAATACGTACTAGTCATAGTAGATTACGCGACCAGATTCATTGAAGCCTTTCCATTGTCTACGACCACGACTAAACAAATAGCGGATCGTATGTTAGAGCTGTTTTCACGGTTGGGGTTCCCAAAGGACATTCTTACGGACCAGGGTACCCCGTTTATGTCGGGCTTAATGAAGGAAGTCTGCCATCTTCTAAACATTCATCAGATACGTACATCGGTGTACCATCCTCAAACCGATGGGTTAGTAGAACGTTATAACAGAACATTAAAAACAACCCTACGCAAAATGTTAGAGATCAACGGGGCTGAATGGGACAAAATACTGCCACTGGAGCCTGGCTCGCAACCATGATGGCCGCCTGACTCCTCGGCTCCGCTGACCCTTTCGCTATTCTCCCGTCTTCCGCATCATCCTGCTGATCATCCTCACACTGCGTGGCATCAGCGGAACCGGGAGGCGAACCTGGTCATGCCGATGTGCTTCTCTGCTCGATCCCGGCAGTGGAAGTCCCGAAACGCCCTCACCTCCTCCAGACGCCGAGCGGCTGTGTCCGGGTCTTTGTTCTTCGGGAGCGGCCGGCCCTGCACACAGAGACGGCGGCCATTGCAGGGAGGACGGAGCCGGCTGGTGTAACGTGATCGCGGCATTGAAATCACCGCATCTAGCCTTGCCGCTTCATAGGCTTTGGGCACCGCCGCTACTAGGGAAACATTGTTTCATCACTCTGGCCCGGGGACGGCTCCACTGCTACTTTGTCTCCCCGAACGCCGAGGTGGGCGCCATCTTCCTGCCTGTCTTCAGCTCCTGTAAGGGTGGACCCTGGGCTGTTATTGCGGACGCGAGCATCTGCCCACGCCACTTCCACATTGCGGAGAGATGGAAAACGCTGCCCCTGTGCCCCCAGACTGTTTTCACCGGGCCAAAAATCGGCAGGGTGCTCAAAGGTTTGCGAAGGGTGATGGCGGCTGGCTATCGGGACAGCCCCGCGTCTGCTCGCCCCACGTACAGGATGATGCTGCGTCCTTACTTTCTGAGGCCCCACTGTTGCTTGGCGATCTATTGGGCGCCTTAGGCACTTTGAGAGCTGCCCTGTGTACTGCTGCCCGTGAATTGGGGGCTCGGCTGGATGCTATTCTGTCTGCAACCCCCCTGCCTGACCGCGGAAGCCCTCGTGAGTGGGACACTGCGCCACACCCTGATTCCTGTGGTTTCTTCGCCCCGGTCGCCATTGAACCGTTGGGGTTGCGAGACCCCAACATTGCTGAGGTACTGGCGGGGGCACCCTTACGGGGGTCCGAAGTTTCTGGGGCGGTGCTCAGGCTGGGGAGACGTCGCTGGACACCATGCCTGGCGGCTTCCTCGTGGAATACTGGCGGAACTCATTTCCTTCTCCTGGAGCGGTTGCTGCTGTTTGGACTAGCTGATTCTGGTGGACCACTGCCGCGTGATGGTTCTTCTTTTACCACTGCTGACCACAAGGCTATGTGTCGGATGGACTTTGGTGACCGTCTTCCCATTCTGATGTGGTCCCCTTGTTCAGTCCCTTCTTCCAGGATGTCTATCGTGCAGTTGGACTGCGTCGCTACACCGTACCGTAGGGGGCAAGGTTGAGGGTGTCCCCTCTTCAGTCTGGGCTGTCCTTCTTGTATTGCTGGGATGCTGATGGACTGCCGGGGATATTGCACATTGGTATTGTATTGGTAGCGGGGTCGGGGTAAGGGCGGCCAGAGTAATATGTGCTGGTAGTTTTGGATTTACTTGTATGGCCCTCCTCCGGTCTTATGTGAACTGTGTTATTTCTTTCTTTCCTCTTCCCTTTCCTTCTTCTAAATTTCGGGTTCTAATGGGCGACAGGCACACTGCTAGGGGGCGGGGGGGTAGGCCGTAGCCTCCGCATGCATGCAGGGTGGGGGGTTGGGGGGTGGGGATTTTGTTTCGTTTCAGTTTCTATGGGCCTTTCTCTCTTTTCCTTCTTGTTTCTCTTTCACTTTTTCTTCTTTTCGGGTCAGTAGGATTCCTGGGTGTAGAGTTGCTTCCTTTATTCCGCTGATGGTCCTGTGCCTTAGTGGATTTAGATGTTTCAAGTCCGTGGGGCGGGCAATGGTCGATATGCTCTGTTGGACTGTGCTGTCATCCTGATTAGTGTTATTGTGTGCTACTTGTCGATTATCATCCTTCGTTCTGTAGCCAACTTGCTGGGTTCATTGCCTGCAATGTACTGTCGGTGGATTGTATGAGCCCGATCCTTCGTTTTTATAAAATTTAAAAATTAACCTAATTTCTCCTTTACCCTGCGGTCCCTCTTTTTATATGTCGTGCTTTGGACACTAGCTGCTTTTTGTTTTTGGGACTGCTGGGCCGCTCTATCCTTACTTTTTTGTGCTCCTAATTGCTTTCGAGGCCGGCCTGCAAGGTTGTGGGCCCGTATTTGTATGCTTATGTTGCACAATAAAGGTTTCAAAAAATAAATAAAAAATAAAAAGATACTGCCACTGGCTCTGTATGTGATCCGAAGCCAAAAACAAAGCAGCCTAGGAGTATCCCCATTTGAACTGTTATAAGGCAGACAACCCCGCTCCTTGCTGTACATGACCTTGCAGACACTGGAATACGCCCGCGAATTAAAATCCAAACTTGGGAAATTAAGAGACTTGGCCTACACTAATCTGGAGAAAAGTCAAAAGAGACAAAAAAAAATTTATGATAAGGGGAAGAAGTGGAGACGGTTGGAGAAAGATGATTGGGCACTCGTACTGTTGCCCTCTTCCACTCAAAAATTTAAGGCCGAATGGGGAGGACCCTATTGAGTGGTTGGAACAGTAGGGAACACCAGCTATAAGGTTCAGGTTACCCCCAAGAAGATACAAGTATACCACATCAATATGCTAAAAAAATGGATAGGCCCTCCTCCAAAAGAAACTCATATTGTGAAGGTGGAAACGGATCAGACCCAGAGTACTCTCAACCAACTGGTTATCAACGATGATCTGCGAGAAGAGGAACAGTTGTCTCTCCACAAGGTCCTACAACAACATGCGTCAGTGTTTTCGGATAAACCCGGGAGGACCACTTTGGCCGAACACCAGATTATCACCCCTCCGGGCAAAGTCATAAAAATCAGACCATACCGAATCCTGGAAGCACGGAGAAAAGACATCCGACAGGAAGTCAAGGACATGCTGGAGCTCGGGGTAATCAGACCGTCGAAGAGTAATTGGTCTAGCCCTATAGTGATGATACCAAAACCCGACGGAACGCGGAGGTTCTGCATGGACTTTAGGGCCCTGAATGAGATCTCATCCTTCGACGTCTACCCAATCCCATGCATTGATGAGCTGATTCAGAAGCTGGCCGACGCCAAGTACATTTCCACCATCGATTTAACTAAGGGGTACTGGCAGGTACCCCTTAGAGAAGAGGATCGTCAGAAAACGGCCTTCTCAACGGATGCAGGCCATTACGAGTTTACAGTCCTGCCTTTTGGATTGCATGGGGCCCCGGCAACTTTTCAAAGATTACTGAATAGAGTATTGGAGAACATCAGCGACTTTACTTCTGCTTACCTCGACGACATAGTCGTGTTCAGCCCAGACTGGAAGACCCACTTGTTACACCTGCAGAAACTCTTCAGAACAATAGATGAAGCTGGCCTGAAGATTAATGCTAAGATTTCAAGAATAGCCTATCAGAAAGTAAAGTATTTGGGGTATGTGTTAGGCCACGGACTGATAGAGCCACAGATCGAAAAGGTGAGGGCCATAGCTGATACCCCGTTTCCCTGCACCAAGAAAGAGATGAGAGCCTTTTTAGGCCTCATCGGCTATTACAGGAGGTTAATTCCTCGGTTTGCACAACTGGCCGCTCCTCTAACAAACACCCTGAGAACCGGAATCAAACAAGGGGTCCTGACATCCCCAACCCCCGCTATGCAAGAGGCTTTCCAAGAACTGAAAAGAGCGATCACCTCAACCCCCATACTGTCTTCCCCTGACGTCTCACAATCTTTTTCCCTACACACCGACGCCTCTGAGTATGGGGTGGGGGCGGTGTTGTCACAGGAGGGGGAGGACGGGAAGGACCACCCCATTTTATTTATCAGTAGGAAACTGTTCCCTCGAGAACTTAAATATCCCACGGTGGAGAAAGAATGTCTGGCGGTAAAATGGGCGGTGGAAAAGTTGGCATACTATCTGGAGGGACACCATTTTCACCTGTACATGGATCATGCCCCATTACTATGGATGGCCCGGAACAAATCTAGAAATGCGAGGGTCATGAGGTGGTTCCTGGCTCTACAACCGTATGTGTTCACAATTCACCACCGCAAGGGGGTAGAGAATACCGGGGCGGACTTCCTGTCTAGACATCCTCTTCCCAATCGGAAGAGTCCAGGGGGGATGGTGTGTAACAGGGTCGGTGTTCCAGATGGCCCCTCGGAGAAGGGCGCCTACCCTAGTAGCATCTCATCTTGTGACCCCCCCTCCTGTCATTTTAGCTTCCCCAGTCACAGGTCCCGGCCGCACTGGCCGAATGGTATAGCTGCGATGAAGAGGATGAGATGGACTGGCCCTTTAACTGGAAGCAACCTGATGCGGAGGCGGAGCCTGATCAGGAAGTAAATACAGACACCGAAGAGAGCCGGGTGTGCTTGTACACTGGCGTAAGAGTAGGAGGAGAGGACGCTTTATCGAGAGGAGAGTGGTGGAGAGACGAGCGGAGAAAAGAAACGACGGCGGAAAGACCAGACTTAACCTCACGAGACGCGGCGGCGGAGTGGCGAAAATCGTCGGCGGCACAGGAGCCAGGAGGCCAAAGACTTCACGAGCCGCCCAGCCAAACGCGACCTGGAAGCATGTGGCTCTCAGAGGTACGTGACCGTATCTCGGGTTGGGTGAGAAGGCGGGGAGGCCGCTCGTAGTGTAAATACATTTCCGGCCCTATCGCGGGGACCCCTTCCAGCACTTGAAACCCCCCTCACCGACGTTGTAAAACTGCACCTGTGTGATCCCTCACTCCCTTTCCCTCACGCAAAGCTTTTGTTCACGAGTATTGATAAGTCCTCTCGTGTCCCTTCCTCCGAGGCCACTGACAACGTAACCACGGAGACAGATACAGAGGAAACGAGACGGAGCCCAATCCGGAAAAAGACCGAGGCTACAAGGAGAAAACAGCGCCCTGAGAGAAGCCGATCCCCGAGGAGACCTCCTCCCAGAAAAACCTGTACCGATTTTCTTTATCAACAAATAAATCCCCCACGCACTAAAACCCGCTTGTTGCCTATTACTGCTCAACCCGCTACAGCTGGACTCTGCAGAATTAATATCAGAGTGTGGGTGAGGAATTGTATTGTTTAGTGTTTTTATGATTTCTGGTTTGTCAAGTGTTTTCCATTTTCTTGCACTGCAGCAAGTTAGCGCGGTGGGTGATTTGATCGAAGACCAAGTAAGTTCGAATTTGAGAAGAAAATGGTCTGACCAGAGGCAGGGAATGGTGAGTGGGGATGTGTTGAGTGGAAAGTTGGACCAGATGTGGTCTAGAATATGACCTTTACAGTGGGTAGGCAAGAGAACTTGTTGGGAGAGGTTCAGGTTTGTGAGGAGCTCAGTGAGCTCACAGGATTGAGGACCTTCCGAGGGGTCATTGAACCAGTAATTAAAATCACATGCCAAAAGGATCTGAGAGTGTTCCATGGCTAAGTTGGCGATTTGTTCACTAAACAAAAAAGGGAAGGATGGCATTGATTTAGGAGGTCTGTACAGAAGTATGCACAACATAGTAGTGTTAGGGGTTTTGAACTTTAAGACAAGATTGTCAATGTCTGGTAAGTCGATAGAGGTAAGAGTGGTAGTTTTTAAGGAAGAGTGGATGATTGCTGCCCCCCCCCACCCGACCTGCCATCGGCACAATCTGCATGAATGATGTAATAGTTTGGGGGAAGTGCAGCTAAAATATCTGGGGCAGAGTCTGGAGTCAGCCAGGTCTCCGTTAATAAAAGGACATCAGGGTGCTCTGTAATAAAAAAAAAAGGAAGCTATCCTGTTGATGTTTGACAAGAGAGCGGGTATTTAAGTAGAAGAAGGTCAGGGAGTTAGGTTGGGGAGTAGGCTTAGGCCGAGTGAGACGGGCATTGTACGGTGTAGAAAGCATTTCACCAGGGCATGTGCAGTCCACCAAGATCCCTAAATTGTTAGCTTTAGTGTAGGTGAATCTCGATATGTGACCATGTCCGTTGTTGTGGGATAAAAGGGCAAAGCGAGAATAAGGGCAGAACCGGGCAGCATGCCTCGCCCCGGGACCCGGTTGGGCACGGATGGGCGCAGACGGGCTTGCCTTAGGTGCGCCTTCGGCACGCAAACGGCGCGCCCGCTGCGCAACCGGAAGATACACATTTTTATACAGGAAGGGAGATCACGGCGGGGGGCTTGGCCTCTCGAAAAAGGAGCGTGGCCTGTGTCCGTGGTGGGAATGGCGGCACTGGGTTTTGCTGTTTGTTCTGCAGCAGCGCTTAAATCCGCTGTGCGTTTTTTTTATCCAAAGCGTGTGAAGCCCTGAACAGGGTACAGGAGATGAGTGCAGGTAAGGTTAAAAACTGGTATTAGTGCAGTGCACAAGGCACTCAAGTCTCTGTGGCTGAGGTTGTCATAGCTAGAAGTTGCCTTGGTAAGGTCAACCCTCACAGGTGAAGAGCTTGAAGCTCCTTCTGTGCCAGCCATGACTGCTAGTGAGGTGCAAGTGGTGCACTTACCTACACTAAGTGTTTTCCTGCTGTAACTTGCTGGTGAGTTGTAGGCAAGGTGTGCTAAGCCCTTTGATCTACAACTACTAAGTTCAGTAGAACTTAAATATGCTAAGCTTTTGTTTACATGTACCTAAGGTACTTGATGTGATCTTTCAATTTGATAAAAAGATTGCAATGGTAAAACAACAGCAAGCTCAAATCGCACCGCTGCTCACCAATGTGAGAAGTTGTCCTGATATATGATGTTTCCAATTCTGGAATCACCTTTTATCAGTCCAAACAATCCCTTATGGTGATGGTTGTAAGTCAACCTTATAGACAAGCTATCCTAATGGTAGCATGGACTAAGCAGCCTCAAAGGCTTAACTCAAGTGGTCGTGTTAAGCGAGCTGTTTTACCAATCACAATCCTGTAATATCAAATGAAAGCACACCACACAAGTTATATATTATAAAAATATATGTATTTATTACTAGAATAATCCTCTGTACTCTTTATGAGTGCAGAGGCACAAGCGTTTAAACAAAAGCACAGTTAAAGATATGAAAGTTGCACAATTATGGATGAGGCCCAGGGGCCACGCAAACCATATATTAAAAAAGTGGTATAAGAGATACCAATCGAACAGTGGTTAGGCCTAGGGCCTAGGGAATCGCTGGGAGCAGTCAGGACAAGCAATGCTGAAGTCGGGAAAAGCCCGCGGGATTCGGGGGCAGCACTTAAAGCACACACATGCACCAATGCAATGTCAATGGTGCGTAAACGTTATAAAGTTATAGTTAAAGGAGACTTCCCCTTAACCTAGCAGGATGAAACTTTAGACACATACACTAGAGGTGTGTACCAGTGTAGGAACTAAGCATGGGCGTAAAATCCGTTCCGCTCACGGATTTCGCGGATTTTCGGTAAATTCGCAATCCGCGAACTCTCGCGAATTTGCCAAAAATCCGCAAATTTGCACGCAGCGGATTTTTTTGCTTGGTGATACAATATTGCTGTGCGCGGCGTTCACTTACTGTCATTCAGCATTTGCCAAGTTGTTTTTCTCGATATTTTGTGAGTGCTGCGCCATTTTGGATCTTGCTGCGGGAACCCACGGGAGTTTGGCGACTGCGATTACGTCATCGCGGCTTGCCACCTTGCACAGCGAGAGTTTGTCAACGCGAGTACGCCGTGATCAAGTATCGCGGGAGTTTGCAATTGCGAACACATAGATGCGGCGGCAGCAACAATCTCGCACTCGCGAAATTACAAAATTTGCAATTCTGCTCAAGAAATCCACCAGCAAGCAGCATAAACCTTCTGAAAATTATGATTTTTATCAGAATAACTCCTCAGGTTGACATTTTCCTGCACTTTTTTTTGCAAGGAGTCCATTTTGGGGGGGGGGTGGGAGGAAGGAAGTGCCCCACAGTCTCCAACTTCCTGTTCCTGTCCAGCAGGCTCCTCCCAGTGCTTTCTTCATGTGCTGGTCACTTTCATTCGGATCTTGACCTGGAAGGATTACTTTTTGTGGATGCTGCTGGATATTTGGATTTGAGGCCTTTTTTACTTTCTTTGGATCACTTTTGGATTACAAATTTCACAAGTAAGTTTGTTTGGGGCATTACAGTTGCTGCAACTACAATTTTGGAATTTTCGATTTTTGGGCTGTTGTTGGGGCTTTTTGCCCAGGGGTAGTGAGTGGTGCATGGACTGAGTCTTTCTGTGGGGTCTCTTTAATGTAAACATCATGGAGGGCATGGATGGCATGGGATTGTGCTGATTTTTGTGTGTTTGTCGATATTTTTGGCTGCTGTTGGGGCCTTTTGCCCAGGGGTAGTGAGTGGTGCATGGGCCTAGTCTTTCTGTGGGGTGTCTTGAATTTAAACATCATTGAGGGCATGGATGGCATGGGATTGTGCTGATTTTTCTGTGGTTTTCGATTTTTTGGGCTGCTGTTGGGGCCTTTTGCCCAGGGCTAGTGAGTGGTGCATGGACTGAGTCTTTCTGTGTGGTCTCTTTAATGTAAACATCATGGAGGGCATGCATGGCATTGGATTGTGGTGATTTTTGTGTGTTTTTCGATTTTTTGGGGTGTTCATGGGGACTGGCCATGTGGGTGGGGGCCATTTTGAGTGCTGGTACAGGCAGGCCCTGGCCATGTGCCTGGGGGCAAGGGGCCATTTTGAATGCAGGCAGTGTTCTCAGGCATACACCCATTTTGCCTAGCTTTCATCCATTATGCCCAGGGGTAGTGAGTGGTGCATGGGCCTAGTCTTTCTGTGGGGTGTCTTGAATTTGAACATCATTGAGGGCATGGATGGCATGGGATTGTGCAGATTTTTCTGTAGTTTTCTATTTTTTTGGCTGCTGATGGGGCCTTTTGCCCAGGGCTAGTGAGTGGTGCATGGACTGAGTCTTTCTGTGGGGTCTCTTTAATGTAAACATCATGGAGGGCATGGACGGCATTGGATTGTGGTGATTTTTGTGTGCTTTTCGATTTGTTGGGGTGTTCATGGGGACTGGCCATGTGGGTGGGGGCCATTTTGAGTGCTGGTACAGGCAGGCCCTGGCCATGTCCCTGGGGGCAAGGGGCCATTTTGAATGCAGGCCGTGTTCTCAGGCCTGCACCCATTTTTCCTAGCTTTCATCCATTATGCCCAGGGGTAGTGAGTGGTGCATGGGCCTAGTCTTTCTGTGGGGTGTCTTGAATTTAAACATCATTGAGGGCATGGATGGCATGGGATTGTGCTGATTATTCTGTGGTTTTTGATTTTTTGGGCTGCTGTTGGGGCCTTTTGCCCAGGGCTAGTGAGTGGTGCATGGACTGAGTCTTTCTGTGGGGTCTCTTTAATGTAAACATCATGGAGGGCATGGATGGCATTGGATTGTGGTGATTTTTTGTGTTTTTCGATTTTTTGGGGTGTTCATGGGGACTGACCATGTGGGTGGGGGCCATTTTGAGTGCTGGTACAGGCAGGCCCTGGCCATGTGCCTGGGGGCAAGGGGCCATTTTGAATGCAGGCAGTGTTCTCAGGCCTGCACCCATTTTGCCTAGCTTTCATCCATTATGCCCAGGGGTAGTGAGTGGTGCATGGGCCTAGTCTTTCTGTGGGGTGTCTTGAATTTAAATATCATTGAGGGCATGGGTGGCATGGGATTGTGCTGATTTTTCTGTGGTTTTCGATTTTTTGGGCTGCTGTTGGGGCCTTTTGCCGAGGGCTAGTGAGTGGTGCATGGACTGAGTCTTTCTGTGGGGTCTCTTTAATGTAAACATCATGGAGGGCATGGATGGCATTGGATTGTGGTGCTTTTTTAGTTTTTTTCGATTTTTTGGGGTGTTCAAGGGGACTGGCCATGTGGGTGTGCCCAGGGGTAGTGAGTGGTGCATGGGCCAAGTCTTTCTGTGGGGTATCTTGAATTTAAACATCATTGAGGGCATGGATGGCATAGGATTGTGCTGATTTTTCTGTGTTTTTTTTTGGCTGCTGTTGGGGCCTTTTGCCCAGGGCTAGTGAGTGGTGCATGGTCTTTCTGTGGGGTCTCTTTAATGTAAACATCATGGAGGGCATGGATGGCATTGGATTGTGTGACTTTTGTGTGTTTTTTTCGATTTTTTGGGGTGTTCATGGGGACTGGCCATGTGGGTGGGGGCCATTTTGAGGACTGGTGCAGGCCGGGCCTGTCCATGTGGTGGGGGTCTAGGGGCCATTTTGAAGCCAGGCAGTGTGCATTGTTGTGCCATAGGCCTGCACCCAGTCTGACATGCTTTCATCCATTATGCCCAGGGGTACTCAGGGGTGCATGGGCCTAGTCTTTCTGTAGGGTGTCTTGAATTTAAACTTGATTGAGGGCATGAATGGCATGGGATTGTGCTGATTTTTATGTGTTTTTCGAGATTTTGGGGTGTATAACTGAACTGATGTTCCTCTGTCTTCCATTGCTTTTAGGTGCACAAGACTCAAGAGAACCACCAGTGCCAGGAAGAAGTCCTGCAGCGGTGTGTGTGCGCAGCATAACGTCATGCGTCGTCACGTCTGGCCACAGACAACTCTGCAACTCGTGCAACTGCGGCCTGCTGTTCTGACCTCTGAAGAAGATGGCCCCAATAAAAGTTCCCCGTAGCTCCTCTAGGAAGAAAGTTGCCAGTAAGGAGCAGAAGAAGCAAGTTACCAAGGAGACTGGTGTGCCGCCCGCCACATTTTTTGGGAGTAAAAAAAAAAGTACGCCTGCAGCAGCAGCTGGATCTGCTGGGGACCAAGCTGAGAGCAGCACCCCCACTCCATTGGGCTCAGTGCCACCACCACCACGCCAACTTAAGTCAAAGCCCTTGAGTGCTGCAGAGGCAGCCAGTCTACTTGTTCAATCACCATCGACCAGTGATGTTGGCTCATCGCAAGAAAGTAGCAGCAATGTCCCTCAATCAACACAGGTTGTTGTAACTCATATGACGAGTGTTGAACAACCACAGCCGCAACAACAACCATATGTGCAAGTACAAGCCCAAGTACATGTGGAAGGAAAGGCAGCGCAAGGAGATGCGCAAGCAGAGGTGCATGGAGGGGCGCAAGTGCCCACAATAGTTGTTCCTCCCGAAGTAGGGGCACATCAGGAAATCGACATTCAAGCTGAGGTATCATTTGAGGAAGCCACTCCTCTTGATGATCATTCATTGTCTTCCACATCCCTAGCAAGGAAAAGATCAAGGATGGTGTCTACATCTTCTTCAAGCCCACCTCCTTCTGATGATACAGATCAAACTTGGGAACCACCACTGCCGTCTGAGAGTGAGGCACACCATGATCTGACAAAGGTAGCTAAGCATAAAAGGAAGGTCCCCGAAACTCTCATAGTTATGGAGTGTGATGCTGACGCTGAACAAGAAGTGGCGTATACTCCTGCTGATGAAGACTCTCACGACGACGACGCAGTCATCATAGACTTCACTCCAGCCTCAGTGGGCATGCAGCAAACAGACATTTTGACCCTAGCCCGAAAAGCTGCTGAGCGTGATGATGTTGTCGACGAGGACGCAATGGGAACACCACCATCATTGGAGTTAACTGGTACACCACCACCTACCGCTTCCATATTTCTTTCTCGCCAGAAGGGACTTCCATCCACCTCGACCTCAATTAGTGGTGGTGCAAGTGCACAACGTAGTCAAGTTCGGCAACACACATCCTCCACTTCATCTGGCATTAGCAGCATGACCACCACCAGTATCGCCTCCTCCGCCCCCCACAGACATTTCAAGTTCGCAATTTGGGACTTCTTTTGTGTTTGCCCAAAAAGGGAAAACATAGCCATTTGTAGCATTTGTAAGGTTGCAGTTAGTTGTGGTAAGTTTGGTACCAACTATGGTACCGGAGGCTAGAGAGGTCATCTTGAGAGACAGCACACTGTCCAATGGCTTGCGCACCTAAAGGAGATCAACGAAGCCCGAATTGGAAGTCAACAAACTGTACACGTTGGTGTTTCATCTGATGATGACGAGGAGGAAGAAGCGTCAAACACTTCACTTACAGCCATTACCCCTGTCAGGAGCACACCCCCTGTGAGCCACACTAAGAGTGTGGGAGAGAGTGAGACACCAATGCGGAAAAGTTCATCATCGAGCGTAACTGGGTCGAATAAGTCATCATCATCATCCCGTAAAATGGTCCAGCCCACCATTAGAACCATGTTGTTTTCAGAAGCGCCATATGAATGCAACCACCCACTGGCGCGTCTGCATAACACTAAGCTGGCTAAAATGCTAGCTCTGGACCTTCTCCCTTTTTCTTTTGTGGAAGGGGTTGGTTTTCTAGAATTAGTGGCAACGCTCAGCCCTAAATGGAAGGTTCCTAGCCGGTTCTATTTTGCCAGAGTTGCGAATCCAGCACTACATGAAGATGTGCTGGAGGTGATTGGGGCAGCTTTGCAGAAGAGTGCTGTTCACACTATACATCTGACAACAGACATGTGGACCAGTGGCGCAGGCACTGATTACATGTGCATCACTGCACACTGGGTCTCTTTTTCAGGGGTTAAGGCAAAGCTAAACGCAGGTGTTGACCCGGACAACGTTTTTAAAGCTGCTCGGAAACATGCAACACTAGCCATGTTTGGCATGATGACAAGTCATACAGGAGAAAACTTTTTGAAGGAGTTTAACACAAAGGTCTTTCGATGGCTGTCCACAAAAAAACGCATGATTGGTTATGTTTCCACGGATAATGGCGCCAATGTAGTTAAGGCCATGGAGCTGGGTAAATATTTCAGAGTGCCGTGTTTGGCGCACTGTATAAACCTGGTTGTTAAAAAATTCTTGAGTGAAGAAAGTCAAGTGTGCGAGTTAGTGACCACCTGCCGAAGAATGTGCAACCATTTCAGCCATTCTTTTAAGGCCCGGAAGCATCTGAGGGGCCTGCTACATGAACGTCGAATGTAGTGAAAGCACTCATCCAGGAGGTGCCAACACGTTGGAACTCAACCTTCTACATGCTTGAGCGTCTGTATGAGCAGTATACGGTACTCGATCAGTATTTCCTAACACTGGGTACAGCTCTGAAGGACCTGAGGCTAGATGCGGCGCAATGGAAGCTAGTTAAAAGCCTGACAGACATGCTTCCTCCTTTTGAGGTCTTCACGCGTGCAGTCAACAGGGAGGACTGTAATTTTGGAAAAGCCATCCCATTGTTGCGCATGCTACAGCACCAACTGAAGGCGGTGTCTTCTATGTTTGAAAAAGATGAAGAAAAGCAAGAAGCTTTTGTTTTGGCGGAGAAATTATTACAGCGCCTACTTGGCGATGAACGTCTTCAAATGATCCACTCAGAACAGCATTACATTTGTGCTACTATTCTGGATCCAAGCTACAAAAAGGCACTGGCAGGCAGAGCATTCTTTGCTTTTGGTGACTCAGAAGTTTCAAAGTACAAACATTGGCTAGCTGTGTCAGCCATGAGGTTTGAAAGAGAATGGCAGAAAATTGAAGGAAAAGGTAGTACATCAGCATCAGCAGGCCATCCCCAGTCGAAAGAATCCACTTCTGCACCTGTGGCTGGGGCAGAAGTGACCTCTCAGCAGTTAAAGACACCGGCAACTGGATCATCTGCACCAGACACAACAGTAACATTGGATGAAGAAGAGGATTGGCTAACTAAGCTTGGGTTTGCTTCTCAAAAGGTCCCAGCAAAAAGTAAGCAAAGTGGAGGAACCGTGGCGAACCTTGAGTCGATGGTGCAGGACTATCTGAATGACTCAACAGAGGTCTATGTTAATGCTGACCCATTGGCGTATTGGCATGGGAAAAAAGAATTGTGGCCAGAGATCTCCAACCTGGCTATAAACTACTTGTCTTGCCCACTCGTAACCGTGTCTTCTAAACGTGTTTTCAGTGCTGCTGGTGGCATTGTAACTTGCAAAAGGACCCGCCTCTCGCCCAAAAATGTGGAGAGGTTAACAATGATCAAGATGAATCAGCACCTCATACCACCAGATTACAAAGTACGAGAATACACACCGGAAGAAGACGACGAGGACAGCAACTTAGATGAGAGAATTTCTTCTCTGTTAGGTGACCTACTCCCGCCTGAATTCACAGAGTATGAGGACGAACTCTTATTCCCTGACACCGAGCCCTGAAAATGAGCCAATGAATCAATAACTTTCTTTTTCGTCCTTATTCACTTTTATTCCTGTGTGTCTGTCTTTCTTTGTTTTGCACAGTTAATATAATTAAAACGTTAATCACCTAATCACAAAAACAAGCCCATCAGCAGAACTGTCTTCACTTATTTGCTTATTGATTTGAAGGTGCCGCAGTCTGCATTCCTCAGATTCACAAGTTCACAAGAACATGCTCCCCTATCCTCCTCCTCCAGACTCCTATTTCCCTCAAAGCAGAGGGCTCGATTACTCCCAATGAAGACATACTCTGCACTTGTGGGGGTGTTCTACTTCTTTGAGGGTGAGTTGGCGGGTCTTGGGGCGTTGCTGGGAAGGTCTAATACCGGATAAAACTGGTTTGGACAAAATCAGACTTGAAAACGTTTTTGCCTTTTTGCTCACTATCATGTTTTCTGGGGCCTGTTTGGGGGGCTTCCTGGTGTTGTGGCTGGGTTTCGGGGTCTGGGAGCACTGCTGGCACAGTCTAAAGTTGATTGCATTTGTTTTCTAGGACATCCATGGTGGAAAAGTGGAGTCATGACCTAGCTGCACAGTGCGTTTGGACAGAAGGCCGAAAAGTATGAGATTTTCAATTTTTGCTTTTTGGCTGTTTGGGGTGTTGTGCTTTTTTGCGGGTGGGTTGGCGGGTCTTGGGGCATTGCTGGGAAGGTCTAATACCGGATAAAACTGGTTTGGACAAAATCAGACTTGAAAACGTTTTTGCCTTTTTGCTCACTATCATGTTTTCGGGGGCCTGTTTGGGGGGCTTCCTGGTGTTTGTGGGTGGGTTTCGGGGTCTGGGAGCAATGCTGGGTATGGATACTTTTGATTGCAAGAGGTTTGAAGCAAATCCATGGTGGCAGAGGGGAGTTAGGGCCTAGCTGCAGAGCGCGCGCTGAGTGATTTTGGAAATTGCCCTGAAAATGACTAAGTCCCCATTTTTGTACTTTTGCTTTTTGGCTGTTTGGGGGTCTTCTACTTGTTTTCCCCTGGGTTGACAGCTCTGTGGCCATTGCTGGGAAGGTCTAATACCGGATAAAACTGGTTTGGACCAAATCCATGAGGAAAAAGTTTTTGCTTTTTCTGACATTTCGCTCAATTTAGCTTTTTGCTCACTATCATGTTTTTGGGGGCCTGTTTGGGGGGATTCCTGGTGTTTTTGGGTGGGTTTCGGGGTCTGGGAGCACTGCTGGGTATGGATACTTTTGATTGCAAAAGGTTTGAAGCAAATCCATGGTGGCAGAGGGGAGTTAGGGCCTAGCTGCAGAGCGCGCGCGGAGTGATTTAAATAATTTTGGTTGCAAGTGATTTGAAGAAAATCCATGGTGGGAAAGGGGGGATTTGGCATAGTTAAAGAAAGCGTTTGCCACTATTCTTAACTTAGGGCTCGTTAGGGTTAGCAGTATTTGTATTGCATGTGTTTGGGCGGGGGGCTGTTTGTGGGGGAGTTTGCGAGTCTTGGAGCAATGCTGGGTATGGATACTTTTGCTTGCTTGCAAGTGGTTTGAATACAATCCACGGTGGGTAAGGGGATTTGGGCCTACTTTTACTTTCAAAGTACGTTTTGTCACCAGTTTTCTACTAGGCCTCGTTTTTTGAGATCTGATTGGCGGTCTTCTACATTTTTGCGACTGGCTTTAGTAAGGGTCTGGGTGGGAGCACTGCTGGGAAGGTCTAATTTTGTTCTAAAACACAGTTTACAGAACACCTAGCTTGAGGGGAAAGATCCGCTAAATTAATTTGCCCATACTTATTTATCCTTCAAAAGGAGACTCAGACAGAGTACGCACTTTCAAAAATATTGTACTGTCTATTAGGAAACTCAAAGTGTGACTTTTTGCACTACACAGCGTACATACCTTATATTTATTTGTCAGTGGTGTTCTAATATCACTTCCTGTTTTTCCATCAATAATTACAGGCCGGGTGTCTTCTGGTCACCAACATTGATGGACGGAGCGTCAGCTGGAATGGAGGAGTCCCGCTAATAAGAGGAATGGTTTGATGCATGCAACTTACCAAATTCTACAGGACAACTACAACAACATACAGAATCAGTATCCGTTCTTTTCTAATTATCTTTAAAGTAATGTTATTACTGTGAACTTCTATGAGTGTGAGTCTTCATTTCTTGGATATTTGCTTTTAAATTCATCCCTACAGCCATTCTATAGGTTTTACTTCTGCTATTTTTTAAACCTAATTTAATGTAAGAAGTGTTTCTCTGAGTGCAGAGGTAGGCAAGTGAAAATGCTGCAGCCCTGTACTGTCGCATTCTGTCATTCACGGTTGTCGAAAGTACTACTTACTTTTCAGTAACCATGCATGCAGTAGTGCAGGCACTTCCTTTATGTCACTTAAAAGATTTATGGTTAGCTTTGTACCCAAATATTTCTTTATCTTCAATTATTGTTTGTCCATGCTGTGCTTTTTATTCTTCTCTCAACAAAACTTTCCCAAAATCCCCCATTCCCATCCATTTTCCAAAACCTAACCCTCTTCCCCCGGGCTGTGTGGTTTTGATTGATGTGTGACTAAATGACAGCAATAATTCCACACACTTGCTGGGGAGGATAAGGTCATAGCAACAGGCTGGTGAAGGAATCCGAGGACATATTCTATTCTTACTCAGCTTGACACTCAGTCACTATTGACAAAGGAAAGCAGATTTTCATGTGCGCCATCAACTTGATAGGTCATCAAGATTAGAACATCCTCCTCCTAGACGTGGCAAATTATTACGCTGCTGTGCCCTTCACCTTCGGTACTATTTCTTGTAGTAGTAGCCAATGTCAAAGAAATTCAACCCAAGTACTAGTTATACTTTCAGTACTTTACCATTTGTTAGGCTACATTGTGGCACTGTTCTAGTGTACTGTCACCTGCTATATTCTCTATCGTACCGTTCTAATACTACGGTAAGGACAAAGAAGGTTTCATTTTCTTTTTTTTCAGATGCTGCAACTGCCACTGTGTAATACCACTAGTACCAACGCAGTGATTACATTTCATCCGCCCAGGATTGCCAACCTTAATCGCCATTTGCCGTGCAGCCAGCCCTGTGCCTAGCCCTATTTCCAAACACAAATTAAAGGTAAGATAAGCGTTTGGGGGGAGGAAGTATAATGGAGTATTAGGAGAGACGAGAGACTGACGCTAGTACTAGTAAAGTCCTAGGACTATTGAATTCACTTACTCTGTTAGAGGCACTTAGTTTTGAAAACATTTGGGCAATTAATTACACAACTTGAATCAAGATGCCACTTAAGTTTCACGAAAACAAAGTTACTGTTAAACCCCCACCCACCAACCTCAAAAGCAGTAAAAAAAACACGTATGCTAAGATAAAGTTTAAAATATATTTATATCCCTGACAAAAATAATCTCCCACAAGACCCAACCCACCCCACTCCCTAACCCCAACGAATGTCTGTGAAAAGTCCAAAAAAGTGAAAAAACCCAACTCCCAATTCCCACCCCCCAGAAGTCTTTAAAAAAGGGGCCAAGTCGGAATGCTCCTTACGGAGCGTCTCAAGCAGGGTTTTCGTGTTGAGCAGCTCCTGCTCGAGGTAGGAAACCCTCAGGGAAAGGCGGTGCATCCGTTTTTTGCAACTGCTGTGGGGGGCAGCTGATTTCTTTGCTGCTCGGCGATGGCGGGTGGCTGCGGTATCCCGGCTCCGTACCGCTGGAGACCTGCTGCGCTGACTGGGTGACCAAGGGAGCGCGGAGGAGGATGCAGCTGTGCCGGTAGATGTTGTTGTAGACTGCATGTCCCCCTCTTCCTGGGCCTCCTGGGCCACCAGCCGCCGATATTCAGCGACAGTGGCCTCCAGCCTCCGTTGCCGGGCCCGTCTAGCCAGCTCCTTCCGGGTTGGTTTGGAAGGAGCATCTATATGAAGAAAGAAAGACATAGTCTGTAACCAATGCTCTTTAAGAATAACACAAAATGATTCAGCAGAAAATTGTGTCACAGTAGAACTAGCAACTTGCAAGTGCAGTACATAACTATTGTGGCCAGTATCTATCTAACCTCCCACTTCTTCACCCTTGCTCTAACATTAGTGGGAGTTTAAGGAATCAATTCTACGAGCACTATGGACTCACTCCATTAGAGTCGACTATGACAGTATACACCAGTCTTCTTCTTCTTCTTCTCTCTTGTTTAGCAAAATTGGTACGTTAACTTCTGCAAGCGGGCATAATGCCAGCGCAGTCAACTTGCACCCGAGAAAAACAGACGCCCGCCATGATGAGTGAGACAGACTTGCGTTACTGTACCAGTCCAGTACATGCAGGTGGTCATGCTCTGACTTTTCTATTACGGGTGGCACTGGGAATACTCTGTTACAAGGGATACTGCTTAATTAATTTAACTTTCACCCTACAGTGCCAATGAATACTAGAAAAGGAAAATGAAAAAGATAAATAATCTGATTATCTATCACTGCACATGGTATGTATTTGCTTACATATGGGATGACTTTAGGTGCTTTGCTTTTTATTGAGTGAACAGTGATACATCCACACATGAATGACCAAGTTCTACTAAGTGTGGCCATCGTAATAGCCGGATATATGCTGTGCTTGCAATACAAACTACTGCTACTATTCATGGTAGTATTCGGACAAAATTACAACTTCTTTTCCTTGCCTTTCCTACACGGGGACGGACGTGCGGGTGCGGTGTTACATGCTCTTCAAAGTAACACTTAGTTCATCCAGTCTACTCTCTCTAGATAGACATATGCTATCTAAGAGTCAGATAGTACCATGATCCAGGCATCCATCCATTCAAACTATGGGGCAGATTAGGATTGCGGATTTCCCGCATCCTCCGGGCCAGCGGAATCCACCGCCGGCCCGGAGGATGCCGTAAATCCGCAGTGGACTGAAAAAGACCCCCCGCCAGATTAGGATGGCTGGGGGATCGTTTTTCAGTCCGCAGCTTTTCTGCTGCGGTCACCTCCTGTCCGTGGCGGAAAAGCACTAACATGGCTGGCGGTGTCTATCAGACACCGCCAGCCATATTAGGATGTCTGGAGGAACATGCCTTTACACGGCGGCATTTCTGCCGTGCAAAGACATACAGATTTTTGTTTGGGGGCCCGTTGCGGGCCCCCAGGGGTGAAGGGGGGGTGGGGGTGCACATGGGGGGTACCTATGGTACCCCCCTGCATTTGCCTGCACAAAGCGGCAGGCATCGTGCGGTGCCTGCCGCTTTGTGCATGCAAATGCACAACTTACATTTTTATCATTGCGGCGGGTGCTGCTTCAAGCAGCACCCGCCGCAATGATAAAAATACAGGATGTGACCGCCAGGGTGGCGGTCACATCCTAATTACCACGGAGGGACCGCCGCTGCCCCTGCGGACAGTCCCTCCTACTCTATGGTGGCGGACGAACTCAGGTCCGTCCACCATCATAATAGGCCCCTAAATGTCAATCATTCTTCTTCATGTCTCTCATCTGGACAAACCTTACGTTTTCTCACGGGGAGCAGCACACTATGCAGTCTGCAATCTCAATAAGTAAGGAATATAAGAGCTTACCACTGCCCGCCACTACCGTGGCAACCCGCACAGCAGTTTGGTCCGGCACTTGCTCTGCCTCCGCCTAAGAGCTTACCTCCGCGCTGGGCCCAGCACCAGATGTTCCACCTACAAAGTACATTTAAGAATGTTAGATGTCATAGACATACACCACTCACTAGTATTTTGTCTAGGAATGAAGATATGTGAATACAGAAACCAATCTAATAATTTGTGACTGTCTACTCTAAAGTAAAAATGTCCCTTTTTCCAGGGAAGGGTGTTGTCTTGCTGCACTTTTTGGCACAACTGATGAATGCTTGCTTTTTAACACGCACCATTTTCCTCATAACAGACAGAAGCTTCACTTCTAAGAACAAATCATTAGGACAAAGGGAAGGACCAATGATTCAGCACCAAAAAGAAAAATGAAAGTTCAAACCAGGTGAGGGCTCGGCTCGCCCACAATAAATGTGTGAAATAAAAAATGACTATAAGCACTTTTCCATTTTTAATCAACCGTTTATGTTTTATGACAAGCTTGATTTTAATAAATGTTTTTACTTTTAATAAAGCTTTAAAACTTAAATAGACTCTGTGGTTTTTGGTCATGAGTGAATGAGCAAAAGGTTTTGCAATTTGCAAGCATGAGTCCGTGCCTCTGACACTTCTGGACTCTGACTCCGTACTCTTGTCCTGCATTGGATAATCATCATTGGGGATCAATCATCGATGAATTCGGGAGCTAAATGACTCTGCCACACTATCTAGTTAGTAAGGAGATTGGGGGTTCTTCAAAGTCTGATATCACTGAGGTATGTGGAAAGTCTACCTGCGCCTATTATAATTGATAAACAATGCACTATTTAGTGCCCATAGTTCTGTTTGTGCAGATTCTTCCCTGGAACAGTAGTAGAATGGATTGTCCTCCTATCCAAACCAAAAGTAAAGTAGTATATTATTCTTTCTTGGTGGTCATTCACCTTTTTATTGTTGGTAATTGTCAAAGCATAAACATTTAGAAGACTTGAAAAGACATTATGGACAATGGCCTTCCCAGATATCATCGGGTCACCCCATTACTCAAAACTCTGCATTGGCTCCCCATAAGAGAGCGTGCCCTGTTTAAACTCGGCTGTCTCACTTATCAAGCCAGAGCGGGCACTGCTCCCGAGTTCATCTGTTCCCTCATCAAACCATACTGCCCAGGCAGAGAACTTTGCTCGGCCAATTTGGCCCTCCTTACCATCCCTCGCTTTAAAAAACAGAGGGCGGGCGGGCGGAACGAGATTCGCTGTCCTGGCTCCAACTTTTTGGAACTCCCTCCCGATTGCTCTGCGCACCTCACCTTCTTACCCCCTGTTCCGAAAAAATCTCAAAACTTTTCTGTTCACGCAAGCCTACCCTTAAATCTTTCTGCTGCTGCCATCCACTGATCACCACTAGCGCCATGAAACCGCTGGGTATGCGAGCACTGTACAAATGTTTTTAAATTCAAATTCAAATTCAAATTCAAATCCCAGAGGACTGCACTCAGTGCATAGAGCTATTGCTGACTAGAATGGGAATTTCGTTTTACACCTTTTGCCAAACGTGCAATCTTAGTTAGCTACACAGACAGACTAATAAGAATAATCTAGTAATACCACAGGGAGTCATAGTCGAGGCAGGATAAGAATTTAGATACAGTGTACAAGAAGATCAAAGACGATTTAGAAAAAATCGAATGAGGAACGCTAGGAAAAAATAGGTACTCTATATTAAAATTAAAACTTACCGGGGCCAGCAAAGGAGCCCTCGCCTGACCGATCCTGGCCTTGTTCAGCAGCAGCAGCAGCCTCCTCCAATGCCCTCTTGCCCCTGGGGGGAGCTGATGTACAACATGAAAGAAAGAAAGACCAGAAAACATGGATGATATTTGTCAACCAAATCAAACATTTCAAAAGAACAATAACAAAATATTTTGGCGAAATAGCAATTAGACAAGTATTCCACGGGATATATTGACCTATCTCATGTGGTCTACTACGATATTAGTATTGCTTGATTTGCGGACCGTCAACTTGGAAAGTTATGTAACTCACTAAACAAACTCCTAAAAAGGTTCGCCTAGGACTGGCAGGCAGCAGTTCGCAGCACGCGAAGTGACAGACAAAGTCCATTGTGATTGCAGATCAGTGACAACACTAAAAAGTTTCCTACTACATTAACCAGTCATTAAAATACTCAAACCATCAATCCACCACCACTATTTCTTCTTATTGCCAGGTATACAAAGGAAGGACTGGACTTGAGTCTGTAGGGGCTGATTTAGAAGACCCTTGCGGCTCTTTTGCTCCATTGTTGCGTGACTTTTGTGACGCAGTGGCAGAACAAAACAGGCGCCATGGTGCGGCGTATATTAACAATGTGACGCATATGGGAGATGCATCACGTTGTAAAGCCCTGCGCCATCAGGGGGCGTTCCGGCGCAAGGGAGTGCGTTCCTGCGCAGGAACGCATCCTAAAAGTGGCTGAGGGAAATCTACAAGATTTCAATCAGTCACTTTGAAGACAATGATGCGTGACTCAAACCCTGCGCCTGCTTGAAGCAGACGTACTGCTTGACGCAGCATTGGGGAGATAGGGCACCCCAGAGCATTGCTGGAGCTGCGCCATCGTTGAGACGCAACTCCAGCAATGCGCCGCCTTTACGGCACAGATGCGTAACGCTTCGGTGACGTTTTGGGCCCATGGTGCGCCGCATTGTAAATACAGCGCACCATGGGTGGTGGTGGCGTGGCGCACAATTACAGGCGCATCCCAGCTACTTTGCAGGGATGCGCCGGTAATTAAACATCTGACCCTTAGTGTCTAGCATTACGCAGTTCTTTAAACTACACTCATACATAATTTCACAGGCCAATGAAATGAACACAAAATCGAAAACAAATAAGCTTAGTAGCAACGCTACTGAGAAGGAGAGCAGTGCACCTGAAATGCACAGAAGATTTTGAAATATAATTTACCTACAATGTAATCAGCAGCATTATTGCTCTTGGTAAAAAACAAAAATTTGCAATATAATAACACACAGAGCAGGAGAAAACAGAGTAGTAAAGAAATAGCTACTACTACTCACCAAGCCCGGGGATCTCAAGGCCGAGCAGGTCGAGCAGATCGCGTTCCCGGTCCAGGAGATCCGTCCAACGGTGGGTGGCCTGGTTGTAGGTGCGCCGGACCCGAGAGTGTTGGTACATGGCCCGGCACACCTTCTCCCACTGCTTCCGGCGCTCCTGGATCCCGTACCCGCTAATGATCCTGCCGCCTGCCATGATGGTCCTGGGGAGGCGGCGAGGAACATAAAAAACTAGTGCGGCCACCTCCTCCGCACTGAAGATCTCCCGGGCTGTGACCTTCTCCCCCCTCAAACGCCCGCACGGGAGCCAGGCACGGGGTGCGGGACCCTTTCCCTTCTCAGGATGCTTCCCGGCTCCCTTTACCATGGTCTGGGCAGAAAGGAAGCTAAATAATAAAGAAGAAATAGAATAGGGAAGAAGAAAAGAGTTTTAAAAAATAGTTTAAAATTAACCAAAAGTAGCAGAAAACACAAAAATATAGAGCTAGAAAAATAGAGGGATAGATAATAAGTAAAATAGATAAAAAAAACTTCAAACAAGCAAAGGATGGCAGAGATTCAGAGAGGATACAGAAAGCATGCCCAGAACCATAGCAATGAATGAGAAACAAGATGGCCGCGCCCGTTTCACGACCGCGTGGGTAAGTTCGCGCGAGATTTTCCTCACACGCGAAATTGTACTAGCGAGCCGCACACTTTGCGAGATTACACATCGCTCGCGGAAACGGAAATACGTCATGCAAACAAGATGGCCGCGCCCGTGAACGACCGTGAGGGTACCTTCGTGCAGTTGCGCTACAAGCGGCTCGCTAAAATGCACAAAACCTTGCAAACTAACACGCCGCAAAAAAACAAATCACATATTCTCACAAATTCGCGGCTTTCGAATTCGATCTTGCGCAAATTCGCGCCCCGCGAATCCCGCGAAATTGCAGAAAAACGAGTTTTGCAAAACTGAAAGCACTCAGCAGGTGCAAAAGTTCAAACTCATCATTAGTAACCATTCCCTGTAGTGCTTCCTGAGGGGCCCCTCCAGAGTTCAGTTGCCTACTTGCAACTATTCTATGACCCTGCTCTGACCCTCACAGCAGGCTCATAGAATAGCTACAAGTAGGCCACAAAGGTCCTGGGAAAAAAAATTGCACTGCAACAGAAAGCAAATTACAGATAAGGAAGCAGGTGCCAGACTGGAAGTTTAAATTCAGTGACACATTAATAAGTCAACCCCAAATTAATTCATGTCAGTTGAAGCAGGGCAGGTGTGCTTGCTTTTCCCCCCATAATCTACAGTGATGAACCAGAGGGTGGCAGTGATGTACCAGAGGGTGGCATGGGTGAACCAGAGGGTGGCAGTGGTGAAACAGAGTGTGCTGTGAACCTGTGATGATGAACCAGACGTGGAAACAACACAGTCGCGACCATTGGGAGCCGACAAGTAAGTTCGCAATTGCGAACTGGTACAAAACCCTCGCGAACTGGTAGATACCCTTGCAAACACAAAAAAAAATCACAAATTTGCGAGAGTTCGCGGATTTTGTGGATTGCAAATTCGCGAATACGCAAATTCGCGAATGCCAGATTTGCAAAGTTCGCCCATGCTTAGTAGGAACACCGGCGTTGCTGAGTTACCTCACCCACAGGAAGCGGGTGCACAGGTGCGAAGTAGTGTCGGGTTTTGTCACGCTGGCTGATGGTGCTTGGAGCTGAAGGTGCTGCAGGCGTCGAGACGAGAAGTGTCTGGTGTGATCTAAGGGTGGATCGAAGTTAAAGATGATCTGAAAGCAGAGGGGACAGAGTCTGGGTCACTCAGCAGTGACCAGGGTGGAACCAGGAAGGAACCAGACAATGCCGGGCGCTTTCAGGTCGCTGTCAGGAAGGTTCTCTCCGCTGCCACGTGGACTCTGGGGCACCGAGGATGTCCAGGAGTGGATCACGAGCTGTCCCACAAAGGCTCTCGCTGTCGGCGGTGTTGGCTTCCGGATTGGAGCAAACAGCCCTTGGCAAGCGCAACCCACGCAGGACTCAAAGATGGCTTATTACTCAGACCAGGAGAGTCAGAGCGGGTGCTCCTTTTTAGAAAAGCGAGTGCAAGTCTGGAGCAACCAGATCACAAGTTAGATTTCAAGGTTCGTCGGCACAGGGGCCACAAGCCAACAGGCAAGTGACCGGGCCAACGCGTTGAGCCAAAAGATGCAGAAGGGCCCCACGCAGCACTCGGTGAGTGTAGAGGGGTGAGCTTCGGTGCAAGAGAGGCTCAGGGCTGCAGCTTCTCAAACCCCAATGCACAGCTTCGAGGGTCACTCGTGGGCTGCACCGTCAGCGTCTTGTGGTCTTTCCAAGATGGCAGGCCCCACGCTTCCGGTCGCCTCCACGGGTCTCAGCTCTGCAGGGACTGTGGATCGGGCTGTTAGAAGGCAGGCACGCTTGGTCTTGTTGAACTCTGTTGCTCGAGTTCTGGCGGGAACTGCAACAAAGCAAATGTTGAGGTGCTGGATGGTGCCTGTTTGCACAGGGTGGTCACTCCTTGACCACAAGGGAGATTCTTCAGTCTTCTACATCGAGTAGGATGTCGAGGGTCCAGAGTTTCGTTTCATAAGTTTCAGTCAGGATAATCTGAGTGCGTTGGCACTGCTCCCATTCTTATACCAATCTAGGGGGTTGGATAACCTGCTAGGTCCCCTTCTATGGGTGGTACCCAGGAAGGGGGTGGTTACACCCCTTTCCCTTTGTCCAGGATTGCGCTGGGACTGGGGCTGGTGTGCCCCAGAACCGGTTTGACCAAATTATGCAAGGGGAAGCCTTGTGCTCCCCAGGCACTGTCTGGTTTCTTTCAAACCTCCCTGCTACAATCCACTATCTCCTGTCTGGGGTGGTGTGACACCTCCCCGCGACAGGAAAGCCTTTGTCCAGGCCTCCTCCGCTGAGTTCGGTCAGCAGCAGGAGGTCAGACTTGTGTGTGTGGCAGAAGCGTCCATTTTGTGATGCTGAGGCTCTTTTCAAATCAACCGCGTTTCAGTAAAGTAACATGTCTTCTCCCTCTAGAGGGGTGGAATGCTATCCGCGTCGACAGGACTGTCGAGGGGATAGTATTCGAAATCGTATGACACCTTACACAACATGTTTTGATAAAGCCAAACCAAAGTTAACATATAACCGCGATGGATTATAATGCACTTAATAGTATATGGTATGGCATTTTCCCGGAACAGCTTAGGGAGTTGGTCCCGACAGCTGCAGACAGGCTCAGCTCATGCTAGAGCACCATCTCACATAAAACCAAGCACTCTGCCTCCAGGATTGTTAAGGCCTGCCATAGGAGTGGCTTATAGGCTTATATGTGTCCAGATATAGGTTTAGATATAGGTATACTATATCTAAGCAAGAGGTGATTACACCAACATGCCCCAGCTGAGTGATCAGCCAGTTGTGTCAATTTAAGAAGCAGCCAGGGGTGGCAAAAGCAATGCTGCAGCCCCTGGTAGGCCTTGGTGGCACCTATGCCCTGAGCACCTATTGTGCATGGTACAGGGGCTGACAAGGAGTCCAGTTCCAATTGGGTTATGTACCTATAGTACATGGAGTCCATTTTACAGAGAGAGCAGATAGCCTGGGGCCCTGATTAGCAGGTAACCAGGCCAACTAAGTCGAAAACCAGCTAAACACAAGGCAAAAAAATCTGGGGTAACCATAGTCAGGAAGCCACCTTCCTACACCTGTGCATCTGATTTCCTATGTATCTGAGATGTGGCTATTCCGTGGAATGACTGAGTATATGAAGATGACGAGGGATTGTGATCAATATTGCTGCACAAGTGAAAGTGGAGAGTTGATGGCCTGTTGGACACTCAACCCTGTCACTACATTGGTTGTTAGGTATTCAAACACACTCATATGCCCAATCTGTGCAGTGTTAATAATGCACCAACACTGGGGTTTATCCAAATTACCCTCCTATGCCTGGGTAAAAGACTACATACATGGAAGAAAAAATGGCAAGGAGGAACTAATATCTCAAATTTACTTACTCATAAGGAACTCAAATTTCCTTATCCGTAGTCCAACGTCCTATTAACACTATATAAAACAATTCATTCACCAAAGGCACACACTATGGGAGTGCTCTTTGAAGAAATAGATCATTATATTTAGTGCATGTTTAGAACAAAAATATATATAATATACATATATATTTTATTTATTTATGTATTTATTTATTTTGAGAGAGAGCTGACACACTTACCCCTCTTTGGTTTTCACAGCACTAAGGAACTGCTTCACTTTTTTCACGGCGATGAACTTTACTATTTAAGTTATAAAATGACATGATTTGTTGACCTCTCCGATATTGACAAAGGAGTGTAGCCGAAATGCGTCTGTCGGGTGTTTTTGTTTGCGGTATTAAACTTATGAAGATTTCCCCCAGTGTGCGCCTCAATTTATGGTCCGAGAAAGGGAGCATTGTAAAGGAAAACACATACATATATAAAGAAATATTACAATACAAACACTTCTACAACAAACACTCAAGTAACAAAACCTGTGTTACTACTATCTGAGGTACCGTTACCCACTAATTTCTTCCGATCTTTGGTGTTCACACATTAAGTCTGGGCAATACACTGCGAGGTCCCCCTCTCTGCACACGAGGTTACAACACCTCAACCTACATCTATGTAGTGTGCCTTCAACAGATACAAAAATGGTTCTTATATTCAAAACAGACTGCTCCCGTCAAAACTGTTGATGTGGTATCGTTTCGGCCCCCAATTTCTTCTGGGCCTCCTCAGGACAAGGGTAAGGAAACCAACCTAAGTATTTCAAAAATACACATTGGTACATTCACTTTAAAAACTGTCCTCGAGATCACACTGGGCATGCTGGGTCAATACCTTGCAGGTAATAAAATAATGTAAAAGTGAAGGTGAGACAGTGTAGGGACTAATAAGCTTCTAAAGTGCAAAAAAGCACCCCGCCAAAGAAATGAAGGATCCTACTAGGATAAAACACTATAGTGGTAATGGACAACATAGCTCATGAGTAATCCCCAAAACCAGAAAAGGATGCAGAAATAAATAAAGTGTGTATTAAACTGCACCTCATATCATGTCTGACAGCACTCACGTGAAATCAACCAAAACAAGTCTATCGACTGTGCTCCAAGCCCGCAGTGCTTCTTGATGGGCGGATATGCATACACCATTAAACAGAATACCTGAAAATGGTCGTTATAAATGATCAGGATGCACAACTATGCTTGTTTTTCACAAACAATCAATAATGCTCAAACCAGCAGTGTTTCAAATAATTCCCGTTTTTGAGTTTTAGCGTGCACCATTAATCCAATATAAAGAGGTAGTGGAGTTTCATTATCTTTTTTGTTGCCGATCTTTTCCTTTAGGATTTGCCTTCTTACACTTACTGGGGTGATACCGAACAAGCTATGAGACTGACAAAGCTGCATTCCTTTTATCATTTACTGTGCTGTCATTTGAAATGTTACAATCTTACATAATCATTCGCCTTAGATTTAGCATAGTAGTCCCTACTGAGTTTTCTTGACAATTTTGCTCAAACTGCCCACTAAATCAATCTACTTCAAGTTGGAACATTTCTTTTCGAATAATAAAAGCTGCATTGGCCAGGCCAAAACCATCCTGAAGAGCATATTGTTTACAGATACTGAACATATTGTCTCCTATAACGTTTTTGTGTATTAGAAAAATGTCTCTACCTTTTGGTTCAGCTGTAAGTTCTGGTATGAATGCAAGAATCTTTTCTTTTAATTATGTGCTGTGTGCATATTTGTCTGCATTTTCTAAACCTAATTCTGTCATACGCCGAACAACAAGTGATTTGATGTTAGATAAGGTAAATACTCGCAATACTGCAGAATTTTGAAGTGTATCTTCGAGAAAATTTACAATTTCATCTTATACTATACCATAGATTAATGTTAATTTTTTGTCTTTGTTTTTTTCTTTGTTCTGTATTTGCCGAAGCTGGTTATAAAAACGAACAAGACACTTTTTGTGTTACTTCACTTCGGTCACAACTATATCACCACCACTTTTCTTGGCAAGTACTTTTGAGTCACTTAATACAACTGCAGCATCATGAACTTGATTACTCAATTCAAGTGTACGCACATTTATAAGCTCTGTCCCTGACTCTTCGTCACAGAAGAAACACATATCTTTCAATTCACCAACTATAAATGAAGCACGCATACGCCTTGAAAACTGTCTTGAACTAGTTTTGATTTTTTTTTATAACCTTACAAGTTTGTGTTTGTCAAATTTGTTTCTACACGTTTTATGGAATTGTCACAGTTTTCATTTAACAGTTATTCAGCTACATTGTGATTTTTTAATAATTTTGTCTCGATGATTGATGGAAATCATTTTATTCCGGCAAAAGCTAGCAGATTGTCAAGCAAACCTTTGTACCCAATTCCTTTATCAGAACTTTTACTATTAGCTGGACACACTATTATTTCTTGTAAATCTTGTTGATATAATACACACAGATTTCAATCAATCTCAGTTCCAACATAGTGAGTACTAGATATAAACTCTTCATTAATAATTACAAATTCATATCTTCTTTTGGTAGAAATTTTTACTCATTGACAGCGGATAACCTTCTCACAATTTCAGAAACTTGCAACAACATAAAATGTGTTAGTGTAAAAGGGCAGTACAACATACATTTTATATACATCAGAAGGTATTTACTGTACAAATTTCTCATACTTCATCAGGGGTCAATTAGAATTTGTACCAGTTTTGACATTCCCAACCAAAACAACGTGTGAAATGATGTGATTGATCCTAACATTATATCCATAATCGCTATACAAATAATAGCAGTGGCCATTTTAATTTATGACGTTATACGGGCAAAGTAGCCATACGATTTTTGGGGTCTATATCATCACTCTTTTTTTTACCTTATTATTAAGCCCTGTAAAAAGTTTCATGTTGGTATCACATTTTCCTCACTATGTGGACTACCTTTAAGATCTTACTTTAACCCAGGAACCATGGATGCTCATTCTACATGACTGTTACAGTCTTTAAGTTCAAAGTGTTAACCCTCCTCCTTCCTTCTAGACAGATACCACTAGACCACTCCATCTCACCGGCCCAGTGCCGGATTAAACCCTGTCAATGCCCCCAAGCAGTCAAATTTCCGGGCACCCCCCTCGCAAATTATCTTCTAATACCCAATGCACCTTTTTTTTTTTATAAACTGACAGCTGCCAGAAGATTAGCTTTTAAAAGACAAACTGTTATGTGAATCTGATATCTCTGGTTTATGTACTTTAAGTTGTATTTTAATCCATGGGGCCCATAAAAAGATTTGGCCCATAGCTGGTGCCTATTTTGCCAATTTGGTAATCCGAAACTGCATCGGCCCCAGCCCTGTCTACAAATGTCGGTTTGCTTTCCAAACAAGCTGTTCCCGCCCGCCATGTGCAATTCCCGAGCACTGAGTCAGCAGAGGTATTCAGTTTCTCTAAATGACATCAGGCCCGTTTAAGAGATGACAGTTTTACCCTAAAAGGTGAGGTCATGGAAATTAGATGGCAAATTCTCTTCTGTTGCAATGAAACAAATCTCCTTTTCAATATTTTGTGCAGTCCACGGGAATCCAGATCCTGGCATTATCCAATGTAAGCCTGTGCGCTGACACGCAGCTCACATGAGGGGGCAAACAAGTATCTCAATTTCCAAAGACCTGTCATTTGTTGCTGACAAGTACTGCACGGTGCTGGTGTGTTATTACTCTCTTGCAAAAGATGCAAATACATTTCAACAGGGCTTCAGACAGGTCATTGAGGATGCTTACGGGTTACTACGCGCTTTACAAAACCCAAATAATAATAATAATAATAATAATAATTGAGTTGCTCAACCTTGTGAGCAAATCTCCCTTAAAATGATCAGTTTTGGATTGGTTGGATCCTCGCTCAAGGGGATGGACTTGTGTGGCGCGGCAGGGCATACTTTGGGTCTGACACATAACTTCCCCCCTTTCTAAGGGCACCTGGCAACATGGCTCAATGCCTGTGAACAGAAAGGAAGAACGACAACAGCTGGCCAGTTCTTATATTCCTGGAAGAAGCTGAGACATTTGTGGGTAGGTCACAGTCAGGAATGGTACAGGGTCGCCCCCAACAGAAACTCCCTGTGCTGAAGCAGAAAACGCTATTATTTTCGGAAAGTCCTTGCTGTCACACACTATATATATAATCTGTAATATTCCAAAGGAACTAAAGATTTAAAAAACATAAAAAAAAAATACAACAACAGCTCATTTGGAGACTACCCACATGAATATTCGAATTGATTCTTGCACATTTCAACAAGTTTCTTGCATAAATATTTTCATGGGTGCCCTGTAGTGGCTGGTATTTTTACCTAACAGTTGAACTTTCTCTTGTATGTTCCATTAGTTATATATATATGATTGTCGCCCCGGGTGCCAACAGCTCTAAAGCTGGTCCTAAACATTTTGCGTTGCGCCACTGCCAGCGTGCTAGGAAGCCGACGGTGCACAGAAAGGACACTTCTCTCAGACGACTGCAGATTAAGGATGCTCCCAGTTAGAACATTGCTACTTTTGGTTGTGTTTCGTCATGGATGGCTCTGACCAATGTTTATACAAAACTGCATCAAAAATGTAGCATCAGCCAGTGAATTTCTTTTTTATCCAAAGGATGATTTTATGAATATATTTTAGTCTTCACTATATTTAATTTAAGTAGGTTCCCTTCTAAGATACATGGCCCTTCTAACATTTATGTTTTTAAGATCCGGGCCTTTGTACCTCTTATGATTAATGGGGCTTTAGCAATTTATGGATTGTATCTTTGCACGTGTTATGGGCGCAATTCAACTGCTTTTTGCACAGAACTGGGATATATTCTGCTTCTAACTATTGCTGTTAACCTTAAATTGGATCCTTTTATGAATCTGCTATTGCATAGTATCTTAATATGTGTGCACATAACTGCTTCTACTTAAATGCTCTTTGCACAAAATCGGGATATATTTTGCTTTTATTCATTGTTGCGAAAGGAAAATAAATTGTCAGTTACAAATGTGTTCTTTTTTTCTTTAGAATATTCTTCTGTTTTTATCCAGTTGCTGCCACGTGATGCACTTTATTTGAAATTGCATCCATTTAGAAGCTGCTATTGCACAGTATTTCAATATTTATAAATTGTTTATGTATTCAATCTTGATTTACTCCTTGCGGTAAAGGACTTAATTATGGTATTATAATTTACTTGTCTGTCTCAATGATGATTACTTTTATTTTACTTTTGCTGATTCACCGCCATTGTTTTCATTCATCTGCTTGTGGAAATTTTATCTTGTTACAAAAGAGAGAACTTAGATCTGGCTTTGTAGTGTCTCGATTCCTGTATGATGGACTAACTTGAATTTAAAACTGTTGTGGTTATATTGTTATACATTTTGCTTCTCAGTTAACTTTTGAAGCAATTTACTGTAATTTTAATCCATCATGGTATTGTATTCTATTTACTGTGGAAACGAACGGAGTTTGTATTTTAATATATGCTTATTATGTAATATTTTTTTAACTTATTTTTATTGCCATGTAATGTGTGTTTTTTGTCAAACTTATTTTCATTTTTATTTTTTTTTTCAAACTTATTTTTAAATTGTGTGTATTTTATGTGGACCTCTTTGGAGATCCAAATTCTTAATACATATATTGAATTGAATTGCATTGCTACTTTGTTTTCCTTCCTGGCACCAGTTGATGCTGGCATAGGGTGAGAACCTACAGGGTTCTTTCTGACGGTCGCAACAGTGTCACAGTGCAATATCATATGCAAATTCTGTCACACAGCTCTAGGGCTACAGTTCGTAGGTTCATTGTATCGTCAGGGTCAGATTTAAAGGCAAAAGCTGTCCCTGCAAAGAGTGCTCAAATCTGCCCCTAACCTCGCTCAATCTGTCTCTTCTCGCTCCTAGACATAGAGCTCTGTAGCAAGTGCAGTCACCACCACCTCAACTATCCTAACCGTAGTATTCCCTGACAAGCGCCCAGCACACTTCAAAACAGATCTAACATCTCTTCTCTTCCAAAGACACTTCCAGGAATTATCCAAACCTTATTCATGACCCTCAAGGCCGCTTGGCATTCCCTTTGAGCTCAATGTTGTAAATATGTATGCTATTTAACCTAATTGTGCAACCTCTTATTTTTTACTTTTTGAATTATCCTGATTGTATTTGTAACTTGCTAGTGTGTAAATCTCCTTAAGTAACTTACCTGGTTCCATTGTAAAGCGCTCTGACACCTTTGGGAAAAGTCCGTGCAATATAACACTGCATTAAATAACTAAACATAGACCTCTGAATTAGGTGCGTTAAAGTTACTTGGGTGACCAATAACGTGTTCCAAAACAATTGCACCGTATCATACCTGCTTATCACTTTTTGGGGAGCAAAGTTTGTAAAAATATTCCATTTGTACTGTTATGCCCTCGCTCACTAAAACCGGCTCTCCTGCTCATGCCTGACCCCTTCCCGACTCCAGCCTTTTCTTTCACTGTCACCCTCGCACCCCGGGGTGGTTCCTGGGCACATTGCTTACATTTCAGCACGGGAGCGTTTTGACCAGAGGTGGGGCTTTTCTCGGGGTCACGCGGTGGAACCGCGGGAGAAGTTAACAAGGAATCAGGAAGTGAAAGAGCTACGGATTGCTGCTAAACACGACATGGAACATTCGGCCTGCGAATGAAAGGACCTCAAGCCCCCTTGACGCTGCGGGAGACGGGGAAAGGAAGTCAACATGAAGCCAAGTGGCGCAGATACACTGCCACAGAATTATCATAGTTTCAGGAAAAATATCCAACCAGAGTTGGGAGTACATTCATTTTAATAATTATTCAAAAATGTATCAATATTTGCACAGTACCAAGGAAAACTCAAGTTTTTAGAAACTACATTAAAGATTATTGTAATAGTAAAACAGACGAGCGGGCAGAGCTGGCCCTTGCGCGCTGGGCGAAACCAAGGGGCATATTATCAAGAAAGGGCCTTACATTATCGCCAGGAAACTGCCAATAAAGCGGCGATAATGGGCTTGATAATATGCTCTATGAATTCCAATCTAAGCCCATGTTAGATGTGAAGACATATATCATGGGCTTCGATTGGAATTCCATAGAGCATATTATCAAGCCCATTATCGCCGCTTTATCGGCAGTTTCCCGCCGATAAAAGCGGCGATAATGTAAGGCCCTTTCTTGATAATATCCCCCATATTCGGCTAGTCCTCCCACGCGTCTTCTGTAATTGTATGTTTTGTTAAAAATTTGGGAGAAGTAGGAGGAAGGTGAGATAGGCAAAATTAAGGAGAGCCATGACAATAAATATAAACAACAAGCCATAAATGGGGATGGAGTAGGAAAAACAAAGCTAGCTGGACAGGAAAAAGCAACATTCTGAGTAAATTGCAAGGATTCACGTGCAATCGGCGTACCCATTGTTACACCCTTAAGAATGTCGGAGCTGCCTTAACATTTTTCAAATGACATAGATATGCACCGTACCAATGTGTACTTGAATGGCGATGCAGCATCTAGAACTATTCAACACAGCAATGCTGCGACTCTTATAATGACATTCCATCGCCTAAGTATAATCACACCATTGGTGATCCTAGGTATAACACATTGGGGTTTCGACAGAGCAAAAAACCCACAACATAACCAGACTTGCACAATACGTTCTTGGATAACGTTCACGTGACATCAAGTTATTATGTGGCGCTTTTACTTCACTGACAACGATTAATCTCACAATGAAAGTCGACAGTTAAAGGTGGTGTCAATGGGAGAAAGGTCTTGATCAGCAGCAAAAAAAACATGCAACACTGATCAATGCAGGCAACTTCAGCGGAAAGAAATTCATACTTCAGGTACACGGCGATAATAAGTCACAGCCATTGACTGCAATGGCTTTGGTAAGCTCGTGCACCTCTCCTGTCTTCACTTGGCGAGCTACACAGCGACAATAAGTCTCGCTACGTGAGCTGTGGTGCCTGGGCCATTTGAATATGTGACTAAAATAGGGTGAAGTTGGATTGTTAACATAGATTTTAATATAAACAACCTAGCTGATGCCATGAGACTTTTGGTTTGTTCAGAGGCAGCACGCGAATACCAAAACACTACTGAATTTGTAACAAAGGAAAGTTGAAAGGTACAGCTACATGTGCTTTTGGGAGACTACACGTAATTGTCAGTACCGATCACAACAAAACTGCTTTATGGTCGACGCTCCCTGCAGGCGGTACAACTATCTCAGGTGAACTTTAGCTGCGCGCTTTCTCACGAGAGCCATCATTATCAGAAATGGGGTAACCCAAAAAATCGAAAGACCTGGGTTTTCAACAATATTCAAATACAATGGTCTTCAACCAATATTTTCACAAGAAATGATTAAATCAAAACCACATCATAAAGTTCCTTCAATTGTGGGATATGTCTTATAGATCAACCCTGTACACTCAATGTATTAATTCATATGGAAAAAAACAGAAAAAGCAACAGCAGTAATGACCATTTCAGGAGCAATTTTAATTCATTGGGTACATCACTATCTCTATACAAAAGAGTGTATAGGTTGCCCAAGGCGAGCGTGCATAAGATAAAGAGTGTGAAGTGCTTAGTGAGGAAGATAGAAAATGGAAGAAGATACACATCTATTTACAAATTCTTTTACAAAATACATCAGTTGACACAATATAATTTTGTTTATATAGCCTGGTCTGTGTAATACGTTCTATACACAATTTCTTTTAAATGGAGACATTGCTTCCAAAAATCATATTGCACCAGAAAATCGTGTAACACAATCCAGGTAATCAGAAAGGGCATCGACGTTTCAACTCGTCTTAGAGCCTAAAGGTAAGTTGGACCGTGGCTATGCGAGTCTTCATCAGGACTATAGCAATGGGCAACCCAGAGAATAGTGTGAGCCCTGGAGAATGAAGTAAATGAATACATCAGGCTGTTGCATTAGACTTGCGACTAATAAAGATGTCACAATCTGCTAGGGCAAGAACAGATATAGCTTACCCAATAGAGATGGAGAACCAAGTGCGATTCTTTACTCGGAGTCTCAAGGTAATCGATTGATACCTAAAAACATAATAGGGTGGTCCATTGACTCACTCTCTATTAAAATCATAAATGATGTTAGGAAGACTGGACTAAACATTACCTTTGTCCAGGGGAGGAAGATGTGGAACTATATCATCTTCATGTGGCAGGCTTACAGTCGCTGCATGGGCAATTTTCAATATTAGACAGCTTATCCTATAATCAAATGGAGGACGCTTTTAGTAATGTCATTTGTCCCCCAATTGTCCAAGGGACACGTTTAACTTATAGCATGGGCTAGTAAATGGAAAAACTTCAATCAAGAAGATTTTAGATGTGCTCTCCAAAAAAATCTCCCTTCCCAAAGCAACTACCTGGAGGAGGCCTGGACAACCAAACCCCCTGCTAGGCAATCGAAAACTGCCCCTTGGTTCTCTGAACCACTTAAATTAGCCAGATCCAGATGCAAAAATCTAGAACGTAGGTGGAGATCACACTACAACCCCGAGGACAAACTGCATTACAAAAGAGAACTTAATACTTATAAGAAAATGCTGAGAGCAGAAAAAAGCTGCTACCTTAAAAACAGAATTGACTATGCTGAGAACCGTACTAAAGAACTCTTCACCATCTACAGAGAGCTCACGGTTCCTACCAGGCTGGACGCCCAAGATACCTACTCTGAAGAGCGAAAGATGACATCCAGCCGTTTAAACACGCAGTAGTTACAAACATCCACATGGAGACCCCCTGCCTTTCTTGTTTTGTCACTCCACAGAATCAAGAACTAGTGAGCATTGCCAACAGCATCCAATCTGGCTCTCCCAGCGATGTCTGTCCCCTGGCTCGCTTTAAAGGAGTACTGGAAACTACAATAATTGATCAGATTAGTCTCATTACATCTCTCTCCTTTAAAGAGTGTCAGGTTCTGGACGCGTGGAAAACTGCTCAGGTTATCCCCCTAAAAAAATATCCCAATATTCACATTACTCAGTTTCAGAACCTCCGCCCCATTTCCCTCCTCCCTTTCTGCGCTAAAGTCGTTGAGAAGGTGGTGAATAAGCAGCTCATGAGCTACTTGGAGGAACATTCGCTCCTGCACCCCACTCAATCGGGCTTTAGAGCAGGTCACTCCACAGAATCAGCCCTACTCTTTTCCACTGAAGGCTTGAGGAGTATCGTGGATGAGGGAGAGACAGCAGCGTTGGTTTTATTAGATCTAAGTGCAGCGTTTGACACCGTGCTGCACTCGACGCTGCTGTCTCGGTTGGCAGGCATTGGAGTGAAGGGAATGGCCTTGGCTTGGCTGGAGTCTTTCCTGAACAACAGAAGTTTCCAAATGCACTGCCCCCCCCTTAAATCCTCTCGCAGAAGTGTAGGCCACGGGGTTCCACAGGGCTCGAGTTTGAGTCCCACCTTAATTAACATTTACATGGCTCCCCCGGCCTGCATAGTCAAGAGTTTTGGGGTGGGCATTGTCAGCTATGCCGATGACACACAACTGCTACTAAAGCTCACGCCTGAGTGTAGAGAAGATGCCATCAACTTCTCAAGCTGTTTATCATCGGTATCAGCCTGGATGAACCACAACTGTCTACGCCTCAATGGCGATAAAACCGAGTTGTTGGTAGTTGGGAAATCTGCTTCAGTATGGTCGCATATGTGGTGGCCTATGGAACTGGGCAGTCCCCCTCGTCCTGCGGAGTCAGTACGCAATTTGGGGGTTACACTGGACTCAGATCTCTCATATAAAACTCATGTGAACAAAGTTACAGCTAGATGCTTCAGTATACTGAAAGCTCTCCGTAAGATTCTGGATCTTTTGCCAATTGACTCCAGAAAGACCATTGTGCATGCCTTAGTGACCCCCCACCTTGACTTCGGTAATGCTCTGCTCCTAGGTTTGAGCCAAAAAGGATTACACCAACTTCAATGTGCTCAAAATGCTGCAGCTCGCCTAGTACTCAAACTCCCTCGCAGAGCATCAGGTAAATCAGCTCTATCCAAACTCCAATGGTTACCGATAAGAGAGCGGATTAAATTTAAGTCGCTTTGTTTCGCTCATCGGATAGGTCAGGGCAAAGGTCCGGCCTATCTCCTTAACCTTCTAACAATACATCGCCCCACCAGAGACTTGAGATCAGCCGGAAGGATGATGTTCAAACTTCCTAAAATCACCAGAGCCAGGATGGGCGGACGCTCATTCAGATTTTTAGCGGCTAAATGCTGGAACGATCTCCCGCTCGATCTTCGGATGGAGCCTTCCGAAAGCATGTTCCGAAGAAAACTCAAAACCTTTCTCTTTCCCCAGGTCTAATCCCGGTGCCTTTTTAAATCCTTAATTGTTTTACTCCTGTCTCGCCTTTAGCTTTTTGTGCAGTATACAGCGCGGGGACACACTGTTTTGGGTAACCAGGCGCTTAATAAATGGTTTAATAATAATAATAATAAATGACCCCTGCTTTACCTTGATTGAACAAATGGAGATAGAGTAATGTTGTCCTCAGGAAGCAGGATTACTGTCTCTGCACGGACAAATTTCACTATTTACGGCTTGTCCAATAATAAGATAAAGGACATTTCAGTAATGGCACTAGTCTACTACTTGTACCATTAATTGCACAACAAATGGTCAACTAAATGATCCCCATTTACATTATGCGAGCTAAACATTAAAACCCAGCAATTGAGATATTACATATACCCTCCTTACCCATAGGATTCAATGAATTTGTGATAATGGGCTCTGCTCGGAGTGTTATGATGGCGTTGATCGATCCACTGTTAAAATCAAGGGAAACACAAATCAGTCCTTATGTCTGAGTGTAACCCTGGTTACTGATTGTCTCCAAACCTAAATATCGGGCCCCCGGGACTCACCAAAGCACCTGATTTGATTCCCCTGAAGTCGGCGTTCGGCAGCATCCAATGCTCGCATGCTGCGCCAGTGTCCGGGTCAGTAGATATAAAGAAAGGACTCGGACGTTTTCGTACCGCGTCAGTGTCAGCATTAGTTGATATAGAAAACGGACTGTACTCAGCGTGATAAGTTCTCAAAGTGTAAGGGCTAAAAAGAAGAACAAAGTGGTAGTGCTCTGATTACTGACAGATTTCTTTATTTCACTGAGTCTTACTCGACATCACCTCGGTTCTTAGGTCCCTCTTTGGACAGCCATAGTACCCTGATGCACCCCGGAACACAGGCTGTTGGCAGAACTACGGTAGTATCACAATATTTGGAGGGTAATACTGATAGTAAACATGTTACCATTAAAATAATTATTTAAATATCCAGCTATGAAAATAATCCAAAGACTGAAATGCAATGTTCAGTGCTAGCTCTTAAATCCAAATAGACTAAAACTAGTCTGGGGATGGTTTTGTTCCTAATTCTGGTTTGCATGTGGTTGGTCTCTGTTTGCCATAGTGGACAAACAATGATGGACCTGGATTGCTGCCATCTAATTACCAGCGGCTAGTTCAAGCATTTTACGAATTATTATTTTTTTTTTAAGTAAGAGAATCTTCAGATATAAATGCCAGCATTTGTAAAGCACACAGCTACCTCCAGAGAGGTGTCCCGGCGCTGGGGGCCCTTGGGAAGATGGTGCTGGGCTAATCTGCCGCTGGCGATAGAACTGTGAACCCTGTAGTCTGGAGTCAGGCACTCTGGCCGCTGCGCCACACCTCTTCCACAATGGATGGCCAGAGACCAAGCTACCTTTTTAGGTCTAGCGTTAGACAAGACCTTTTGATTTTACATAAATTGTATGTATAATATACTTACGTATATGGCCTTTCATCCAGCCCTCTTCATCAACTGGGTTTATTATGTCCTTCACATTTTTCATCTGCCCACTACAGCATAAAGCATGGGGCAAGTGACCAGCCGACTTCAGCTACTAACTATCTTCCCAGTGAATGAGATTTTAATGGTTTTATTTATGGCATTTATGAAGTGCAAACTGACTCACTAAAAGTATCCTGGCGCTGCGAGCTTTCATCTTAAAATGCCTGCTGTAAAGTGAGCACATAGAAGACCATATGGTCACTTAAGGGCGAGCCAAGTCTTCAAGGCCTTCCTAAAGTGCATTAGATCAGTTAATGATCGTACCTGGTAACCTGTTCCATAATTGGGCTGCTTTAGCTGTAAAGGCTCGGCCGCCATTGTCTGGTTTTACGGATTCTGGTTAATCATAGGAGGTTTGCTGAAGCTGAATGGAGGCATCTCCCTGAGGTATATATCTCTTTAGGCTCCATTGTAGGGGCACAAGACCCAAGTCCTGAAGGGCCTTAAAGACGATACACATAGACTTAAAGACTATCCTCTGTTTCAGAGGAAGTCAGTATGGTTCCTTCATTGCATCAGATGAGGATGATCTACGGGGTCTGCTTAACCCCTTGCATGCTGCCGCGATTCTGAGCCTGTGCAGCAAAATCGCGAGTGGGCGGGTTTATGACGGCCCCCAGTGCATGACAGATGAGGGCCGTCATCAGCATGCAAGGGGTTAATGCCAAATTGGCAGCTGACGCTTGGACTCTACGCACTCTATTAATAAGAAAGTCCGGTGCTGCAGGTAGAAGCGCTTTACAGTAATCTAACCTGCTCAAAATATCACTGAGCACTATTTGAGATTTAGCTTGACTTTACAGCAGTGGGAAGCGCGTCCTAAGACCACGCAGAAGAGCAAAGCTTTATTACATGGTACGCCAGGGATAGTTTTGAATCAAAGGTAACCCCAAGGCTAGGGACCGTGTCAGGTAGAGACAGTTCTCGTTCAGTTGGAAGTGGCCAAAAATTGGAGGGTAGTGTCATGGGAACTGTTTGCAGAACAACAGAGGAGCTCAATGTTTTCCCTGTTAAATTTGAGAGAATTTCTATTCAACCAGTTAACAATGTCTGTCAGGCAGTTATGGAAGGTATCAACGACATCCTGCTGGTTATTATTAATGGACAGAAACAGTTGCGTCACGTGTCGCCAGCATAGTTAACTATCCTGATTGTATGGGCTTTCCTAAGGGTAATGACCGGCCTCATGTATTTATTAAAGAGGTTATTCTGCCCTTTCACAAGAGGTAAAAAAATATTCAGAAAAAATATTTTTCGGTTTTAGCCATTTTTTTCTTTTTTATTGTAGATTAGTTTTGGACTCGGCTGGTTCCCCAACAATAACATTTTGCAGAAACAACGACAAAAAAACAAGCATTGGCAAAGCCTGCACCGGACATATTGGCTTTGCATATGCTCTTTGCTTGTTTATTTGGTTGTCCACATTATTATATTATTATTTTTTTGTTTATTGTTGTTGCCTCTTTCGGTCTTAGACAGACATACGACTCCGTTTTAAAATGGCCACAACAGAAAGGCTGCGAATCTCCTGGTAATAGCAGTGATTGGTCCGTTCCAAGTTTCCCCGGAAAGTAATTAATGCAACCTTGTTCTGGAATCGTTTTCATTGAAAAGGGTCGTGGTGTCAGGTCCTGACGCCCCCAGGGAGTATCTCTTACAGAAAAGGATTTGCTCTAACAAACAGGCCAATTAGAGATTTTTCAGCAATTGCCCTTTCCGTGGGGACCTCAGTCCAAGCAGCAGAGTGGGTAAAGAGGCAGGTGACGGGTTGAACGGCTGAGGAAATGTACTGTCGTCGTTTAAAGCCTGCCTCGCCAGCCTGTCGTGTCGACTGCGTTTCCCCAGTATCCTGTAGCCCGTTGCTGATGGCTGGCGCAGATGTCCCGTCCATTCTGCACACTTATCCCTGGCTCTGTGATGTCGTTAAATATCCCTTAGGAGCTCCGTCCTGCTCCCCTGGAGCACGTGAGGCAGTGTTTCAATCGGAAATTTATGATACGCAATCGAGTCAGAGGTTTGTCCTCGGATCCAAGAGCCAAGTCTAAACATTTAACCGTATGTAACAGAAGCATTTAAAAATTTACAAAACATACAAGGAGAAAACCAAATGAACCAAGAAAGTGGAAAAAAACGTTTGATGGTCTGAACATCAATTCACCACAATGTGAGAGGAGATGAGGTGTTATCACAAACCTTTTGACCCCTTTCACATGGTTGACCGCTACTTTCACATGAATCCCACTGAGCCTTCCCTTTGCTGTTTAGGGGCGAGAGGTAGTGCAAGGAATGAAATCAATAGAAAGTAGAAGGGCTTCCTTTCTGTACCAGTCATGCCTTTGTGGCCCGAGACCGGAAGTGACAAGGGCAGAACCAGGGATACCCAAGCATGAGCCATGGATAGTGCCTGGCATCCCTTACTGATGTCCAACGTGGGTCAATCAATCAATCAGGCATTTGTTAAGCGCACTACATACCCACGAGGTTCTCAAGGCGCTAGGGGGGAGGTGGGGGCTGCTACTGATCGAACAGCCAGGTCTATAGTATCCTCCTGATGGTCAGCAGGTCTTGGGCCTGTTGTAGGCTCAGTGGGAGGGCGTTCCATGTCTTGGCGGCGAGGTGGGAGAAGGATCTCCTGCCAGTGGTTGTTCTTTGGATGCGCGGGACGGTGGCGAGCGAGAGGTCGTCGGAGAGTAGCTGGGGGTGTAGAAGGAGAGCCATCTGTTGAGGTAGGCTGGGCCGGTCTTGAGGAGTGCCTTGTGTGCGTGCATGAGTAGCTTGAAGGATATCCTCTTGTTGATGGGGAGCCAGTGCAGGTTTCTCAGGTGGGGGTGATGTGGCCGTGTCATGGTACATCGAGGATCAGTCGTGCTGAGGCGTTTTGGATGCGTTGTAGTCGATTGATGAGCTTGCTCGGGGCTCCTGCGTACAGGGCGTTTCCGTAGTCAAGTCTGCTGCTGACGAGGGCCTGAGTGACTGTCTTTCTTGTATCTGTCGGGATCCATCTGTAGATCTTGTGGCGCATGCGGAGGGTGTTGAAGCAGAAGGATGAGACGGCATTGACTTGCTTGGTCATTGAGAGCGTTGAGTCAAGGATGATTCCCAGGTTGCGTGCGTGGTCGGTGGGGGTCGGGACTGCCCCCAGTGCTGTTGGCCACCAGGAGTCATCCCTGGCTGACGGGTTGGAGCAGAGGATGAGGACCTCCGTCTTGTCTGAGTTCAGCTTCAGACAACTGATCTTCATTCAGTCGGCGAAGGCGTTCATTCCTTCATGGAGGTTGGCTTTGGCGGTGATGGGGTCCTTGGTGAGGGAGAGGATCAGTTGAGTGTCGTTGGCGCAGGAGATTATGTTGAGGTCGTGCTGTAGGGCGAAGTGTGCAAGCGGGGTCATGTAAGTGTGCAAGTGTCGGGCTGAGGGAGGATCCTTGGGGTACGCCGCAGATGATCTCGGAGGCTTCGGAATGGAACAGGGGGAGGAGGATGCTCTGGGCTCTGCCGGAAAGGAAGGAGGTGGTCCATTCCAGAACCTTGTCTCGGATCGCTGCGGCATGGAGGTGTGCGCGTAGTGTGCGGTGGCAGACGGTGTCGAAGGTGGCGGAGAGGTCTAGAAGAATGAGTGCTGCAGTCTTCCCGTTGTCTAGCAGGGTCCTGATGTCGTCGGTGGCGGCGATGAGGACGGTCTTGGTGCTGTGGTTTCTGCGGAACCCTGACTGGGAAGGGTCCAGGATTCTGTTCTCTTTGAGGTATCGGGTTAGCTGTCTGTTAACGATTTTTCTGATGACCTTGACCAGGAAGGGGAGCAGAGAGATGGGTCGGAAGTTCTTGAGGTCTCTTGAGTCTGCCTTGGGTTTTTTAAGTAGGGCGTTGATCTCGGCGTGATTACAGCTCTATAGGAAGATCGCGGTCTCAAGGGAGAGATTGATGATGTTGTGTAGGTGGGGTGCGATGGTGCTGCTTGCTTTGTTGAAGATGTGGTGCGGGAATGGGTCTGACGGAGATCCGGAGTGGATTGTGCTCATGCCTTGGAATGCCTTGCCCCTTGCCTTGAGGAATATGACAGATTTGATGGCTTTCAGGAGAGGCATTAAAACTTGGCTGTTTACACAATAATTTCCATTCCGGCCTGAACCTTTAGGAGTATTCATCTAGCGCCAGGACACCCTCGGGTAACAGCGCGCTGTATAAATGCCAAAAATAAAATAAAATAAATGGTCTTAATGGTGTCATCGACGCTCACGCTGGTCCAGGCTAGTAAGCGGACGTGGTCGATTGTGTGTGGAGGGTCTGTTGTGTTGCTGTCTGTTAGGGCTGTCTGGGTGTTGAAGCTGTTGTGGATGTCTGCTATCTTGCGGTGGAAGCAGGTGGCGAGGGAGTCACACAGGGCTTGCGACAGCGGGATGTCGTTGATGTTGGAGCTGGGGTTAGAGACTTCCTTCACGATGTTGAAGAGCTCCTTGCTGTCATGTGCGTTGTTGTCGAGGCGGTCTTTTGAAGGAGGTCTTCTTGGCAGCCCTGATGAGGTGGTGGTGGTGGTTGCGGACGGCGTCCTTGTGTGCTGCGTGGCTGTCCGGAGTTTGTTTACTGTGCCATTTCTTCTCTAGTTTCCGGCAGGCTTGCTTGGAATCTAGGAGTTCTGCGGTGAACCAGCTGGCCCTCTTGCTGGTGTCTCTGTGGGGGGGTTTCTTCAGCGGGTGAGAGGGTTGGGTTTGGGACGATTTCCAGGGAAACAACATGAAAACATTTACATATAGTTAACTAAAATGATTAAGTGGTCTCTGGTACAAACTGTATGTATTTAAATACATGCTTGAAGTCTGGCTGAGGGACAAGTAAAGCGTCCTCTACCTGTGACAACTCCCCTGCCTGCCAATTGAAAGGCTTTGTGATTGGTTGCAGTCCATCCTAGCTGGGCTTAAGGCTTTGTTACTGTATTTCAGTGGCTATGTAAACTTCTTAATGGAGCTTTGCCCGACTACAGTAAGATGGTGCCACGGTACAGATGGCATTCTTACTTGACAGGTGTATGCTTCCAGTATTCTGACTCCACAACACAGGCCCCCCCTTAAATATGACACCCTTCGACTGGCAGCCAAAATTTTGTGTATCAATATAAGTAGTAGGTTATAAGATGTCTGGCTTACAGCGAACTGTTTGTCCAAGTTTGCTCGGAAAGAAAACGTGAATAAACACTCTCTTCTCTGAGTGTCTTGGCCACCTAAGATTGCGAATACAACTCTTTCTTGAGTCCTGATTGAAAGCAGGATCACTGATCATCTCCCATGAACTAATCACGTGCTGGCTTCTGCCGCCAATGCTTTGAAGAGCAATTCACAGACGCCTGTGTGCTCCAGAGGATTTCTTGCAGCCACGATAAAGCTAGGAAGGAACCTCCACCTAGATATTCTGCTCTGTACGTCATGCCCAAGCATGCTTCTTTGCGGTCTAGAAGCCTTCACCAGTCAAAGGGATATGTCTCTCTTGCCTAAGGAAGGCCTCATTCTCAGCCCTGGGTAAGGCTCCTCTTCTGTACAGTGTCCCCTGCTGCCTAATGAAGGCTAATCTGTCCCCATCTGTCCTATTGACCAGACTCCCATCCTGCTGCCTGTGGATGGGCTAATTTAACTCCTAATATAGTGCCCTGTTCCACAGCGCCTCGGTGCATCAGGAAGGCCTCATCCCCCCCCCAGGTATCTTGTTCTCCCCAAAGCATCTACCTCCTGCCCCAGAAAGGCCCCATTCCCTCCCCATGTGTCATAATGTGTATTTGTAAATGTAAATGTATTTGAGCTTATATAGCGCACAGCTACCCGCAGTGGGTGTCCCGGCGCTTGCTTAGGGAACCCGTCCTGGTATTCCCCTGTGAGATATCCCGGCAGGGTATCCACAAGGTGAAAGCCAGGCATCCCGCCGCGAGGGGCCGTTGTGGAGATTAAGCAAGCTATTGCCCAGAGTCGCAGAGTGTGAACCCGTGAGTCGAGGAGGCACCGAAGCGAGAATTATCGAGTCCGTGGAATTTTTAGCCCAAGACCCGCCGAGGGGGGGAATTGAACTCTGGTCCAGGGCCGATCTCAGCTTCCGGGTCTGCCGCCTCTAACCCCTGAGCCACACTTCTCCACTAATCACCATAGCGTCCCTCCCTTGTTTCCAAGAAAGGCCTCATTCTCTACCCATGTGTCCTGTTCACAATACAGCATTTCTCTGCTTTCTAAGGCAGACCTCATTCTCTTCTTTTTAATGGTGTCCGATCTCTTAGTTCTTTGAAGCCTAAGGAAGGCCTCAATTCCCTCTCCATTATCAATTTCACCCCTATGCACATGCCCTATTCCACAGTGCAGTGACGCCTACTGAAGGCCACACTCTCTCTCCATATGCCCTGTTTCCCACAAAATGACCCCTGTTGCCTAGGGGAGACCTCTTTCTCCCCCCAGGTATCTTGTCCTCCCCAAAGCATCTACCTCCTGCCCAATAAATGCCCCATTCCCTCCCCATGTGTCATATTCACCATGGCGTCCCTCCCTTGTTCCTAAGAAAGGCATCATTCTCTACCCATGTGTCCTGTTCACAATACAGCATTTCCCTGCTTTCGAAGGCAGACCTCATTCTCTTCCTTTTAATTACGTCGTAGTTCTTTGAAGCCTATGGAAGGCCCCAATCTCCCCCTTACTGTCATCTTCACCACAGACCACCCAAGCAAGTCCAAATTCTCTTTCCATTATCAATTTCACCCCTTTGCACATGCCCTAATCCACAGTCCAGTGACGCCTAGTGAAGGCCGCAGTCGTGAAGGCCACACTCTCTCGCCATATGTCCTGTTTCCCACAAAATGCCCCCTGTTGCCTAGGGAAGACCGAGTTCTCTTCCTGTGTGTACTATTCACCATAGAGTTTCTCCCTCCTGCCTATGGGAGGCCTACTTCTATCCCCTATGCGGATTGGTGACGGTACAACGCGTACCGTCACAACGCGTGCTGTTACAACGCGTCCCTTACAACGCAAGTCGTTACCACGACTTGCGTTGGGGGCGCGGATATCGAATAGTATAATTTACTATTCTAATGTGGATAGCAAGGACCCCCTGGGTAGTAGCAATCTATAGACTCCTAGGGCAGGGTAGCAACATGTGTACAAAATTCTAGGACGTCTATACTAATAAGTGTACAGATACGACAAGGCAGTTATCAAGAAGGAACAATAGGGAAGAGTTAAAGTAGGTATTATAAAAAGTATATTTTTATTTTATATATTTAAAAAATCATATTAGAAGTGACAGAGGGTCAAACCAATATGACAGATCTAAAAATGACTTTTTCAAAATTACATACAATAATCGTAACACATTAACATAAAATCACATCGATAATAAAACAAACATAAGAACTCACTGTTTGTTTTATTATCGATGTGATTAGTTGTATGCTTTTACCAATATTTTTTGTATCTTATGCTTTATGAATTTTATGTTAATGTGTTACGATTATTGTATGTAATTTTGAAAAAGTCATTTTTAGATCTATAAATATATAAAATAAAAATATACTTTTTATAATACCTACTTTAACTCTTCCCTATTGTTCCTTCTTGATAACTGCCTTGTCGTATCTGTACACTTATTAGTATAGACGTCCTAGAATTTTGTACACATATAATTTACTATTCTAACACCAGTCCCCGTGGACACTAGGGAAGGTGTTGGAATAGTAAATTTACTATTTTTATTCTTCTAGCGCCCTCCAGCGCAAGTCGTGGTAACGACTTGCGTTGTTACGGACGCGTCGTAACAGCACCGCGTTGTAACATCCGCGTTGTAACGGATGTTTCCCCCCTATGCATATCCATATTAAAAAGTGTACTCTGTTACTCAAAGATCAAAAGTACGTAAAGCGTGGTCAGGTTCTATGGATTATTGTTCCTGAATTAATCACAAATTACTTGTTGCAAAACAGAATTATTTATCATGAAATCCCAAAGTGTGGTACACAGAACACATTTATTTCAACATTGTTGTAGTGTTATGATTAACACGGAAGCATTAGAAAACATATAGCTAAGGAAAAACCAATTAATTCATTGGATCAAAGGAGGACCAAAGGACATAAGTTGATCTCATCCTATCTTCTTGACATAGGAATCAATTCATTGAGCAACACGTACCCTATGTTCAAAGTAATGAATGGAACTGTGGAACTAAATTAGTCTGTAAAGGATATATTTCTAACCACTGTGATTGTTTCAAGATCACAACACCCTTTACCCAGTCCTCACCGCCACCCATTCACCCCCAACCTATCTAACTGTCTCCTTTTTCCATGTCACTTCGAGCGCACTTTGTAAATATTTACTATTATACACTGGATGTTTTACATTTGTTCGCATATAATGTTGCTATAGAAAAAAATATTCGAGACTTATGTCCTTTGGTCCTCCTTTGATCCAATGAATTAATTGGTTTTTCCTTAGCTATATGTTTTCTAATGCTTCCGTGTTAATCATAACACTACAACAATGTTGAAATAAATGTGTTCTGTGTACCACACTTTGGGATTTCATGATAAATAATTCTGTTTTGCAACAAGTAATTTGTGATTAATTCAGGAACAATAATCCATAGAACCTGACCACGCTTTACGTACTTTTGTTCACTGACCCAGGTCAGAGAGTTCTCAGGGTATACCCCATTGTTAACTCACTACTGTTACTCAAAGATGGCATCATTCTCTTCCCATGGGTCCTATTCAGTGCTTAATTTGTGCCGGTGGTTTCCGGTGCTCGGCACTGGTACTCAATTTTCAGCACCAGCTCTAGTGACAGTTCACCACATGGTGGCACTGTCTTTTTCATTTTTAGATGAGCACAACAACCTTGTTAATTAAGTCAATATACATTGAAAGTGAATAATACTACCCTCTCGTGCCATTATTATAGCTTTGTGTGACCTGAAAAAGTCACATTTGTAGGAGTGCGATGGTTAGGTGTTCTGTTGGTTCAGTCATTGGCAGTGCAGGCAGGGTATGTGTCCTGTACACTGTAGTGGCCTTTCGGAGAAGGGCCATCGCACTCACGTTTTTACAAAGTAAGCACTGCTCTAAGCCCTCCTCGGCCCCTTCTTCTTGAAGGGTGTATTATTTATTTTTATTTTCCTCACTGCCTTACAGTCGAGCACTCTACTGTCACTAGGCCGTCCATCTTCCCTCTCTGCCCTCCATCACCGAGGACACGGTCAGAGGCCTCACACTGACACATCGCGCATCTGCCCCTAGATTAATAATTTACCGCCCCGTGCCCCCTCCTGCCTCCGTTCAGGGTCGGAGCTGTCTATCGATTCCACTTTTCGCAACTGTAGGTGTAATTAATACTTTAAGTAAATGTGTTTTTAGCGGCGGCTCTTAAGAGGCGGCTTTTAAGCACTGCGCGAGATTGGTAAAAGGTTTGTTCTGCATTTAAGGAACACAAAGTCACTTTGAGAGGCGAGCGGGGATGGCGGGGGGCAGTGGGTGTTCAGTTTCAGGCGCTGAGTGAGGAGCAGCTGGCAGCGTGTGAGCTCCGGCTGGGACTCCTTCCTGTCCGGGAGTTGGGAAGCAAACACTGGTTTAACACCTTTGCATGAGGAAGAATAAAGAAAATGGTATTTTATCACACAGTAATCTTTTAATTTTTTTTACACAAAAGCAAATTGTCTTCTAACCAGTTTTGAATGCGGCACTGATGAAATACTCGAAAACAAAAGGCACTGCCAACAGGCCAAGTCCTAAAAGGGTGGAACAGGCACTACCAAGGTAGCTCCTTGGCTCACCCAAGGCCCATTCACCAGCAAAAACCAACTTCTGTTTTGTTTTTTTGATGTAAAAATCACACTGGCCTGCAGGCTCGCAATCAAAGGCATATTGAGTAACTTTCATCTATAACGCAAATGCTTTGGACCTGAGGACTAGGGCGTGGTCACGTGGGATGGCTGCTATTACTGCACAGGTGTATACAGAAAGGTTTAGAAAGAGAACCTAAGGGGTCTATTAGGATGGCAGTCAGAAAATCATCCCGACCGCCATGGTAGCGAGAAAAGACCGCCAGCTAGGACCGCGACATAACCACCGGTCCAATTAGTATGCTCCGCAGTCGAAATCCGATTGCGGCGGTATGATCGTGGCCTTCAACATTGCGAAGGTTGCTGCTGGCAGCAGCACCGCCGCGATGTGAAAAGGAGCAGGTCATGCATATCACTGCACTGCGTGGCAGGCACTGCACAGTGCCTGTCACCTGGTACAGGGACATGCCACATTGGGGGCCCGCATTGGGCCCCCAGGGACATTCTCTGCATGCCTTTCCATGGCGGTCCCACCGCTGCGGAAAAGCTGGCTACCGCCGGCACAATAATCATACCGGTGGAGCCTGGCCCTGGACCGGCACCATTGTAGCGGTGCAAGTTCCGCCCACTAGGCAGGCGTGCACACTGGTACCGGCGGAAAAGTGGCAGGCGAAAAATGTCACTGCCGCAGTCGTCACCGCCATGCTAATGGGACCAGCGTGTTTCCAGGTTGCGAATGTGGGTGGATGTCCACCGCCGGTCGGCAGCGGCCATCCGTCCGCCATCCTGATAGACCCTTAAGACACTACTCTTTATCTGGACCGCAAGCTCCTGTCACACAGTAATTAAATCATGAAAAGTTTAATTGTAGAAACAGTGTGAAGGATTTAGCCATAGCAAGTAAAGTAAGTGAAATTGAACATACACCCAAGATATACTATATTATTTGTGATTTGTTATACTTTCTTTCTGCTATGGCGTTATTCCTATCTTTTGACCAGGGCCACTGGAACTATGTGGCAGGGGTAAACCAAATGATGTGGCAGGGTTGACAAAATTATGTGTCAAAATAAGGCAACTTACTCGGTGTAATGTGGCACATTTTTTGATAGTACAACTTTATTATTTTGTACATTTTTTCAGAGGAACCCTGTCTTGGAAAAGGTTACATCTTATTAGTACTACCTTAACGGTGCGCAACGTTTACAACGCGCGCGTTACCACGACCTACCATTACCACGCGGTTGTAACAACGAAAGTTGTTACAACGCATTGCGCTGGGGGGCGCTCGAGGATAGTAAATCATTTAATTTACTATCCCAACACCTTCCCTACTATCCACAGGGACTGGTGTTGGAATAGTAAATTAAATGTTTTAAATTTGCGCCCCCCCCAACGCAAGTCGTTGTAACGACTTGCGTTGTTACAACCGCGTTGTAATGGTAGGTCGTTGTAACGCGCGCGTGGTAACAACATATATCCACTTAAATTTGCGCGCCCCCCCCAACGCAAGTCGTTGTAATGACTTGCGTTGTTACAACCGCGTTGTAATGGTAGGTCGTTGTAATGCGCGCTTGGTAACGACATATATCCACTTTAACACCGAAATACAGCAATGGGCTCCTGAAAGACGACCAGTCGGCCTATATGAAAAGCCTTCCAATTTGCTGCATGTTAAAATCTGCCAACTATGCATTAGATTATTATGTGACAAATACCTAAAGGCAAAGTTTTCACTCTTATGAATTGAAAAGACTGATACAAAACAGATACAGAATGGGAAGGAGCTGTGCATATGCCTTTTATACAAAGAAAAGCACTGGCACCAATTCCCTGGCAACATGTACTGCCCCTTTCTTGTCTGCTCTCAATCTCATGAGGTGTGCACAACATGAGGAGAATGGTAATATAATTCGAAGGAATTTAAAGAACCCAACTTTGGGAAACAGGTGACTGTGCATTTATCCTCTCCCAACAAATTCTCTCTTTTTGTCACATGAATAGACATACATCGATTATAGTCAGGGCCCCTGGAACAATTCGACTCAGCAGCTGTAGCGTTTTATACGTTATTATGGAAGTGTAACATTTGCCACATAACCCATCATCTGCTACATATTTTGCAGATTTGATCGAAAAGAAAGCCATTTTAAATGGATCAAAAGTTGCTAAAAAAGGCAGTGACATGTTGCTGCACAGTGGAAGGCCATTTGCAAAGGTTTACTGGTCACCTTCCAGATGCTGTTTGCTGTATTGGCATTTAAAACGAATACTCACGAGATGAAACTTTTTTCCAGACAATGTTAACATGTGTAAACATAATTTGACCCGCCCCCATTGTATATTTCTAGTGGCCCTGATTGCGCTGTTGTTACTCCTTGGATCCTAAACGGAGTCCTAAACTGATAATGTAATATATGGATCTAATGCATTTGCTGCGTAGTTGTTCCTCAATCCATGGCTTCACAAGTTCAAATCTTGCTACTCAGCCTTCTGTTTCTGAAAAACCGAGTGAAGCAGTGTAGGAAATTGGACTTTTCTGCATGGTCACCCTAGAATTTCTTGTCTTTTTCTGGAAGCTATTTGGATGTTTTTTTAAACTTTGTAAATTTTACCTCTGCTAAGCAGAAATAAAGTAACTGTGCTCCTCCTTTAAACATGGCTAAAATTAGTTATTTCTAATTGACACAATTCACTTGCCTATAAGACCCTACTATATGGTCTAGAAACTGCATCTAGGGCCTGGAAGTTAAATGCAACATGTGGACTGCAACACCAATTGTGAGATCCACAGAGCAGGCCTATGAAACATGGCTTCAGGCCTACCATTGTAACATGAGTGTTGGAGTGCAAAGCATGCAATCCAACCTGTTAAAATAACCGTTTTTTGACAGACAAAGACCTCTCTTTTAAATATGAAAAAGTGACCGCTTTGTAGGTCTTGTAGCCCACAAGATAGAGAGCATGGTATTTTAAAAGCAGGACGCACAGAAAAAAATGTCACCATGTCCCTACAGTGGCAAGGCTTGAAAAGCTACTTTTGCAGAGGCAGGCCTGGCTGTCCTATACAGAAAACCAGAGTACAGAGTAAAATATTAACATTGCCATCTTTGGTTTGGGACTAGAATGGAAAATAATCAAATCTCTATTATTAATAGTTATTAAAAATCCAATTTAATTGAATTTGGATGTTTGATAAGGATTAAGGAAAAGTTACTTTTAGAGAGTAATATTTACCCTACCTGAAGCTCCTGGAAGCTAATTTGCATTAGTTCTCCAGCAGCTGCCCAGCCGGTGCTTAGCCTTTAATGAGGTGTGAAACTCCTTCCAGGAGGCACACAATAGACGTTTTCGATACTCGATCTGAATGGGCAGTTATTACTCAGCTAAACTCAGCTAGACTTTCAGGGTGAAGATTGCTGCTCCTTCTGTTCGAACCACAGTATGAAACCTTAGCTGAAAGGCCTATCTGAGGCACATGTAAACAAGTGGTGCCCTTGAAAGGGATCACACAGGTTCAGATCACAAAAATGTGTGTGTTCTATCTTGTTGCTGAAAGACCTGCTTTGTCTTTTTAAACTTGTAACTATTTTTTTTGTTCTAAGTTCATGGCCTGCTTCAAAGTGGATTTTACTGTTAGATGTGAGGATCCAAGTTTAATGTGGCTGAAGACTTAGGCAATCTTGGAATTGCCCAGACACCGTTTTGGGTCTTTTTGCAGTAAGGCAAACAGGAACTACTGAAAAACTAGTTAGGCCAGGGCCTAGCAACTCCCACTCCACCTATCCGCCCGCCATCCTCACGGTAAAAGGGACCGCCTGCCATATGTGCGGGGGTCCCGTGAATTACATTAGGATGCGCCCGCCACACTGGCAGGAGCATCCTGCATTTTTAACATTGCGGCGTGTGGTGCTTTTAGCACCGCCCGCCGCAATGCCAAAAATGCAAGTCGTGCACGTACATGCACAACGTGGCAGGAACAGCGCGGTGCCTGCCATGTTGTGCATGCACATGCCATGTGACCCCCCAACATCCTGGGGGCCCGCAATGGGCCCCCAAATTAAAAAACCACATGCCTTCGACCGGGCGGAAAAGCGGCGGACAGTCTTCCCATCCACTGCGGTCCCCCCGCCATACTAATATGGCGGCGAAATGGGTGGTGGGTGGGCTGAGATGTAGGGCGGATCGCCACCGCCGTGCAGGCGGTGCCGATCCGCCCTACATCCTAATGGGCCCCTTAGTGTTTTGTCTTTATTACTGCTTTGGTATGGAATACATATTTTCCACATTTCAATAAGTTACGCCGGGCTGCTCTGTGCCATTGCTACCAGGAGGTTGAGCTCAAGTTAATTTTATTGAATTTGAGAGTTTTCCCTGACAAGAAGTGTTATTATTCATTGAGGTGGACAGTCACTCACCCAAAGTAATAATCAACTTACTTACAGGCAGCAGGCGCCATAAGAAAAACAAATTTGATCTCCAACCATCAATTTAAAAATTCTGAGCATGCCAGGTGCCCCAATCAAGATAAACAGCACACGTATTTATTCTTCAAAAAAATGTGATGTTTTGTGGAATTTTGGAAGGTAGAGTGCATAACTCACTTATAACACTAACAATATAAACCAAATATTGATTCACAGCTGTGGAAGCAGTTGTATTTTTTCATCAGAAGTAGTATCTTATCATTGCAAGTCTTGACAAACCGACGGGCATCTTAGCTTGACTGTGCTTGAATAGCGCGGTTCGCGCTGTCATTTTGTTACACTGACTTACATATTTGTTTGGATACCTGTTGTGGGGAATTAATGGGAATTCTGCAGTTCCATCACTGATCTTTTCTTTTAAAATATATCTTCACTATTAATTTCTGCTCTGGGGAATTGTGGGGAATGTGCTTGGGTTCTGGACTGAGCTAAGTGAGGATTTCGTTTTTAGCATTACGGCTATTAGAGCCGCCATTACCCCGTGCTCTAGTTGTAGTCTGGCATGCCTTAAATGGAGGACATGGTGCAGACGCTCATAGCAGGAGCTCTTTGGCGTGCCTAAGGCAAGCTCATCTGACCCCTTCTGGGACCAGGGGCCAGGGATGCTGTTCGTTTTCCTTCAGATAAGGTAGTCTACTCATGTGGCCAACTATTGGCACTTCGCGCGATACCATTCGTTTTTTATATGCATGCCATTGGCCTTAGCCTTCCATCACAGCCTTGTAACGCCTGCGGTTAGTTAGCACAGCTCGGCCTGAGTCAGCCTCAGGCCTCTCTTACATCCAAGTTGTAGACTGGCACTTCTATTTAGCCAGTTGTTGCTCCCTGACCACCCACAAACTTGATTTATTTGACCCTTTACTCGATTCTGGTCCTGACGCACTGTTTCTCATTGAGATGTAGCTGTCAGAGGACTATGGGCCCAATGTTGTTCAAGCCCATCCTCCTGGCTACTGCATCTTAAGGCTTAACAGACAGAGTAAAGCTGATAGTGGGAATGCGATTGTTCATAGGGAATCGCTTAAATGCATATCATCGCTGTCCATCATCCCAAACTGTGAAAGCTTGTCCTTCTCTTTAACGTTATGTCCTACCTTCTCCTTCACCAGAATTCTTCTATATAGACTCCCCTGACCCTATACTCAATTATTTCAAGGCCGCCCTGAGGTAATTGCTGGGCTAGCTGTGGATTAGCCCAGTTCCACTCTACTCAGTGACTTTAATCTTCATATGGATGACTTGAATACCTCTAAAATTATACTCCACGATATGTCCTCCCAACAGCTGTTACAGCTAGTAGAGGGCCCGACTCATGATAAGGGTCATGCCATTGACCTTGTTTTTAGTCATATTAGGAAACGATGAGTTCAAACCCCTCTTCTCTTGACTTGGTCAGTCAATTTCCTCATTCCATTCACTCTACGCATATCTTCCTCTCCCATCCCTTTTCCCGCAGCCAAATGGTTGGATCGACCCTGGTCTAAATTCAACCCAGAGAATTGGTTAGAGGCCTTGGAAACCTCTAAACCTGATCCTTTGGATAATGTTTATCTAGCGCTCACACTTCCCTGGCAGCAGATGCTGCCTTTCATCCACGGGCTGACTCAGACAACCTCCTGGGCTCTCCAGCCCCTGTCACCCTCAAACCAGACAGTCAATCCACAAGCAGGCCCAGGTACTCCTGGACCAGGCTCACCAGCCAATCACACGCCAGACACAAATTACACAAATATGCCAACTTCTAAAAGTGGCACTTCTAGACTAGACACAATCATGCCGCATATACCATTTCGCAGCATTCAGTCTCACGAGTTCTCTCATACCAAACTCGCCCCTGCACTCCCCACACATCAGGAACTACCATGGGCATACATATTCCCCATTCATTCCTATGGGAGGGCAGGTTACTCACCACACATACACAGAGAGCTCAAGCACTTTACACTGTACCACAGTGAAAAAGCGCGCAGAGGCCTAAAATCACCAACACCAGGTCACAGAAACAGGCTAGGAAAAAGCAAAAAAGTCTCGGGTGAACCTGCCTAAAGGGCCGGGTCCAACACAACCCCCTTTAAGCCAAAACGCAGGGTAGACCAATCACTCCACTGATGGGCTTCCTTGCTTTGGGCGACAAAACACGGACACGGACCCGCACTGCAGGGACACCCTCCGGTTTTTCGCCACTCTGAACCCACATGGTTTCCTCCAACAATAACTCTCTGACACAACTAGGATACCCCACTGGTACTCCCTAGTCATCCACGGCCAAGACCAGGCCCTAGGCCATCCAAATATCACAGGTACTAACCAATCCACAGAGCGGGGGGTAGTAACCCCTGGCACACAATAGCCATTCTCCACTCTCTCTCTCTCTCAGTGTAGCTACAACTACCACTGATCCAACAACCTAGGGTCCACACCCCCAGGCTGACCAGAGGTCACGGGCAAGAATGCCCCACCCTACCTCTACTTCTGGGTTTCCGCACCCTCACATGGAAGCACTCACCAGAACACAACTTTCCCACCAGATCAGGACCTCACTCCTTCCCTGGTCTACCACCTGGAAACTATTTGACTTCTGAGGTACAAAGCACACAGCACAGTCCCTCTTCAAGCAGGTGGGGGGACACAGCACACAGCAAAGTCCCCTTTCCTTTACCTTAGTGGAAACAACAAACTGCAGGTGAGCCCCAGAACACACAGCAGGGGCATCCTCCTCAGTCTCTTCAGCTGATCCACTTTGGCAGAGATTCCTCTTGACCTAGAAGTTTCCTAATCTCCCAACCTAAGATCTAAACCCTCAGGTTGCACCGGGGTCAGATGTAAGGACACCGTCTCTCTGCACCCCCTTCCAGTTCCATGACTACAGGCCCAGTATGTCTCAGGCTAGACAGAGCACACGCCAGCGGCGTATCAGTGACACACTCTCCTCCAGTACTCCTTCCAGGTCAGGCCACAACCCCAACCTGGCTTTCCCCCCTCCTCGGGGAACGACCTCCAGAGGCCCCACAAATGGTCAAGCACTTGTGGAAATAAAATCTATAATTATGCCCCTTCGCTGCCCTCTGCGCGATCTAATTATGCCCCTTTGCGCGATCCCCTTTGCGCGATTAATAATTGCCCACATTAAAAGCCGGCACCATTTTGTTTTTAATTCACCCTTTGGTGTCCCAAGACATGAAGCACGAGCACGACACCCCTGCACCTGGCCTTCCTCATTTTCACCATCTGTCTCTGTGGTTTCTGCCAAGTCCGGGAAACCAGTACATGAGTTCCTGCCCCCCCCCGCCGAGATGGTTCATGTTTCTGACATGAAGCACGAGCACAAACCCCAAATGAGGAAGCCTCCCCCTTCCAACTGTCAGACTATTTCACATCGCAAGTCCCCTCACGAAGCCTAAGACACGCCCCCATTTCTTCACACTCTGCTCCTCTTGCTGATCTTTGTTCCTCTATCTGCCACGACCTGTTTGTTCCTCTATTTTGCCTCGTGACCAAGACTGTATAAAATGTTCTGCTGTTAAAAATAAACACCCCACTTCAAGAGAGGGACTTGAGAGATTGCTCCTGTGCCCGCTTGGTGCTGGAAGCGCTCCCCTTAACTCGAGTTATTGGTCTCCTCCTCCTTCATTTGAGCACCACGAACTCCTCGCTTTGCATTGACAAGAAATTATGATTTATTAAGCATAGAAATTCAGAAATGAGGTAATAAGTAAATTTAATTTACCACACACTCTAGACAGTCAAATGCTCAGTGAGCCAGGACTTCTGCACCCTCCATTTAGGAGAAGTGTGGCTCAATGGTTAGAGCGGCAGACCCTGATGCAGAGGTCTAGCCTGGGACCAGGGTTCAATTCCCCGCCTCGGCGGGTCTTGGGCTCAAATATTCCACAGACCTGATAATTCTCGCCTCGGTGCCTATTACAATCATGGAGTCCCATTCTGCAACTCTGGCCAATAGCTTGCTTAATCTCCACAACGGCCCCCACAACGCTAAGGATGCCTGGCCTCCACCTTGGGGGTGCCTAGGAGTGGACGCATCACAGGGAAAGCCAGGATGGGTTCCACAGCGGTATTCGTACAAGCGCCTTGAGACCCTTGCGGGTGAGTAGTGCGCTATACAAGTATCAACTTACATTTTTACATTTAGGAGCGGTACTGCCCAACACTAGGACCGCCGGAGTTCTGGTTACAGACACTCACCGTCCTCTAGACACAGGAAGATCCTCCTCAAATTACCTATGTACAGCTTAGGCCCCTGACCTGGCGCTCCCTGAGGGAACCCTCCAGGCCCTGAGATAGGGTTTTGGGCCAACGTGGGACACACCGTCCCACACTCACTCCGCCTCCACTGAGACAGGGCGTGAGCCCCTACACCCCTACCATACTACTGGGACCTAGCTGGGTTACACATGAACCTCTTCCCCTTCACAGGATCAGCAGATACACAAGCCACTCCTATTAGAATCACTCCCTAATGCCTCTGCAAGACATCTAGCACACCGCCAGACATCCACCTTCTTGTCCAGTGCCTCTGCAGGACCTCCTGCACACCACCAGCGGTACACCTCACGTGCAAGCTCCTTAAAAAAAAAACTCACACCAACTCCTCCAGTTCAAGACACCACTCATCCACACACTCCCCCTCCAGACTGGTGAGACAGTTCCTCACTGCCTCTGACTCACAACCTGTACCCCTCTTACTGAGCACCAGGCAGCATACTCTGGGAACTGGGAATGGAACTTCACACGCACTGACACACTTAAGCTGCCACCACTGGATCCTACCATACTTTGGAATCCAGACACATACACTACACTCAGGCGATGACCACCCTCCTGAGCTAGTCATTTCTCCTCCACACTCCCTCTCTTCCATCTACCCACACAGGAACAGGAACAGGGATTGGGCACTGGACCCAGCAAGGGATTCCTAATCTATGGGAACCTCCCCCTCTACTGGCGTCCCGCCCTGTCACTTTCTCTCATCTGCCACTAAACATAAAGCGCAGGAACACATTTGAAAATGACACTCTTGAGGAAAAACAAAAATCAAAAACAATAATCCCAAACATGTGACTATCTAAAAAATGCAGAGTTTTGTAATGTAGCCAGCTGTCGCTGTGGCACTGCGCAAACACAAGTCCAAATCCGCACCACTGACCAACAATGTTAGAACTGGCTATTTCTGGTTGGCTAAGGCTGACGCCAAAGCTAGGCAGAAACCACCATTCTAGTCAGGGCAAGGGAGTCACACGCCAAGATAACCCCTGCTCACCCCCTGGTAGCTTGGCACGAGCAGTAAGGCTAAACTTGGAGGCAATGTGTAAAGCATTTGCGCCAGCACACAACAGCAACAACATACTAGGCACACCACAAAAGGAACTCCACACAAGGTTATTATAAAATAACTTTTGTATTGTAAAAACACATCAGATAGTATCACACAAATTACATGGTGCCAACTGGCACGGGCAATATTCACAAGGGATTATGTACAGGACAGGGCCACATGGGCCACTGTCAGAATCAGCACTTAGTAGAAATTAGAATAAGTATAGCACAAAATAACAATTATAGATCACATCCAGTAACTACTGGGAACAGGTACCAGGACCTCACTAGGACCACCTGTACTAAAAGAACAACCACCTAAGAATAAAATACATTTAGGGGTATAAACAAGAACACATTACCCATGATGCATAAAACCCATTCAGAGGAGTAGTAAAGGAAAAACACATGATGCCTAAAACATTCAGAGGTGTAAGACAAGGGAAACACATGATGCATAAACCTACACATTCAGCGGTGTTCAGAACAAAGCACATGATGCAATAAACTACATTCAGAGGTGCAGCGCAAGAAGACACATGATGCCTAAAACATTCAGAGGTGCAGCGAAGGGAAAAGGAAGACACATGATGCCTAAAAACATTCAGAGGTGCCAGAACAATACAATAGCGCAAAAATCACATGATGCCAAAAAACATTCAGAGGTGCAGGAATAATACATGATGCAAGAAAGCACATTCAGAGGTGCAATAACCATACAATTGCGCAAAACCTACATAAGCCACCCTCTGTGGCAGTCCCTAGACCAACTGGCCTTGTTGGGGCTCAGACGCCCTGTGTCCAAATGTCAGGGCGCGCTGCCAAGCAGCGCCAGTCCAAGCACAAGCCTAAACGTAGCAGGTGCCCACTACTTGCTGGGCACCTGTGAAATCCCAAGACCTAAACGGTGCAGCTTCCCACTAATTGCTGGGCAGCTGGGAATAATCAAAACTGCGCCAGGGCCCTCACTGACCCTTAGGCGCAAACTGCGCCACTGCTGGAGCCACACAGGCTCTACATCCCACTGCGCAGCCCGTTGGAGCCACACAGGCTCTGGACATCGCACATGTCCCAAACGTTGGAGCCACCAGGCTCTGAAGCAATAAAATGTCCCCTCTGAGCCTCTCAGGGCTCTAAACAAATGACTGCCCCCCGTGAGCCTCTCTGGGCTCTGGAACAACAATGTGGGACTCAAGAGCCTCTCTGGGCTCTTCAACACTCAGTAATGGGCCACGAGCCTCTCTGGGCCCTTAACACTCAGTAACAAATGCCCCCGGGACCCTCGCGGGTCAAACAAGAATGCGGGATCGGCTCTACAACAAAAGAGCCTACACGAGCCTCGCACTCGAGGGGAGGGGCGGGCACTGGCAATGTGCCCCGATGCCCCACTCCCCTTCTCAGCCACTCACCGGGTCTCCTCAGTGCAGGCGGGCAGTCACGAAGCTCCTCAGGGCTTGATGGACGACTCCTTGGGGAAGCGCGGGGCTCTCGACGACACTGGAGCCCCGCCTGCCTCCGCAGCCACCACATCACCGCGGGCTCTCCTGTCCACATGTGAGCCCCGCGAAAGCTCACGCCGGCCTCCGCTACCCTCGGGCACCTCTCCGGTCTCCCTCTGCTGCCGGGGGACCGGCAACACACGCCATGCTTCCCTCTCTCTGGGCTTCCTCTCGGTCACGGGAGCCCCGCAGCAACAACCACCATCTTCCTCTCTCTCCCCGTGCTGGCAGCCAATCACGGCACGGCCCGGGGACACGTCATCAGGGAATCCCGGGCCGGTCAGCCAATCACGGCGCAGCAACTCTTCTGGGGCCAGCCAATGGCAGCGCGGCCCTCCTGACGAGCCCACGGCTCTGGTTGCGCTGCCAAGGCTGCGTCGGCGATTTCTTCTGGGCAGCCACAAAAACGGCAAAAGCCACGGCGATCTGGGGCAAATGCCGGGTGGGCACCGGCTTCAATAAATAAAGCGCCCCCCAAGTGCTAGAGGAAATTTAAAGCGCTCCATGCGCTAAAATAGTAAGTCAAGCGCTTCCAAGCGCTACAACAGAAAAATAAAGCGCTCCTAGCGCTAAAGGCTGAAATAAAAACGCCACCAGGCGCTAGGAGTGAGAGCAAAGCACTCCCAGCGTTAGGGACCAGTAAAGGCCCACAAGTCCAGCAAAGTCCTTCAGGAAGGTGAAGCAAAGGGGACCCAGTAAAAGGGTCTCCAGAACCCAGGAAAACAGCAGGAATCCAGGGCAAAGCAAAGTCCCCCCATCAGCCCAGGCAAGGCAGAGGGGTCTCCCAGAAGTCCTCCAGGCATCCAGGGGCTGGGCAGCGCCCGCCCCTGGTAGATTCAAGTCAGAAACAAGAACAAATTGGAAGGGGACACAGCCCCTTCTTATACAGGGAAAAGTCTTTGAAGGCTTTGTGCAGGCAGTGTGAGAACCAGCTAGAACTGGTTATAGGGAAGTCCCTTCAGTATCAGGGACAGAGGTGACAGTTGCCCAGCGGGGGGTGGAGCCAGCATTGTGGTCAGGCAGGCACAGCCCTTCACTATCAGGTGCCATCTCCTCCCACTTCCCTGGCAGCAGATGCTGCCTTTCATCCACGGGCTGACTCAGACAACCTCCTGGGCTCTCCAGCCCCTGTCACCCTCAAACCAGACAGTCAATCCACAAGCAGGCCCAGGCACTCCTGGACCAGGCTCACCAGCCAATCACACGCCAGACACAAATTACACAAATATGCCAACTTCTAAAAGTGGCACTTCTAGACTAGACACAATCATGCCGCATATATCATTTCGCAGCATTCAGTCTCACGAGTTCTCTCATACCAAACTCGTCCCTGCACTCCCCACACATCAGGAACTACCATGGGCATACATATTCCCCATTCATTCCTATGGGAGGGCAGGTCACTCACCACACATACACAGAGAGCTCAAGCACTTTACACTGTACCACAGTGAAAAAGTGCGCAGAGGCCTAAAATCACCAACACCAGGTCACAGAAACAGGCTAGGAAAAAGCAAAAAAGTCTTGGGGTGAACCTGCCTAAAGGGCCGGGTCCAACACACACACTGTGTATTGCATGACTGATTACAACAATATAAACATCATTCACAAAATTCTGCTCCTACACATACATACATTCTACCACTAATCACTAAACATGGTCGGCTGCACATTGTTTCCTCATGAGATAACAACATGTTGATGTGTAAAAGTGTTATCACATTCCATATTTCATCACAGGCAGGGGTCAACTACACATAGTTCCCTGTTAAGATAGCCACATGTTGGTATGTTTACATATTTATACCTAATCACCAGTGTATTTTAGTGGGCACAAGGTTCACACAATTGTCCTCACTACATATAGTTCCTTGTTCGGAAAACCACTTGTTGGTATATTAGCATATCAGTACCTAATCGCCAATATATTTTTAGTAGGCACAAGGTTCTCACAGTTGGTTATGGGAGAACTTTAGTTAATTGGTCGCATACTATTTAGTTCAAATACAGAACATATTAAGTAGCCAATTAAAACATGAACCGCGAAGAGGGGCACAGAACACTCCTAAATAAACGAGATAAGGTTATTGTTTTAAATTTAGATTACCTTTAGTGAAATAAAGTAAAATCAATGTCAGTGCTGCTGTGGTATACAGCTACCTTCAGCTACCCATCCGGTGCCTAAAGAATCAAAGCAAAATAAAGTCTTAGCGATATAAACATAGTGACCACCAAGGTTGTCACATATCTTGCTCTGGGGAAACACCCGTTACAACGCAACTTTTACAACGCACTACCATTACATCGCAACTTTTACAACGCAGGATCCATTACAATGCATGCCTTTACAACGCATGACATTATATAGCAGATGCTATTACAACGCATGCCATTACAACGTAAGTATAGGTAAGTATATAATTTTATTTTTTATTTTATTTAACATTATTTATTTAATTTTATTAATATTAAAAATAAATAAATATATTAATTTATGTATTTTTAAAAAATAAATTAAATATATTAATTTAAGTAATTTTAAAAAATAAGTATGAATATAGGAGTATATGTTTTGGGGTACTGAGGTATATGTTTTGTGGTGTTTGGGTATTTTTAGGGTTCAGGGCTGGGGTTGGGTTATGGGGTACAGGCGTATTTTTAGGGTTCAGGGCTAGGTTTGGGTTATGGGGTACAGGGGTATTTTTAGAGTTCAGGGCTAGGTTTGGGGTATGGGGTACAGGGGTATTTTTAGGGTTCAGGGGTAGGTTTGGGTTTTGGGGTACAGGGGTATTTTTAGGGTTCAGGGCTAGGTTTGGGTTTGGGGTACAGGGGTGTTTTTAGGGTTCAGGGCTAGGTTTGGGTTTTGGGGTACAGGGGTATTTTTAGGGTTCAGGGCTAGATTTGGGTTATGGGGTACAGGGGTATTTTTAGGGTTCAGGGCTAGGTTTGGGTTTTGGGGTACAGGGGTATTTTTAGGGTTCAGGGCTAGGTTTGGGTTATGGGGTACAGGGGTATTTTTAGGGTTCAGGGCTAGGTTTGGGTTTTGGGGTACAGGGGTATTTTTAGGGTTCAGGGCTAGGTTTGGGTTATGGGGTACAGGGGTATTTTTAGGGTTCAGTTTAAAAAAAAAGACTTTAAATAAATTAAATTAATTAAATTAAATTAATTAAATAAATTAATTACAATTTTTATAAAAAAGATATAGGTTTGGGTTATGGGGTACAGGGGTATTTTTAGGGTTCAGTTTTTTAAAAAAGACTTTAAATAAATTAATTAATTAAATTAAATTAAATAAAATTAAATTAATTAAATTAATTAAATTAATTAAATTAATTAAATTAATTAAATTAATTAAATTAAATTAAATTAATTACAATTTTTTTTAAAAAGATATACTTACCTATACTTACGTTGTAATGGCATGCGTTGTAATAGCATCTGCTATGTAATGTCATGCGTTGTAAAGGCATGCATTGTAATTGATCCTGCGTTGTAAAAATCGCGTTGTAATGGTATGCGATGTAAAATTATGCGTTGTAACGCCATACATCCCTTGCTCTGAAGAGTTGGACTAATTTCATGGGCATATATATTCCCCATATTGGCGAATTACATATCCGTCATTAGCAGTTATAGCCCTCACTCTACAATTTCTTTCTTTAGATGGATGGAGAGTGGCCAAGCCCCTATATGGTGACTAGCACCACCCAAGAACCATCATGGGAATAAGTCTACTGCAATCAATATTTGTTTCAAAATTTACCTCTATTTTTGCAACCAGTGCTTGTAAATGTACACTGCACTATTTCACCTGCGATATTTAAATTTCGTCGTTCGTTCTTAATCGTTTTCCTTTTGTAGCTAGACCGCCTGCAGTCTAAGGATTAAAAAAGGGACAGAACGCGAGAATTAAATTCCGTCCTCGAAAGTTAAATGCCTTCCTTACATTATTTCACGAACTCTAATTCATCCTAATTGCATCACGTACCTGCTAAATACAATTTTGAACGGTCCGGTGGGGTTCTGGATACTCGTAATGGCAGTACCTATCAGAGGGCCATGTCTCCGAGGGTTATATACACAGATTTGCGCGCGCATTGTATTGTGCGAATAGTTTCAATTAAGGGCGGATATTTCCGGGTCATAGTATCCCATCCGCTCTGGTTCACAGAGTTAGATGACGGACATAAGACCCAAGCGTTAGTGTTCATATTACAGGAACGAATACCCTAATTCTCAAATTTTTATAAACCAAGAGAGAGTGAACTCAAAAACTGTCCAGCACTGGAAGAAGCTAAAAAGAAATTAGAGGATATTAATAGAGACGTGGAAGGGTATAGTGAATATCTTACCAACAAGAAAACGAACAAGTTGAAGAAAGATATCGAAAAATTTTCTGTTCAAAAGGTTTATCCGTTTCTTCAAGAAAATTATTACCAACAAAAAAATGAACCCTATTGGCAGGGCCGGACTGAGACCAGCAACCAGCCCTGGCAGGTTGCTTCTCCACCGGCCCTGATAACAGGAGGGGAGGGGGTTGTTACCCGCAAAGCACTGCTACAGCTTTTCTTACAGAGCGCCGATTTTGCAGCGCTGCTACAAAATCGGCACTCTGTAAGAAAAGCGGCCCCCTGCTGCCACAAAACCGGCCCCCACCCCTCCAGCCCACCGGGGAAATGCCCGGTGCCCGCAAATGCCAGTCCAGCCCTGCCTATTGGGATAGACCTCACAATAAGCAGGTTTATAATCAAGGAGGTAGGAAACAGGTCACCTTCTCTGAATCATCCGGATCCAGTAGCGAGGATGAGTGTCCACAAAGAGAAGAACAGACAGGAAGAAATTATCCCAATGACCAAGGGCCTTTTTTAGGACCACGCCCGCAGAGGAGGCAGCCATACAATGGGAACACGGGGAGGGGACAATACAACCGGGGCCCTCCTCAGCAACAGGAATATATGAGCACAAGAAGCAAACGCTATTGGAGACCGGCCGAATACCTGTAATTAATCTATCCGATAGAGACCTTAGTGAGACGGAAATGGGTATTTTAAGTGGAGGCCTTAGCTTTGTCCCGTGTGCCCATGTTGACCAGTTCCAGTTAGAAACGGATATGCGGTCCTTCTTCAGGAAGGTTAGGTTCAGAAGATTCTTTGAGAACAGGGAACCTAGAGAACGTACTAACATTTCAGGTTTTAAACCTAAATCTTCGTTTACTCCAAGGTTAGGTTGAGAAGATTCTTTGAGAACAGGGAACCTAGAGAACATACTAACATTTCAGGTTTTAAACCTAAATCTTCGTTTACTCCAACGCTGTCCATGGTTGGCAGAAACATTGAAGCTTTTGAAACTGCAGTAGAGAGTGATATCCACAACATGGTCTGTAAATCCAAAAGACCAAATATCTATAATATCAGCTCCCAAGAGAGATTGGCCCTTAACTCCCTCAAATATGATAAATCCCTTACAATAAAGCCTGCTGACAAGGGAGGAGGGATTGTTATTTTTAATACAGATGATTATGAAAGAAGGATGTACAAACTGCTTGAAGTTAAGGAACATTATATACGCACCCAAGGCAGTAGTTTGACTAAAGTAACGAGGGATTGCTTAGAACTCTTGAACGAAGCGTTAGAAAACAATTGGATTTGTGACGAGGACTCTGCGACTACCACTTACTACAAACCTTCATCTAGGAACTTGCTGTTGCAGTTTGATAGCTTCCACCCCAGACCCTTAAGAGAAAACCTACCCTTTGGGCAATTCCTGCAGATCCGCAGAAACTGCAGCGGACTACAAAAGACAATCTCGCACCTTATCACACAAACTACAGGAGCGTGGATACCCCAATGCCATTATTGCCAAAACCAGCAAAAGGGCCCGCAATATAAACAGAGAATCGCTACTGGAAACGGTGACAAAAGACCAGGAACCACCACCCATGACCTGTGTCACCACCTATAATACAGCGTCAAATCAAGTTTCTAGTATTATCCGCAAACATTGCAAGATAATCAATTCAGGCACCAGAAAATGGGAGACCCAGCGCTTTACATTTAAATGTGCTAACAACCTTAAAGACAAACTAGTGTCAACACGACCACGGGCCAGTCCTAAATATATGGACAATACAGTCCTCAACTGCTGGGGACTCCCCAAAGTCACTGGCCATTACCCATGTAACAACTGCAGTGTGTGCCATCTCACTAACCAACGAAAACTCTCAACCTTGAACTGGGCAAAACCTGAACACAATGCCAACACACGAACTGCAACTCCAGCAACCTTGTGTACCTCATAACATGCCCCTGCGGGCTCCGTTATGTGGGCATGACGACCTGTAAAATCAGGACTAGAGTGGTTGACCACAGAAGCACGATCAGGTGTGGCGAAAACATCAGCAGACTGACAGAGCACTACCTGACGGCACACCACACCCCTAATGACATGTCCTGGACTGTCATTGAACAATTTGACATTAACCAAACAGACAATGACCGGATCCTTCATATAAAAGAACAGAGATGGATCTATCGCCTCTCCACCCAGAAACTGGGTTTGGGCTTGAATGACTCCATACCTTGGAGCTCGCTGAAGACATGACTCTTTTCTCCCCACATGAAACACTACTCTTGATTCCTCTCCGTGCTAAATGTCCCTCTGTTGAATTAGCCAGTTATAATACACCTGGCCTCACAACATAACCCCAGAGCGCTTTTTAAGTCCTTTTTCACTGTTAGCGCTCTTTATTTCTCAACCGTTCATGTGCCTACACCTGTACACTAATCTGTGTACACTGGGTACAGCTTACAAAGCCACACCCAAAGAGCAGTCACCGACAATCGGTACCGCGCATAGCAGAATACACTACTCTCCCGCACATGGGCATGCTCACAGCAGGATACACTACTCTCCCGCACATGCTCAGCATAGCCATGACTCAGCGTGTCCCCGCACATGGGCATGCTCACAGCAGGATACACTACTCTCCCGGACATTTGCAGCTTAGCCATGACTCAGCGTGTCCTCGCAGTCTGTTTTCTCTGTCCTTCCCCACACAGGTGTTCCGAATGATGCAGATTGCATTTAAGGCACAAACATGGCCCAGGACAGTCTTACGGAGGCCACAGAGACGACAAGAGGTTCAGCGCAGACACTGACCGAATGTTTTGTGAGTAAACTGAGCGCTTAAGCTACGAGCTGGGTAAGCTCTCTCTCCACAGGTCCCTAACCCCCTGAGCCCCCTTTATTTTCCCAGGGTCCACTCCTCTGCTGGACTACTCCATGGGGCTAATTTGGCAGCAAGCCAACGTGAGGATAATCTTCCTTTCATGCACCTACCACCGTTTTTTTGAGTTGATGCCCACCACAAAACTTCATGTATATATGGTAACTTTCCCCTTAGTCATACCACCAATATGGCTACATCATTTGCCGTTTATTTATCGTCTACACAGCACAATAGATATCGGCAATCAAACGGTCTTGTGAATATGGTACTATACTAAGACTCTCCCCTGTATGTGTGTTTTGTCATACTTGTTGTATGTCCAGTAATGCTCTAAGAGGGAATCCCCCTCAAACATGTAAAGCACCTTAGCGAGTGCTACACATTTTCAAAATTACACAATCACTTAAAATTAAGTAATCTGCACCTACACACTTTGGTCTGGAGGAAAGCCAGTTTTATTCATAAAGGCCTGGCTGAAACATGTAGACCCCACCCAGATGTAGGAGACCCTAATTAACACTCCTATAACATCCAACAGCCTTTTTTTTAATGCTAACAGTGACCCAGTTATTAAAATATAATTTACCCTCGGTTACTGGGATCCCTGTATAACTTTTAAACTTTCACCTTCACATCACTACACTGCACACTCAGAAACATACCTGCTCCGCTGTATTCAGGCGTCGAAGCACACCCGGGACACACTCGGTTTCACTGGGGGGGCCCGATGATGAAGCATGCCACCAACCAGGTTGGTGGGTGAGGGCTTCATGAACAAACAAAAGGGTTTGTACCCTGTCGTACAGTCTTGAGTCTATGTAAATTCACAAATAGGCTAGTCCTTATTGATTTCATATATAAAACCCTGGGGATACGGACTAGCTACCTAGTCCTCTCTTTCTCCTTTATTAGTGATATATTAAGGAAACTTGACCTACTCCCTCCCAGGCATCGAACACATATTTACCAAGAAACTCTGAGAAGAGCCTGCCTACTGCACTGACGGCTGGTGGTGTGTGTGCCTGGTGAAAGCTTGCACTGACGGCTGGTAGTGTGTGTGCCCGGTGAAAGCGTGCACTGATGGCTGGTGGTGTGTGTACCCGGTGGAAGCGTGCACTGACGTCTGTTGGTGTGTGTGCCCAGTGGAAGTGTGCACTGATGGCTGGTGGTGTGTGTGCCTGGTGGAAGCGTGCACTGACGGCTGGTGGTGTGTATGCCTGGTGGAAGCGTGCACTGACAGCTGGTGGTGTGTGTGCCTGGTGGAATCGTGCACTGACGGCTGGTGGTGTGTGTGCCCGGTGAAAGTGTGCACTAACGGCTGGTGGTGTGGGTGCCGGTGGAAGCATACACTGACGGCTGGTGGTGTGTGTGCCTGGTGGAAGCGTGCACTGATGGCTGGTGGTGTGTGTGCCTGGTGGAAGCATGCACTGATGACTGGTGGTGTGTGTGCCTGGTGAAAGCGTGCACTGACGACTGCTGGTGTGTGTGCCTGATGGAATTGCGCATTGACGACTGGTGGTGTGTATGCCTGGTGGAATCGTGCACCGACGGCTGGTGGTGTGTATGCCTGGTGGAAACGTGCACTGACAGCTGGTGGTGTGTGTGCCTGGTGGAAGCGTGCACTGACGGCTGGTGGTGTGTGTGCCTGGTGGAAGTGTGCACCGACTGCTGGTGGTGTGTGCCTGGTGGAAGCATGTACTGAAGGCTGGTGGTGTGTGTGCCTGATGAAAGCGTGCACTGATGACTGATGGTGTGTGTACCTGGTGGAAGCAGGAGCATTCACAGTGATAGAAGACACAAATGAAACTGACGAAGAGGAGGGGGAGTGTGAACAGAGGAGCATGATTCACAGCTAGAAGACACACATGAAGCTGACCAGGAGGGAGGGGGAAAAAGGAGGGTGGTAGTTCAAGCAGAGGAGCCTGAGGACAGCAATAAAAACACAGATGGCAGCTGTGCATGTGCTCGTGAACGCAAGCTGTAGGCCAGCAAAAGCCTCTGGAGGCACTTTTAAAAGCCACTTACTAAATGTCTCGAAGAGACAGCACATTCGCTGTCTTAGGCGAGACCTAAAAAATAAATGGTAGTCAATAAACTGGATAGCCTGCGAGTACATTTTAGTGAATTGTTTTGTAAATGTAAAATAAAGAGAATTCTGGTTGCAGTGAAACGTGTAGTTAACAAGTTTCAGTTGTTTGAACATATTTCCTCGGTTTTTTAATTGTCAGACAACACTATTATTGTTAACTAAACTTAACGATGCTCATTTAATCAAACCCAAAATTATACAAAATTAAGTGAACCCACAGGGATTCCAACCTGTGAACACAGTGTCAGAGATCCCTGCAGCATATGCATTAGCCCACTTAGCCTGGAACCACAGTGCTTTTTTTGCGTGGCTTAATGAGTTCATTTTGGCATTAACACTACTATGTTTAAGAGACAACATTTTTCATTTTTCAGCTGCCTGCAGCAGCATGGACATCCACTCCTGGGCTTAGTGAAGTTTGCGGCTGCCGATTTACTTGTTGACGTGTCCCGTGCAGGACTAGTTTATTTTACAGTTTTCATAATCATCTTTTCTCAACAACATTCTAGTAGTTTCGCCACCCACACTATTACTGCATTGCTCCCCTCAGGATCACTACGATTGGTGCCTGGCAAATTAATTTTTACATATAAAAATGGGTGTGTACATAACCTCTGCTGTATAATGCTTCTCTTATTTTACAATGTATTTGAGTTATAAAGCCCGTCTTTCTATTACTTCTTATTGCACTATGGACGAAAATAAAATGAAAAATACTCCCAAGCTCAATTCTGCTTACCAATTACCTACAGGGCAGCAATTCCCCAACCTTTGTGTGATCCTCCCCATCTTGTTACTAGAACAAAGATTTTTTTTAATGCATTTCATTTTTCTTTGTGGAGCTCTAAAAACGTTAGCATGGTTTCCACTAGGGTCAGAGCCTGTTATAAAGGCAAATGATGGAGGAGAACATCCTTTATTCAGTAATCACTTCACAGCCGATTAAATAAAACAAGTACTTCTTTCACAGTTTGTTGTCAAAATCCACAGGAAGTCTTACCAATATCCTTTGTTGATTAAACGTTCTACAGGAAGGCTATATTTATGCAGCAGTATCTTGCAGGGTAAAGGTCAATTTAATCTTAATATTTTTTTTTGGGGGGGGGGTGTTTTACTTTGGTTGTTTTCAATGTATATAGCACGATTTTTGATGTGTACTGTGGTATAGACCTACTTGCCTACATGAAGCCTTCTCACCCCACCTCAGGTCTACTTCAAGTGGCGTACACTTTGTGAATACGGTCTACCTGAGCGATGGCTGCAGATATGGTCCATAAGCTGCTTTATAATACAAAGACGTTAATCAGGTCACTTGAACATATTTTAACACTACGTTATTAATTAATGAAATATTTTTCATATAGTGCTCTGGGCTCTTTTTTGCGTTTAAGACTGCGCAGCCCAATTGCGCTCAATGCTACAATTTAGATAATGATGTTATGACAGTGTGCTTCCTATTATATCCCACTTTCTGTGTAATTGTAGGGGGGTACTCAGTGTGTTGGTTTAGAAATATATGATGCTCTGCACTATTATTGATTAATCAAAAACATGTATTTCAGTCAAAAGCAGTGTTTGCTTTTGAGACTACATTTTGTGGTGAGCAATACAACATTCTATGAGTAAGCAGCTACACCAAAACAGTAGATTTAAGTGCACTAGTTCTCAACATGAAAAGTCTTTTGTGGGTAAAAACATCAATTCATACCTACAATTCTTGTCAATGGAAACCAACATTACAACATTTCCTGAGCGAGGCTATATCGTAAATTAAAAGCAGATTATGCCTACACCTAACATTTTGTGTGTCCATATTTAAGTTACGACAGTGCAGCTGTCTGTTGCAAAATACATATGGTGGCCTTACCAAGAACATAGAAGGGTTTGTAGCCCGCCCGTTGCTTAACATGAGTTGACTTTATGTTATGTTATGTTATGTTATGTTATGTTATACTTGATTTTATATCGCGCACGGCTACTCACAGAGTGTCCCGGCGCTTTGGTTTGCACACCTATCTCATAACATAACAAGTAAAAGACAGAAAAAAAAGAGGATCCAGAAAAACAACCCCAGGGAACAGCTAAGAAGTAAAAAGCCAGGTTTTGAGACCCTTCCTAAAAGCCAGTAAGTTTGATGTACTGCGCAATGCCACTGGAAGCGTATTCCATAGCTGGGGGGCCAGCAGTCTAAAAGAACGGCCTCCAATACGAGCCCATTTTACACGCGGAACCGAGGCGAGGAACAAGGATCCTGACCTCAAGGGCCTGGCTGGATGGTAAAAGGCAAGCCTTTTTTGAAGGTATTTCGCTCCTGAGGCATGCAGGTCATGTTATGGTCACTCATCTACCTGCATTTTATTTAGTTTGCCCGGCCCAGCTCATATCTATTCCCCCCCCCCCCCCCCCCCCCCCCCCCACCTCCCCCAGGGGTATTGCTAGCTTACTTGTGACCTTCTATAGCTCACTCGTAGGGAACTGCTTTTTTCTTAGTTTTTAAAGACTGCATGAGAGTGTGTTTTCCACCTGTACCCCCAAAAGTGCTCTCTTCCCTCTTGGGGGTGAAGCTAGTCGACCTAAGCATACCCCACCTGGACTATTAGGAGAGTCCTGGGGGCCCTGAGATGTCAGAATTCCTATGACTCAGTATGACTCAGTATCACAACGATCAATTGATCCAGCCCATATCAAGAAGCAGAGAAGGTGGTGATGATGGGGAAGTGGGTGGTAGTCTTCGTCTTATTCCCCCCAATATACACACGTACCCAAGAGACAGGCTAAAGCTACCCCTTGAATCCTCTACTCTGATAGCAATCCTAACAAGAGTCCCACCAATGCATCCACGCTTCAACCCTAAAACAAAGTCATTCATTGGTGCAACAGGCAGATGGGAGGAGGTGTCGACCCAACAGCCTGCATCAACATGTAAGAATGGAGTCGGTAGGATCAAGGGAGAAAACTTGGGAAGGGGAATGTATTATTGTTAGTTTTGATTAAACTAATATTGCTGGCTATCTAATACACCAAACGTCCCAGAATAATTCCTCCCCAACAGGGACAAAGGTACTTTTGTTAGATTATTTTTATCCACCAAAAGTCACTGTAAATGTAAGCGACCCCAAGAAACCATCAGGGAAACATGTAAGCCACTGGCATATGATTAGATCTATACAGTTGACAGATTGGATCTCTTAAATTTAAATGTGAATATGATTTATAAAGTGCAGCTCATGCCCGAGGGCGTCTTGGCGCAATAGAAGTCTGAGCTAAGGCAGCAACAGTGTCCACTATGGGTTAAGCAAGTGGGTAGGATGCTTTATTAATCCTATGTGAAGAGCCAGGTTTTTAGGGCTTTTGTGAAACTGAGTATGGAAGAGGGCTGTTTTTAGAGTCAGTAGCAGACAGTTCCAGAGCATTGGGGTGGCCATGTAAAAACTCCACCTCCCCCCAGGTGGCCATTCTAAATGGGGGAACCATCATGTTCCTTGGCAGAGTCTGAGCGTAGCACTCTTGCTGGTATGTCAGTCAGTCAGTCAAAAATCTTTATTTCGGCCATACAGGCCATAAAAGCACATCAAATAGAACAATACATTATAACGAAATATAAGCACGCTATATAAAAGACTATATATTTAGTTTTTTTTTTTAAACACTATAAATATACAGTCAATGCTGTATTCTTGAGTTAGCTCCCCCAAGCCTACTAAGTATTCTGTAGGAGGGAGTTGTGCAATATGCATAGAGTACATATCTTCTACATTGGCTACACGCTGAGGAGCAATTGCATGTGCAGTAACAGAGGGCTATTTCATTAAGAATTAGAACACCTAATTGATATCAATTATAAAAATGTGTTCATATCTAATAAATACAAAAAACATTTAAAAAAAAGATAAGGATACCAATTTAAGATAAATAAAATTGTAAAACACCGTGGTAATAGGTAAATTGCAATAGGGATAAACATGCAATACAATGATTACATAGGATCATTATTCTAAGTAAAAGGTGCATAACATAGCATGCCTAATGGTAATTATAAATCTAAGAATGTCCTATAGGGACTTTCTTTAGAATAGCTCTGCGAATGCGCCACATAGAATATAAAAACTGTGAGATGGAAAATACAATAAGCATATCAATATCACACTTAAAAAGCATAAACTCCTCAGAACAACAGTTTTAAACTAGCTTTCTTTATTTGTGTCCCCCATTTCATTTTTTTCAGTTAGTGTAATCCCTAAATATTCAAAAATAGACACCCTCGCTAGGGCCCTTCCATCTAGTCGGGGATTTGGGCAGTTCGCAGTGTTCACGTTAAAAACCAAGTACTTGTAGATGAATGGACACGGCCTTTGGATGAATGACCATTGCCCTTTCAGTAAAGTGATAGGTAAAAATACAGCATTTGTACCCTCATCGTGCATTAGCAAGAAAAAATGTCCCAAGTGTCGGCCATCTTAGAGTCAAGCAAGGCAAAAGGTGAACACTTTTCTCTTTTCCAGCAGATCACAGGCATTTGGTTCCACAGATACTTAGATTAGCTTTATTAAATGCAGCTAGTGATAGAAAGCATGCTCGATCTTAAGCGGAACCCCAGGGACGTTAAGTGAGCCTAATTAGCATGGTAAAGTCCCGCAATTGCATTATGGCGAGTCGGGTGCACCAAAAGAGCAGCATGCATCCTGGCCGAAGTGATTACCCAGATCTATGGTGTTGTTCCACCTATGTACTTTTCCCCGCTTTACTTCGCCTCAGGAGATAGTCCGCCTGCAGTGTTTAAGAGCTTGTAATTTATCTGCTTACGGGATCGGGCCGATGTAGCGCTGGGCGGCCACCATTTTATCAGCAACGGAGCGCGGTACCTGTATTTATCAGGGAGTTCCAACGCTACTAATCTTCCCCTCAGATCACACCTCGAGCGTATTATAGTGCTCAGTTCAGCCTCGGGGGTCACAGGCTTCCAGCGGTCACATGTTCAGTTTGGAGCAGTGTTCTAGTGGATCAGCGGTGCGGGCAGAGTCCCGTGATGGAGACCATGCAGCCACAGAAGTCGAACAGCGTACAGCCTCTACACAGCGATCCTGATGTTCGGGGACCACCGTCAGGTTCCTGATATGCCCGACACCCCACCGCATCCATTGGAGTCGTCGAAACTTGCAGGAAAGCACCAATAATAATTCCAGGATCGGCGCCACAGGAGGAGAGAAAGGCTTAAGCGACCATCTTCTCCGGCGTCCAAACCAAGAATCTCCTTAAGTAAACTCCAACTGCCAAATGATAGAGGAGGCATGGGCTTACCAAACTTTAGATGCTACCAGATGGCCTATTTGTTCAAGCAGGAGCAAATTAGTTTCACAACTATCAGGAATACACTCCTGTATGGATCCAAGTTGAAAAATCTATCATTAATAACCTACTGCTTCCCGCCATAATGACTATGGAAGCCACAGCCTTCCCCCATTCTAAGTATGTATTCCTTAATACTGAACCTAGAGAGACACTGTAAGGCAAAAATAAAGTTTTCCAAACCCAATTTAACATCGTTTTGGTTTAATCCCGCTTTAAAAGATGAAGGCCAACTCCTCTTCTGGGAAAACTGGTCCAAGAAGGGAGTGAATTTATTGCAAGATATTTATGAAGGACCCACACCTTTAACCTTTGCCACCTTACAAACACGACTTGGTCTCCAGCCACTTGACCTTTACAAATTCCTACGCCTCAAAGCACTTGTATCTGCCAGAGCAATTCCACCACAGAACCCTACACTCTGCCATAAACTAACCCAGCTCATGTCAAAAGGTCATATGGTCTCAAAAGTTTACAAGATCCTGCCTCCTATGCCTCAGAAGGCACATAGAAAGTGTGAACGGGATTGGGAGAAGGAACCTAACTCCTCCAATATGGCATTTGACTGGGATAAAATCCACCTCACGCCTTTCTGCAATAAAATATCCCCGATAATTTATTTATTTTATTTATAAAGCGCACTGTCACCTTGCAGGCATCCTGGCGCTAACTAACTCATGGGCAAAAACAAGTGTCAGACAGGGCAAGACCACACAATCGGTCACTCAGGAAACAACCAGCTTTTAATCTTTCTCCTAAATGGGAGAAGCTCTGTGGTTTGTCTTATCTCGAGTGGGAGCAGATTCCACAATTTAGCAGCTGCCACCTCGAAGGATCTGCCTCCTGCTCTAACCTTCTTAAATCTAGGTACTTTCACCAGCCTGGCCGCTGAAGACCGAAGAGGCCTGGCTGGTGTGTACCAAGTAAATTTCAATTGCAGGGAGGCAGGGCCATTTCCATGAAGAGCCCTGAACTCCAGACAGAGGGCTTTAAATTGTATCCTCTGTCGCAGAGGTAGCCAGTGCAGCTTCGCAAGGGCAGCCGGTCCATGTGCTCTTCTGGTAAGCCCCAGAGCCAATCTGGCAGCTGCTGATTGCACCCTCTGGAGCCTATCCAAGAGAAACTCAGGGGAGCCCAGTAAAAGAGTGTTGCAATAATCCAATCTACTGAGGATTGTGCACCTTGCCACTTGAGCACCTGCATGGAATGGTTAAAGTGGTAGGATTTTCCTCAATGATCGAAGGATAGCAAAACAGCAGGCGGTCGTTTTTTTTACATGAGTCTCCATACTAAGTTTTTGATCAAGCATGACCCCTAAATTACGGACTGAAGCCACAGGCCGTACTTTAGTCACTGTTTCAGGAGGCCAAAACTTTTCTGGAAACGGGCGGGGGATCTTATTCCCAGTGCTAAAAAGTACCTCCGTTTTACCAGCATTAAACTGAAGAGAATTATCCTTTAGCCACCGTGACGTATCCCGCAGACAGTTGTGGAAAACTTCCACCGATGTTGAATCCTCTCCCTCAAAGGAGAGGATCATCTGCGTATCGTCAGCATAATTCACAGTCTTGATGTAATAGGTTTTAATAAGCGAGATCAAAGGTTTTAGATAGAGATTGAAAAGTATGGGACTAATTGCTGAGCCCTGTGGGACTCCATGAGGCATCTGATTGAACACAGATTGAAAAGGGGGCAGAGACACTGCCTGCTGACTATCCTGTAAAAAAGATCGAAACCATGCCAGAGCACTACCTCTCACCACAGCCTCAAATAAACGGTTCAGCAAGATCTTGTGGTTAACCGCATCAAAGGCGGCAGACATATCTAACAGTATCAGGAACACTGTCTGTCCCCTGTCTGCACGCCTCTGAAGCTCATCCACGGCGGTCACCAGGGCCGTTTCGGTCCCGTGAGCTGACCGAAAACCAAATTGATCATTCTCTAGTAGATTATGCTGTTCTAGATGTTTAGAGAGGGTTGCACTGAGCAGGCGTTCAACCACCTTAGCTGGAAAAGGCAGCAGGGAGATAGGCCTCACAGACTAAATTTATGTTGATAAAAAGGTCGTACTGGACACCAGAAAAACTCTTCAAACTCAAACTTATAGATAACCCCCTTTGTTGGAACTGCAAGTCAGAAGTGGGTAACCTTGCGCATATGCTCTTCCACTGCCCATTATTGCAAAAATTCTGGTATAAGATCTATAACTATTTCCAGCGTACCTTCCACTATAGGCCACCCAGGGAATTCACATATGTCCTTCTGGGGGTGATTGACCCGAACATAATGAGAGACCACAACAGACACCTACTAGACCTTATGATTACACTTGCATGCAAGGTTGTACTCAGCAAGTAGTGGAAGAGTGCTCCCGATGTTTCTTTCAAAATTTGGCAGGACGCTGATAATGACGTCTTCCATTCATCCCCTTGGCAAAAACCTCATACCAAATTGTGGAGCCTACTTGACTCATTGAAACTTTGTTATGATCCGCCTTAGGCAAACTGTCTCACACTACGCCTGTGACAGCACACTGATTATCTACACCTGTTCTGTGAGTTTGTAGTCTTCCTCTTCTATGCACACTGTTTAATGTCATGTTGCTGCTGCCTAGCCCCCCCTCCCTCCTCACCCTTCCCCCCTATCCTTACTCCACAGCTCCAATATATTATGTATGGATGGCAAGAACAATGCTTCAAATATCAATTGTCCATTAAGGACCCACTGTACGTACCTTTTAAGCGTTAATGTATGCTGAACATAGTATCTTCCCGCCTTCAATTTCGTATGTGTCCAACCATACATTATTTTCTGTCTCCCATTTTACGATGTGACATCTTTACGCCTTATATTCGCTTCTGTACTTTATTGTAATTTAGTAATTTTATATTTTTGTATTTTTTGTACTTCTTGTTTGTATGTTTTTGTATTATTTGTATTCTCAAATAAAAAAGATTATGACCCAAATGCTCACTTTGAGGTATTAAAACCTGTTTATTTACTGCGGAAAGTGATGTAAGCAACATTTAGAGGTAATTCATGTTCATGCGAGAAGGTCCTATTTTTCATGCAAAATGATCGATGACCCGGGACCTGAGGAAATTGCTCTGAGAGGACCAAAATGGTCCGTTTTGAAAATTTCCATCTTTCAACTAATTTTGACTTTCAGATGTGGATCATCACTTTTGGAGCTAAAATGAGCATGTTTATAGTACTTTTCAAGCTTCTAGGAAGCCAAAACTCAAGATTTGGTGCCAGGGTAAAGTGACTTCAAATGACTCAAATGGTCGCTTTGAGGGCATACAATGTGTCTATTCACTGTGGGAATTGATATAATCACCATTTAAAGGTAATTCATGTTCATGCGAGTAGATTCGATTTTTCATGCAAAAGGATCGATGAAACGCAACCTGAGGAAATTGCTCTGAGAGGACCAAAATGGTCCGTTTTGAAAATGTCCATCTTTCTACTAATTTTGACTTTCAGATGTGGATCATTCCTTTTGGAGCTAAAATAAACATGATTATAGTAATTTCCCTGCTTCTAGGGAGCCAAAACTCAAGATTTGGCACATTGGTAAAAGTGACTCAATATTACCCAAATACTTACTTTGAGGGCTTAAAACATGTGTATTCACTGCAGGAAGTGATACAAACACCATTTAGAGGCAATTCATGTTCATGCGAGAAGGTCCAATTTTTCATGCAAAACGATCGATGACCCACGACATGAGGAAATTGCTCTGAGAGGACCAAAATGGTCCGTTTTGAAAATTTCCATCTTTCAACTAATTTTGACTTTCAGATGTGGATCATCACTTTTGGAGCTAAAATGAGCATGTTTATAGTACTTTTCAAGCTTCTAGGAAGCCAAAACTCAAGATTTGGTGCCAGGGTAAAGTGACTTCAAATGACTCAAATGGTCGCTTTGAGGGCATACAATGTGTCTATTCACTGTGGGAATTGATATAATCACCATTTAAAGGTAATTCATGTTCATGCGAGTAGATTCGATTTTTCATGCAAAAGGATCGATGAAACGCAACCTGAGGAAATTGCTCTGAGAGGACCAAAATGGTCCGTTTTGAAAATGTCCATCTTTCTACTAATTTTGACTTTCAGATGTGGATCATTCCTTTTGGAGCTAAAATAAACATGATTATAGTAATTTCCCTGCTTCTAGGGAGCCAAAACTCAAGATTTGGCACATTGGTAAAAGTGACTCAATATTACCCAAATACTTACTTTGAGGGCTTAAAACATGTGTATTCACTGCAGGAAGTGATACAAACACCATTTAGAGGCAATTCATGTTCATGCGAGAAGGTCCAATTTTTCATGCAAAATGATCGATGAAACGCAACCTGAGGAAATTGCTCTGAGATGACCAAAATGGTCCATTTTGAAAATGTCCATCTTTCAACTAATTTTGACTTTCAGATGTGGATCATCACTTTTGGAGCTAAAATGAAAATATTTATAGTCATTTTCATGCTTCTAAAGGAGCCAAAACTCAAGATTCGACACAAGGGTAAAAGTGACTTAAAATTACCCAAATGTGCACTTTGAGGGTTTAAATTTTTTTTATTTACTGCGGGAAGTGATATAAACATCATTTAGAGGTAATTCATGTTCATGCGAGAAGGTCCGATTTTTCATACAAAACAATCGTTGACCCGCGACTTGAGGATTTTGCTCTGAAATGACCAAAATTGTCTGTTTTGAAAACTAACATCTTTCAACTAATTTTGACTTTCAGTTGTAGAACATCCCTTTTGGAGCTAAAATGACCATATTTAGAGTCATCTTCATGCTTCTAAAGGAGCCAAAACTTAAGTTTTGGCGCAAGGGTAAAAATGATTTAAAATGACTCAAATGCTCACTTTGAGGTCTTAAAACGTATTTATTCACTGCGGTAAGTGATATATTCACCATTTAGAGGTAATTCATGTTCATGCGAGAAGGTTCAATTTTTCATGGAAAAGGATCGATGACCCGCGACCTGAGGAAATTGCTCTGAGAGGACCAAAATGGTCCGTTTTGAAAATTTCTATCTTTCAACTAATTTTGACTTTCAGTTGTGGATCATCCCTTTTGGAGCTAAAATGAGCATGATTATAGTTATTTTCCTGCTTCTATGGAGCCAAAACTCAAGATTTGGAGCATGGGTAAAAGTGACTTAAAATGACCCAAATGCGCACTTTGAGGGTTTAAAACATGTTTATTCACTGCGGGAAGTGATGTAAACAGCATTTAGAGATATTTCATGTTTTTGCGAGAATGTCCAATTTTTCATGCAAAATGATAGATGAACCGCGAACTGAGGAATTTGCTCTGAGAGGACCAAAATGGACAGTTTTGAAAATTTCCATCTTTCAACTAATTTTGACTTTCAGTTGTAGATCATCCCTTTTGGAGCTAAAATGACAATATTTATAGTAATTTTCATGCTTCTAGGGAGACAAAAATCAAGATGTGGCACACGGGTAAAAGTGATTTAAAATGACACAAATGCTCACTTTGAGGTCTTAAAACGTATTTATTCACTGTGGGAAGTGATATAATCACCATTTAGTGGTAATTTATGTTCATGCGAGCAGGTTCGATTTTTCATACAAAACGACCGATGACCCGCGACCTGAGGAAATTGCTCTGAGAGGACCAAAATGGTCCGTTTTGAAAATTTCCATCTTTCATCTAATTTTGACTTTCAGATGTGTATCATCACTTTTGGAGCTAAAATGAACCCATTTATAGTCATTTTCATGCTTCTAAAGGAGCCAAAACTAAAGATTTGACGCAAGGGTAAAAGTGACCTAATATTTCCCAAATGCGCACTTTGAGAGCTTAAAACATGTTTATTTACTGCGGGAAGTGATATAAACATCATTTAGAGGTAATTCATGTTCATGCGAGAAGGTCCGATTTTTTTTTTTTCAATAATTTTATTGGGATTTAAAAGAATATATAAACATTTGAATAACATACAGGTGATACATATGAAAAAACAAAAAGTATGAATATATCATAAATTGATATTTAAGATAAAGTATGAAATAAAATACAATAAGCAGTGAACCAAAGCAATGGCATCACCATAGGTTACCAAACAAAGAAACTTAATAGAGAGAAGAAGAAGAAAGCAGAAAGAAAAAAGACTGAAAAGGAAGAAAAGAGGGAGAAACAGATGGGAGGTTAAAGAAAGAGAGAGGAAGAAGAGCAGGGAAAGGAGAGGAAGGAAGAGAAGGAAAAGAAGGAAAAGATCTTCTGGGGAGCTACACTTAAACAGAAGGACAACACTCACACAACCGAATCAAAAGGATATTAAGCAACCAAACCCTTAGAAGATAAATCCATATATAAGTCTAAAGTTTTCCAGACCGCCTTAGAGATTGAAGGAGAGAGATGAGCATCATCAACTGAGGTGTGTGCACCTCTCAAGAAAGAGACCCAAGCCCACCAAGTGTGATAAGAAATCGAAGAAAAAGATTTCCATTCCATAAGAATTACTTTCACTGCAATAGTTAGTAACAAATCTAGTAATTGGGAATCTAAGGAATCTAAGGGTAGTGGAGTACGAGATGCAAGTGGACCTAACATAATCATGGGGAAAAAAAGCTGAAACCGGAGCTTAAAGATCAATTGAAGATGTTTGTGTATTAAATCCCAAAAGGGTTGAAGTAGCGAGCATTAAAAAAACATGTGTAAGTAATCACCTGGACATAGACCACAACTCCAACAAAGATCATCATCCTTCAACTGAAGAGAATGTAAACGCACTGGAGTCGAATGGAGCAGATTAATAGAGAAAAATTTAGATTGGTTTAAGGAAGAAGCAACCTTATTCCGAAGAGAGAGCTTCCCAATCAAGCGCCAGTCATCTGCAGAGATATGGGCAATAATATCCTGCTCAAAATGAGATAGCCATTTCTGTTGTGTGACAGTACATTCGGCAGGAGAAGTAACAGAGAGAAATGTATAGATTTTAGAAGCCACATGACCTAAACGAAGCCACATTTAAAATAATTTAATAGAAGGAGAGGTTGAAGTCAGACGAGTTTTAGCTAACGCCACCTTTATTTTCAGGAAAGTGTAAAAGTCCAAATTATTGAGAGAGAACTGTTGGGATAAGGTAGAAAAAGGAAGTGGATCTCCATTGGAGTCATACAAATGATGTACTAAAGTTACCCCTTTGTTAGCCCAATACAATATCAACCCAGGGTTAATAATAATTCTAATACGAGGATTGTGCCACAGCGAGGACCATCTTTGAGGGCTTAAAACATGTGTATTCACTGCGGGAAGTGATATAATCACCATTTGGAGGTAATTCATGTTCATGCGAGAAGGTCCGATTTTTCATGCAAAACGATCGAGGACCCGCAACCTGAGGAATTTGCTCTGAGATGACCAAAATTGTCCGTTTTGAAAATTAACATCTTTCCACTAATTTTGACTTTCAGATGTGCATCCTCACTTTTGGAGCTAAAATGACTATATTTAGAGTAATTTTCATGCTTCTAAAGGAGCCAAAACTAAAGATTTGGCGCTATGGTAAAAGTGACTTAAAATGACTCAAATGCTCACTTTGAGGGCTTAAAACGTGTTTATTCACTGCGGGAAGTGATATAATCAACACTTAGAGGTAATTCATGTTCTTGCGAGAATGTCCGATTTTTCATGCAAAATGATAGATGAACCGCGTACTGAGGAATTTGCTCTGAGAGGACCAAAATGGACAGTTTGGAAAATTCCATCTTTCAACTAATTTTGACTTTCAGTTGTAGATCATCCCTTTTGGAGCTTAAATAAACATGATTATAGTCATTTTCCTGCTTTTAGGGAGCCAAAACTCAAGATTTGGCACATGGGTAAAAGTGACTCAATATTGCCCAAATACTTACTTTGAGGTCTTAAAACATGTGTATTCACTGCAAGAAGTGATACAAACACCATTTAGAGGTAATTCATGAGGGAGCCAAAACTCAAGATTTGGCACAAGGGTAAACGTGACTTAAAATGACCCAAATGTTCACTTTGAGGGCTTAAAATATGTTTATTCACTGCGGGAAGTGATGTAAACAGCATTTGGAGGTAATTCATGTACATGCGAGAAGGTCCTATTCTTCAATGAAAATGATCGATAACCCGCGACCTGAGGAAATTGCTGAGATGACCAAAATGGTCCATTTTGAAAATTTCCATCTTTTAACTAATTTTGACTTTCAGATGTGGATCATCACTTTTGGAGCTAAAATGACCATATTTATAGTCATGTTCATGCTTCTAGGGAGCCAAAACTCAAGGTTTGGAGCATGGGTAAAAGTGACTTAAAATGACCCAAATGCTCACTTTGAGGGCTTAAAACGTGTTTATTCACTGCGGGAAGTGATATAAATACCATGTAGAGGTAATTCATGTTCATGCGAGAAGGTCCGATTTTTCATGCAAAACGATCGATGACCCGTGACCTGAGTAAATTGCTCTGAGATTACCAAAATCGTCCATTTTGAAAATGTCCATCTTTCAACTAATTTTGACTTTCAGATGTGGATCATCACTTTTGGAGCTAAAATGAGCATGTTTATAGTCATTTTCAAGCTTCTAGGAAGCCAGAACTCAAGATTTGGCGCAAGGGTAAAAGTGACTTTAAATGACTCAAATGGTCAATTTGAGGGCTTAAAATGTGTTTATTCACTGCGGGAAGCTTTATAATCACCATTTAGAGGTAATTCATGTTCATGCGAGAAAGTACGATTTTTCATGCAAAAGGATCCATGACCCGCGACCTGAGGAAAGTGCTCTGAGAAGACCAAAATGGTCCATTTTTAAAATTTCCATCTTTCAACTAATTTTGATTTTCAGATGTGGATCATCACTTTTGGAGCTAAAATGACCATATTTATAGTCATTTTCATGCTTCTAGGAAGACAAAACTCAAGATTTGGTGCAAGGTTAAAAGTGACTTAAATTGACCCAAATGCACACTTTGAGGGCTTAAAACATGTTTATTCACTGCATGAAGTGATGTAAGCAGCATTTAGAGATATTTCATGTTCATGCGAGAAGGTCCGATTTTTCATGCAAAATGATGGATAACCCGCGAACTGAGGAAATTGCTCTGAGAGGACCAAAATGGTCCGTTTTGAAAATGTCCATCTTTCAACTAATTTTGACTTTCAGATGTGGATCATCACTTTTGGAGCTAAAATTACAATATTTATAGTCATTTTCATGCTTCTAAAGGAGCCAAAACTAGAGATTTAGTGCAAGGGTAAAAGTGACTTAAAATGACCCAAAGTCTCACTTTGAGGGCTTAAAACATGTTTATTCACTGCAGGCAGTGATATAAACAACATTTAGAGGTAATTCATGAGGGAGCCAAAACTCAAGATTTGGCACAAGGGTAAACGTGTCTTAAAATTACCCAAATGTTCACTTTGAGGGCTTAAAATATGTTTATTCATTGCCGTAAGTGATGTAAACAGCATTTAGAGGTAATTCATGTTCATGCGAGAAGGTCCTATTCTTCATGCAAAATGATCAATAACCCGCGACCTGAGGAAATTGCTGAGATTACCAAAATGGTCCAATTTGAAAATTTCCATCTTTGCACTAATTTTGACTTTCAGATGTGGGTCATCACTTTTGGAGCTAAAATGACCATATTTATAGTCATTTTCATGCTTCTAGGGAGCCAAAACTCACGATTTGGAGCATGGGTAAAAGTGACTTAAAATGACCCAAATGCGCAGTTTGAGGGCTTAAAACATGTGTATTCACTGCAGGAAGTGATATAAACACAATTTAGAGGTAATTCATGTTCATGCGAGAATGTCTGATTTTTCATGCAAAAGGATCGATGACCCGCGACCTGAGGAAATTGCTCTAAGAGGACCAAAATGGTCCGTTTTGAAAATGTCCATCTTTCAACTAATTTTGATTTTCAGATGTGGATCATCACTTTTGGAGCTAAAATGACCATAATTAGAGTCATTTTCATGCTTCTAGGGAGAAAAAACTCAAGATTTGGTGCAAGGGTAAAAGTGACTTAAAATGACCCAAATGCACACTTTGAGGGCTTAAAACATGTTTATTCACTGCGGGACGCGATGTAAACAGCATTTAGAGATATTTCATGTTCATGCAAGAACGTCCGAATTTTTCATGCAAAATGATAGATGACCCGCGACCTGAGGAAGTTGCTCTGAGAGGCCAAAATGGTCAGTTTTGAAAATTTCAATCTTTCAACTAATTTTGACTTTCAGATGTGGAGCATCACTTTTGGAGCTAAAATGAGCATGTTTATAGTCATTTTCAAGCTTGTAGGAAGCCAAAACTCAAGATTTGGCGCAAGGGTAAAAGTGACTTCAAATGGCTCAAATGGTCACTTTGAGGGCTTAAAATGTGTTTATTTACTGTGGGAAGTTTTATAATCACCATTTAGAGGTAATTCATGTTCATGCGAGAAGGTCCGATTTTTCATGCAAAAGGATCAATAACCCGTGACCTGAGGAAATCGCTGAGATGACCAAAATGGTCCGTTTTGAAAATTTCCATCTTTCAACTAATTTTGACTTTCAGATGTGGATCATCACTTTTGGAGCTAAAATTACCATATTTATAGTAATTTTCATGCTTCTAGGGAGCCAAAACTCAACATTTGGCGTATGCGTAAAAGTGATTTAAAATGACCCAAATGCTCACTTTGAGCGCTTAAAACGTGTTTATTCACTGCGGGAAGTGATATACACACCATTTAGAGTTAATTCATGAGGGAGCCATGACTCAAGATTTGGCACAAGGGTAAACGTGACTTAAAATGACGCAAATGCTCACTTTGAGGGCTTAAAATATGTTTATTCACTGCGGTAAGTGATGTAAACAGCATGAGAAGGTCCGATTTTTCATGCAAAATGATCGATGACCTGTGACCTGAGGAAATTGCTCTGAGATGACCAAAGTGGTCCGTTTCGAAAATGTTCATCTTTCAACTAATTTTGACTTCCAGATGTGGATCATCACTTTTGGAGCTAAAATGAGGATGTTTATAGTCATTTTCAAGCTTCTAGGAAGCCAAAACTCAAGATTTGGCGCAAGGGTAAAAGTGACTTCAAATGGTCACTTTGAGGGCTTAAAATGTGTTTATTTACTGCGGGAAGTGATATATTCACCATTTAGAGGTAATTCATGTTCATGCGAGAAGGTACGATTTTTCATGCAAAAGGATCGATGACCAGCGACCGGAGGAAATTTCTCTGAGATGACCAAAATGGTCTGTTTTGAAAATGTCCATCTTTGAACTAATTTTGACTTTCAGATGTGGATCATCACTTTTGGAGCTAAAATGACCATATTTATAGTCATTTTCATGCTTTTAAAGGAGCCAAAACTAAAGATTTGGTGCAAGGGTAAAAGTAACTTAAAATGACCCAAATGCTCTCTATGGGGGCTTAACCCCTTCAGTGCTGATGACAAAGCCAGCTCGTCATGGGCTTTACCTGCCCTGTGCTTATGACGAGCTGGCTTTGTCATGTAAAGTGGGATTTATGGAATGGCAGCACCCAGCGGGAAAACCCCTAGCAGCCAAGGTGTTAAAATATGTTTATTCACTGCGGGAAGTTATGTAAACAGCATTTAGAGGTAATTCATTTTCATGCGAGAAGGTCCAATTCGTCATGCAAAATGATCGATAACCCGCGACCTGAGGAAATTGATGAGATGACCAAAATGGTCCGTTTTGAAAATTTCCATCTTTCAACTAATTTTAATTTTCAGATGTAGATCATCACTTTTGGAGCTAAAATGACCTTATTTATAGTCATTTTCATGCTTCTAAAGGAGCCAAAACTCAAGATTTGGCACAAGGGTAAACATGACTTAAAATGACCCAAATGCTCACTTTGAGGGCTTAAAATATGTTTGTTCACTGCGGGAAGTGATGTAAACAGAATTTAGAGGTAATTCATGTTTTTATTCGAGAAGGTCCAATTTTTCATGCAAAATGATCGATAACCCGCGACCTGAGGAAATTGCTCTGAGATTACCAAAATTGTCCGTTTTGAAAATGTCCATCTTTCAACTAATTTTGATTTTCAGGTGTGGATCATCACTTTTGGAGCTTAAATGACCATAATTATAGTCATTTTCATGCTTCTAGGGAGAAAAAACTCAAGATTTGGTGCAAGGGCAAAAGTGACTTAAAATGACCTAAATGCACACTTTGAGGGCTTAAAACATGTTTATTCACTACGGGGAGTGATGTAAACAGCATTTAGAGATATTTCATGTTCATGCGAGAACGTCCGATTTTTCATGCAAAATGATAGATGACCCGCGACCTGAGGAAATTGCTCTGAAATTACGAAAGTGGTCCGTTTTGAAAATGTCAATCTTTCTACAAATTTTGCCTTTCAGATGTGGATCATTACTTTCGGAGCTAAAATGAGCATGTTTAAAGTCATTTTCAAGCTTCTAGAAAGCCAAAATTCAAGATTTGGCGCAAGGGTAAAAGTGATTTAAAATGACTCAAATGCTCACTTTAAGGGCTTAAAATGTGTTTATTCACTGCGGGAAGTGATATAATCACAATTTAAAGGTAAGTCATGTTCATGCGAGAAGGTACAATTTTTCATGCAAAAGGATCGATGTCCTGCGACCTGAGGAAATTGCTCTGAGAGGTCCAAAATGGTCAGTTTTGAAAATTTCCATCTTTCAACTAAATTGACTTTCAGATGTGGATCATCCCTTTTGGAGCTAAAATGAGCATGTTTATAGTCATTTTCATGCTTCTAGGGAGCCAAAACTCAAGATTTGGCGCATGGGTAAAAGTGACTTAAAATGACACAAATGTGCACTTTGAGGGCTTAAAACATGTGTATTCACTGCGGGAAGTGATATAAACACCATTTAGAGGTAATTCATGTTCATGAGTGAAGGTCCAATTTTTCATGCAAAATGATCAATATCCCGCGACCTGAGGAAATGGCTGAGAAGAACAAAATGGTCAGTTTGAAAATTTCCATCTTTGAACTAATTTTGACTTTCAGATGTGGATCATCACTTTTGGAGCTAAAATGACCAAATTTATAGCCATTTTCATGCTTCTAGGGAGCCAAAACTCAAGATCTGGAGCATGGGTAAAAGTGACTTTAAATGACCCAAATGCGCAGTTTGAGGGCTTAAAACATGTGTATTCACTGCGGGAAGCGATATAAACACCATTTAGTATTAAATATTTTTATTGCAAAAAGAAAGGTTCTTCCACACAGCTGAGAAATATCAAGGTACAGTGCAGATAACAATGCGCCAAATGTTATAGCATTCTCAGCAGAGCTCCACCTTACGAAAGAGTCACTTTGTCCGATAAGCTTCGGGAGCTGCAAGCCCAACTGGCAGAGTCTGTCCAGTGCTCTTAGAGCCACAAAAGGAAAAAAACGTAACTTCAACCCACCCCCCCTGAACTATTCCCCAACCCCCCACCCCTCTCCCACATTCCGGATCCAACCTCCCACACCATACATCCCCACCTCACACCTTTATACAGTACCGTCATTCACCTGTGACAAGCGGAGCAACCTTAAATACTTAGGACAGGTCACTTCTCGAAATTCGATGGCTAGCAGGGACAGAAAAGGCTGCCACAGCTCCGCATATTTCGCCCCCTCCCCTGCTTTCACCAAGGAGAGTTTCTCCATACCAAGGACAGACCAGAGTCGCCACAGCCAATTCTGAAGGGTGGGAACCTGCGTGGTTCGCCACAAGGCCAACAAGGCCTGAACAGCGGAGCCCAGCGCTATCGCTATCAATCGACCCCTGCGAGCTCGTAATGGGTAGGTTAGAGCATTAGGAAGCCCCAACAGGATATAGGCCGGAAATCGCTGGATCTCTGCCTCAAAGTGGCGTACACCTAATCCAGAATAAATTTCCAATAACCCTGTGTGTGTCTACAGTCCCACAAAAGGTGTGTCAAGGTGCCTACCTCCCCGCAACCTATCCAGCAGGACGCATCCCCCATTTGGCCCATCTCATGCAAGCGTTCTGGTGTATAATACCAGTAGGTTACTAGTTTGGTAAATGTGTCTGTCAACCCCATGTGGTAGGCCGTGTGTCGGGCACGGTAATAAATGTCCTCCCATTCCTTGTTGCACAGAGTCTGCACTAGTTCCCTTTTCCATCTTGCCCGTCCTGCATTATAAACACACGAGTATCTGTCCAAGAGGAGCCGATATATGTCTGAGATGAGCCGCTTGTCTGTGGTGCGCGAAAGAAGGCAGTATTCGTATTTGCTAAGCTTGCGTGTTGCGTCCTCACGGGTCAGGGGGTGAAGCGCCCAGTGTCGGACCTGCAGGTACCTAAGACGTTCGGCTTCCGGAAGGTCATAGGCCGTCCGGAATTCTTCAAAAGGCATCACTTCTTCACCTGAGTACACATGAAAGAGGCACTGGCATCCCGCTGGGCGCCACCGTGCAAATGCCTGGACATCCCTGCCCAGGCCAAAGTCGGGATTTTCCAACAAAGGCGTAAGGGGGGACGGAAAGGTCGTCAAGCCGTGCAGGATGCAAGTTCGATCCCAGACCTCAAGCGGGACCCTCGTAATAAATGAGGCATATAGATTTGGGGGCCGGTGCTGGCGACGCAAGAAGGGCACCTCTTGTAACGGATGCCCCGCCACCGCCTGATCCTGGAACAGCCAATGTCGTTCCGATTCCCATTTGCTCCATTCCACAAGGGTCCGGAGCTGGGTCGCCTGGTAATAGAGTTGTAAATCCGGCAGGCCTAAACCACCGCCTTCTCGAGGAAGCATCGCTAACCTCAGCTTGAGCCTGGGGCGCTTCCCGTTCCAAACAAACTGCGCCAACTCCGATTGTGTGCGAAGGATCCACCCCTCAGGGGGGCGAAGCGGGATAGCCCGAAAAACGTACAAAATTTGCGGGAGAATCGCCATCTTTACCGCCGCCACTCGGCCCAGCCAGGAGAGCGGGAGATGAAGCCACCGCCCGACCTCTGTACGAATAGTGAGACTAAGGTTGGCGTAATTGATACGCACTGTGTCCGGCAGTGTGGCCGCCAGTTGTATGCCCAGGTAGGGGACTGCACCGTCCGCCCATCGGAAGGGGAATTGTGCTTCCAACGAAGCCCGCGTCTGTGCCTCCAGCGAGAGATCGAGGGCTACTGACTTTGCCATGTTAACTTTAAAACCAGAAGCCTTTGCAAACGCATCCAAGATTGCTGCACCGGCCGGTAAGGATGTCGCAGGGGAGGCAAAGGAGAGCAGGACGTCATCGGCATATAAACTTATCGTGAGGATATATGCCCCGAATTTAATTCCTCTAACGATTGGATTCGTACGCATGGCCTGCGCCAGAGGTTCGATATACAGCGCAAAAAGCAGGGTTGAGAGCGGACACCCCTGCCGAGTTCCGCGTTTGATGGGGAATGTGGGTGATGAGCAGCCGTTTACCCGTACCGACGCTGTGGGGAAGGTATAGCAATTTAGAATCCATGTGCGGAATATTGCTCCTAACCCTGCCTTGATGAGCACTTGCTCCAAGTACGGCCAATGGACACGATAAAGGCCTTCTCCGCATCGATCGCCAACATCATGAACTCTCCCGGGAACCTAGAGGCCCGCTCCACCAGGTGGAGCGCCATTTTGGTATTATCGACGTTTGTCGCTCCGGGATAAAGCCGGCTTGGTCTGGGTCAATCAGACTCTGCATAAGTGGGCCTAACCGTTTCGACGGTATGCTGGTGTAGAGCTTTAGATCCACATTAAGCAATGATATAGGGCGGTAGGCCCTGCATTGTGCTCGGTCCTTCCCCGGTTTGGGAATGACTGATATCATGGCACCCATCAGGTCCCTCGGGATGGCGCCGGGGTCTGAGAAGGAGTTAAAGAGAGCAGTCAGTAACGGGACAACCTGGAGGCAGAAAGTTTTGTAAAAGGTGGCGGTAAAGCCATCCGGTCCCGGCGCTTTAGCTAGTTTGAGGCGCGCAATCGCCGCAATAACCTCCTCGGGACGGATCGCCCTTTCAAGGAGCTCCGACTGCTCTGTCGATAAAGCCGGAAGGGACACTGAGTCCAGGTAGGCCGCACTGTCCGCAGGATCTAGTTGAGCCCCCTCGTACAGTGCAGTATAAAAGTCGCTGAAGGCTTTCGCTATGGCTCCATCCTCGGTTACTATTTCCCCTCTCTGCGTGCGGATCTCCTGCACCGTGTGTCACTGTTGCTGCTCACGGAGAGCGCGGCCCAGCAGCCTCCCGCACCTGTCGCCCCCTGTGTAGTACGCATGTCTCACCCACAGTGCCGCATATTCTGCCCTATCTTGGTCCAGTGCTGCCAGCTGTTGACGCACTACGTGCAACTGTCTCCACACCCGTGGTGCCCCGGTCTTTTGATGTACCTGTTCCAATTCTTTCGTACGGGAAGAGAGCTCTTCCCTCTTACGGGCCCTCTCCACATTTTCTGCCGCCGCAATTGCAATGAATTCGCCCCGTAGGACCGATTTGAGTGCCACCCAATGAGTCGCATGGGAAGTGTCTGTTGGATGGTTGTGCACCAGATACTCAGCTATAGCTCCCTTGATTTGGGCCACTACCTCCTGTCTATGCAATAACGTATCACGCAATCTCCAGCAACGCGCGCTGCACCAGCCGGCGGAAAGGCGAACACTGCAGTGAGAGGTGCATGGTCAGAAAGCGCTGCTGCTCCTATCTCCAGCCCTGATCACTTGACTGGGTAAGAGTGGTCTGCTTAATTCAGACACTCTGTTCATCACCACCCCCTTTTCTGGATCGTTTTTGGCCACAACAGGTGTGGCAGGGTATACTCAGACATGAGTCCCTTGCTCACTGCACCACCAGGATTCAAGCAAGCCGGGCCGACGACGGCTGAAATGCCAGAAACCGGTCCCCAGAAGCTTGTCTCCTTTCCGGTGAAGAATTGGCTTGGTAGTTTGGTCTGCCTTGTTCCCATGAGGCACTGGGTCAGACTAATTTGCATATAGCCAGGTTCTGAACTGGGGTGATGCAGTGAGCTAAATAACGGTGATGGATTCAGCCCTGATCTCTTGACTGGGTAAGAGTGGTCTGCTTAATTCAGACACTCTGTTCATCACCACCCCCTTTTCTGAATCGTTTTTGGACACAAGAGGTGTGGCAGGGTATACTCAGACATGAGTCCCTTGCTCACTGCACCACCAGGATTCAAGCAAGCCGGGCCGACGACGGCTGAAATGCCAGAAACCGGTCCCCGGAAGCTTGTCTCCTTTCCGGTGAAGAATTGGCTTGGTAGTTTGGTCTGCCCTGTTCCCATGAGGCACTGGGTCAGACTAATTTGCATATAGCCAGGTTCTGAACTGGGGTGATGCAGTGAGCTAAATAACGGTGATGGATTCAGCCCTGATCTCTTGACTGGGTAAGAGTGGTCTGCTTGATTCAGACACTCTGTTCATCACCACCCCCTTTTCTGAATCGTTTTTGGCCACAACAGGTGTGGCAGGGTATACTCAGACATGAGTCCCTTGCTCACTGCACCACCAGGATTCAAGCAAGCCGGGCCGACGACGGCTGAAATGCCAGAAACCGGTCCCCGGAAGCTTGTCTCCTTTCCGGTGAAGAATTGGCTTGGTAGTTTGGTCTGCCCTGTTCCCATGAGGTACTGGGTCAGACTAATTTGCATATAGCCAGGTTCTGAACTGGGGTGATGCAGTGAGCTAAATAACGGTGATGGATTCAGCCCTGATCTCTTGACTGGGTAAGAGTGGTCTGCTTAATTCAGACACTCTGTTCATCACCACCCCCTTTTCTGAATCGTTTTTGGCCACAACATGTGTGGCAGGGTATACTCAGACATGAGTCCCTTGCTCACTGCACCACCAGGATTCAAGCAAGCCGGGCCGACGACGGCTGAAATGCCAGAAACAGGTCCCCGGAAACTTGTCTCCTTTCCGGTGAAGAATTGGCTTGGTAGTTTGGTCTGCCCTGTTCCCATGAGGCACTGGGTCAGACTAATTTGCATATAGCCAGGTTCTGAACTGGGGTGATGCAGTGAGCTAAATAACGGTGATGGATTCAGCCCTGATCTCTTGACTGGGTAAGAGTGGTCTGCTTAATTCAGACACTCTGTTCATCACCACCCCCTTTTCTGAATCGCTCCTATCTCCACACTAGATGCTAGCGCTCGAAGCGAGGTAGATGTTAGAAAGTAATCTAGGCACGCATAGGTTTTGTGGGCGCTGGAGTAGTACGTGTAGTCCCGGTCACCCGGGTGGAAAGAGCGCCACAAGACCGTCATGCCCAGCTCTGTCAGTCTGTTCCGTCCCCCTTCTGATAGTGTACCTGCCTGCGTGGACCGCTGCGCTGATCTGTCAAGGAAGTTGCCAAAAACTAGATTAAGGTCTCCCCCTACCAGAACGTGTCTATCAGGTGCTGCCGCCACCTCATTAAGCACTTGGTGGAAAAACCTCTCTTGTCCCTCATTTGGTGCATAAACCGCAATTACCGTGAAGGTGTTAGTTCCCAGTGAGAACCTGCAGGACAGGAGTCGCCCCTTAAGCTTGGTCCCCCGGTGTAGCATCTTCCCCTTAAATCGCCTTGACACCAGGATTGCCACCCCTGCAGTCTTTGTGGTTGCGGAGGAGAAAAATTGCGTTGGAAAGTGACGGGACTTAAGCCTGTGACAGTCTTTAGCTAGCAAGTGTGTCTCCTGGAGGAGGCAAATATCTGCTTCAGAATTCTCTAGCAGAGACAGCACCGCACGCCTTTTAATGGGGTTATTAAGCCTGCGCACATTAAAGCGTGAGGACACACAACTCAGTCAAGGGCATAAAGAATCATCCCCTATACATGCTCTGAGACATCAGCCGTTGGCCGAAACATCAGCCATAGTCTGTACCGCAGTTGCCCCGACCACCCGGGACCCTGTAGTCTTCGTAGCTCACAACCCTCTTTCATTCTAACACTCTCTCGGATCTGGAATCCTCCCCCCGTACCAACAAAACACCCCTCCCCACCATGAAAAAAACCAATTACAACCCCCATCCCCCCAAAAAAAACAAGGTGCAAACTTTGGTAGTCCTTCATCTAGAGTTGAAAAGGAAAAGTCTCTCAACACGGGGTAGTCTCACTAGTGCGTTCGGGATCACTCTCCCGCCAACAGCCACGTGATTTGAACGGGTAACAATGCCACCAGATCTTCGCAGGTCCTTCACCCTGTGGAGTCAGCAACCCATCTATGGCCACTGCCTCCAATGCTGCCCGCTGGCCCGCTGCAATTTCCGTCACTGGAGGTTTCTTCACTCTTTTCCGCCGCCGTTGCTGGCGCCATTGGGGCCTGTGTTCCTCCGTCTCTGAGGTGGCTCTCTGGGTCTCGTCGTCGTCCTCCGGCTGTTCAATTCCCAACAGACGGCAGGCTTCCGAAACCGATCGGAGCTGGTATTGCTTGTTCTCCAGCCTGAAGACTAGATGGAAGGGGTGTCCCCAGCTATATGGAATGTTCTTTTGCTGTAGGTGGGAAGTGACCGGCTTGAAAAGACGGCGCTTGTGTAGCGTGAGGGCCGCCAAATCCTGGAAGAGCAATGGTGACATACCCTGGAACGAGAGCTGGTGCTTCTGTCGCGCCTTCTGCAGTATCTCCTCCTTGGTGCGAAGGTCCTGGACAAACACCAGTATATCTGGGGGGGGCGCCGTCGATGCTCTGGGAGGTCCCGTTCTGTGTGCCCTGTCGCGCAGGAGGGTCGAGTCCAATGGGTGCCCCAGTACATGATTGAAGAGCTCCCTGGCATAGCGAAACGTGTCCTGGGCGGCCTCGGACATGGAAACATTGAGAATCCGGATATTGTGTCGTCTCGAGCGATTCTCCAAATCTTCCATGTGGAGCTGAAGATCCACCTGCTGGTCATGCAGGCGGATGATTTCTTGCTGTAGAGCCGCCAGTTCAGTGTGCTTATTGTCGCTTTTGGGCTCAAGGTCCGCCACCCTTTCTCCTAGACCATCCATCTCACGCCAGACTTCTTTAATTTCGCTGGTAAATTCTGTTTTGAAGGTTTGGATGTCATCCCGTAGGGAAGTAAAGAGGGATTCCAAAAATGCCCTGTTATGGGTTCTGACCCGTTGTCTGTGCTCTGCTCCATTTTCTTCGGGCCTGGGACCGCGGTGTCCTTTTGTGGGGGGGTCTGCGCCTTCGCAAAAAGGTCTTTCACCATCTTGCCGCGGTTTCCCCTGCTAGCCGACATCTTATGGCCCCTCGGACTGTAGGCCTAGCCTCCTTCCCTACCGCACCTGCAGGGCGATTCTGATCCGTCGCAGTATCCGCACCGCCAACCCGCCACGTCCGGCGCGGTCGTCTTCCCTGCACACTACCAGCACCTGCTTGTCGTCCCTCCGCACCCGGCCTCACAAATTCTGGGGCAACCGGTCGCCTCCACACACCTCCAAGAGGGCTACACACTCCTCTGGGCGCTCTCGCCACCGTTGTCTACGGCCCCTGCGGTGTCCTCCTCACCTTTTCCCAGCTCTCGGGCCAGTGGGCCTCCTCTCTTGCCCTGGCTCTCTGTCAGATGGACTTCTGACACTGGCCTCACCGCAGCCGTGACCCTAGATGTCAGGCAAAGCCACCCAATGGCGCCGCGCCGGGACACACCTCGAGGCCTCACTTCCTTCGCCTGTCTGATGTGGCCACGGCCCATGCGTCACCCCCGGTCCGCCTCAGCACTCCTGTGCAGGCCCGTCAGTGAAGGGCGCCCCCTTCGCGGCTGAAGCACTCCTCTGCCTCACGCGCAGGCCGCTTCTCACCGGCCGTCGCGTTCTTGTGCTTCTGGCACGCTCCTGCGCCGTTGTCTTTTATCTTCTCAGGCTGTGTGGTGGTTGTATTTACTCAGTGCTGCTGTGTTCCTTGTGTCAGTTTTGCGCTGGTGTGTGTCAACGTTTATGCTTGGCAGTATTCACTGTGTCTTCGTGTTGCTTCCTTTGTGGCACTGCTCCTATTTGTTGCACAAACTGCCTGACCTGTGATGCTGCTAAACATTTCCTCCTTCATAATCACGCTGAAGCTGTCTCTGCATGATTGCTCTTGTGCTCCCTAGTTTCTTGTTCCCCGTGTCTCAGTGCTGTTAGAGTTCCTTTACTTTAGGGGCGCAGTTGTGTGCTTTGGCCACTAGATGGCAGTGGTGCTTTCTTTTCCAGTGCTGTGCTCGGCTCGTTCCTCACCGAGTCTTCCAAAGCCTTTCACTTCCTTTGGAGGAGTGCCGGTGCAGGCTTCTCGTGACCTGGGGCCTGGGCGTCCTTTTCTTTTTGTCCCCCCCCCCCCCAGGGCAAGGGCACTCACAGCCCAGTAGGTGCTTTCCTCTTTGTTCTCCTTGTGTGTGGGTCAGGCCTCGCTTCTGGCTCGGTGGGGGATGGGCGCCCCGCAGCATTCGAGCGCCAGGCAACCGGGCTGGTGCGATTCCCCTCTCTCGGCGCGATCTCGGGCCCCGTTCCGCTCTGTCCACAGTCCCGGCAGCCCACGGGTCCAGCACAGAGGACTCCGGAACGCCATAACTGGTGCTGAAAAACTGCCGTCGGCCGGAGCAGTGAAGTTACACGTCTGCTCTTGCCGCCATCTTGGCCACGCCCCACCATTTAGAGGTAATTCATGTTCATGCGAGAAGGTCCGATTTTTCATGCAAACCGATCGATGACCCGCGACCTGAGGAAATTGCTCTGAGAGGTCCAAAATAGTCAGTTTTGAAAATTTCCATCTTTCAACTAATTTTGACTTTCAGTTGTGGATCATCCCTTTTGGAGGTAAAATGAGCATGATTATAGTTATTTTCCTTCTTCTAGGGAGCCAAAACTCAAGATTTGGAGCATTGGTAAAAGTGACTTAAAATGACCCAAATGCGCACTTTGAGGGTTTAAAACATGTTTATTCACTGCGGGAAGTGATGTAAACAGCATTTAGAGATATTTAATGTTCTTGCAAGAATGTCAGATTTTTCATGCTAAATGATAGATGAACCGCGTACTGAGGAATTTGCTTTGAGAGGACCAAAATGGACAGTTTTGAAAATTTCCATCTTTCAACTAATTTTGACTTTCAGTTGTAGATCATCCCTTTTGGAGCTAAAATGAACATGATTATAGTCATTTTCCTGCTTCTAGAGAGCCAAAACTCAAGATTTGGCACATGGGTAAAAGTGACTCAATATTACCCAAATACTTACTTTGAGGGCTTAAAACATGTGTATTCACTGCAGGAAGTGATACAAACACCATTTAGAGGCAATTCATGTTCATGCTAGAAGGTCCGATTTTTCATACAAAATGATCGATGAAACGCAACCTGAGGAAATTGCTCTGAGATGACCAAAATGGTCCATTTTGAAAATTTCCATCTTTCAACTAATTTTGACTTTCAGGTGTGGATCATCACTTTTGGAGCTAAAATGACCATATTTAGAGTCCTTTTCATGCTTCTAAAGGAGCCAAAACTCAAGTTTTGGCGCAAGGGTAAAAGTGACTTAAAATGACCCAAATGCTCACTTTGAGAGCTTAAAATATGTTTATTCACTGCGGAAAGTGATGTAAACAGCATTTAGAGGTCATTCATGTTCATGCGAGAAGGTCCACTTCTTCATGCAAAATGATCGATAACATGCGACCTGAAGAAATTGCTGAGATGTCCAAAATGGTCCGTTTTGAAAATGTCCATCTTTCAACGAATTTTGACTTTCAGATGTGGATCATCACTTTTGGAGCTAAAATGAGCATGTTTATAGTCATTTTCAAGCTTCTAGGAAGCCAAAACTCAAGATTTAGGGCAAGGGTAAAAGTGACTTCAAATGACTCAAATGGTCACTTTGAGGGCTTAAAATGTGTTTATTCAAAGCAGGAAGGGATATAATCACCATTTAGAGGTAATTCATGTTCATGCGGGAAGGCAAGACTTTTCATGCAAAAGGATCGATGACCCGCGACCTGAGGAAATTGCTATGAGAGGACCAAAATGGTCCATTTTGAAAATTTCCATCCGTCAGCTAATTTTGATTTTCAGATGTGGATCATCACTTTTGGAGCTGAAATGACCATATTTATAGTCATTTTCATGCTTCTGAAGGAGCCAAAACTAAAGATTTGGTGCAAGGGTAAAAGTGACTTAAAATGACCCAAATGATCACTTTAAGGGCTTAAAAGGTGTTCATTCACTGCGGGAAGTGATATAAACAACATTTAGAGGTAATTCATGTTCATGCGAGAACGTCCGATTTTTCATGGAAAACGATCGATGACCCGCGACCTGAGGAAAATGCTCTGAGATGACCAAAATGGTCCGTTTTGAAAATGTCCATCTTTCAACAAATTTTGACTTTCAGATGTAGATCATCACTTTTGGAGCTAAAATGAGCATGTTTATAGTCATTTTCAAGCTTCTAGGAAGCCAAAACTCAAGATTTGGCGCAAGGGTAAAAGTGATTTAAAATGACTCAAATGCTCACTTTGAGGGCTTAAAATGTGTTTATTCACTGCGGGAAGTGATATAATCACCATTTAGAGGTAAGTCATGTTCATGCGAGAAGGTACGATTTTTCATTCAAAAGGATCGATGTCCCGCGACCTGAGGAAATTGCTCTGAGAGGTCCAAAATGGTCAGTTTTGAAAATTTCCATCCGTCAACTAATTTAGATTTTTAGATGTGGATCATCACTTTTGGAGCTAAAATGACCATATGTATAGTCAAATTCAAATTCAAATTCAAATTCAAAAAATAGCTTTATTCGGTATTTTGACAAAAAACCATAAAAGCATACAAAATACAAACATAGGCAGACTAAATAGCTTTTCTCATTAAAAAACTTCTTACAAAAATACATATCATAAAGACAGAACAGATGAAGTTCATTAAAATGCATAAAAAATTTCAAAAATTCATTAAAAGACTCATGGAATTCATACAGTCTCCTGTGTTACGTATTATTTGATGTGATAAGGTACAATATAATACGATTTTACAATTTTTGTTTATCCATGAGGTCCTAATCATTACCCATGGTCCCTCTACACTTTACAGTGAAGGTCAAAAATGTTATCGCTGTCACTATGGTGAGTTCATCTTGCATCATGTACAGTCTGACCAGTGCAGTTTTACAGGTTCTCAATCCCCATGTCTTTAACAATGGTAACAGGTATCTTTTTCTCCCCCACTGATAATACTTGCAAAAGAAAATGCAATGTAGGTTTGACTGTTTGGATAGGTCATCACACGGGCATTTTTCCAAATTAGCAGACCAATCATTCGGGGCAGGAAATGATATTAACCTGTAAAATGACTCCGTCCTCATTCGAGTCAGGAGCATTCTGTGATAACACAAATAGGTTGGGGCTAGATAAGCGTGAAGGCCTGTACCATGTAGGATGTTACGATGGGCTACTATTGTAGACTTGTGCCCGTCTAAGTACCATCTCCTTTCCTCCAGTAAGTCAAGGCATGCCACTTTTAGAGCTTTTTTTGCTATTTGTGAGCATGAAGTGGGATTTAGGTAGAGATCTGGTTTACCAATGGAGAACAAAAACTTTTTCACATAGGCTAACCATGGCTGCTTACTAGAAGCAGAATGATTTAAACAGTCTTGGATTACTTCCCTGTTGAAACCTGCGTCATCACATGTCCAGATCTTAAACCACAACATCACTGGGGCTATCTTTATCAGATCGGTGATGTGGACTCTATCCAGTTCATTGTGGCAAATGGTAGTAGACGTGGAGCGGGGGACTGATAATAGGTGTCTCAGGAAAGCATTTTCCACTGTTTGAATTTGTGTACAATCTGCCAATCCCCAAATGCCAGCCCCGTATACAGCGGTGGACACACATTTAGCTGCGTAAATCTTAAGTAATATGTCTACAGGTTTCCTACCCAGTCTTTTAGCAAATTGTTTAAGAGCACCTATCGTGCGAGAGAAGGCCAGGTTCCGGGAGGTTATTGCTGTTGACCATGTGCCCCTGTTGTTGAATATGATGCCTAGGTAAGAAAAGGTTTTGGTCATAGCTATCTTAGTGTTGTTAACGAAGGTTTTACAATCTGGTATATTTTTCCTCAATGTACATGACATTGTGAATGTTTTTCCCTCGTTTATTTTTAAACCTCTCGTGGTCATAAAGGTTGAGAATCCTATTAGCGCTTTCTGAAGACCCAGCTGCGTGCGAGCCATGATCACGGCATCATCAGCATATAATAGTAGTGGTACTGAGATGCCATTTATTTTAGGGTAATCCACTTCAATATCTTTTAAAAAGTCTGCTATCTCGTTAATATATAAATTAAAAAGGAATGGCGCAAGGATGCAGCCCTGTCGAACACCCTTTGCTACAGGGAATTTTCTAGTTCGCTCACCATTTTTACCGTATCTGACCGTGGCACCTGCGTCTCTATACAGTTCCTGTATAAAATATAGAATGTTTTTGTCTATCCCCAATTTAACCAGGGTTTTCCATAGCACACTATGGTCTAAACAATCAAAAGCCGAGGTTAGGTCGACGAATGTTAGGAACAGATTCCCTTTTTTCCTTCCAATATATTTATTTGTTATTAAGGCCAGGTTTAAACCCTGCTCTACAGTGCCTACACCAGTTTTAAAGCCATACTGTAATTTCGATAAGATCCCTTTGCTCTTAGACCAGGTTTGTAATTTAGTTAACAATACTCTGCCTGCAACTTTCATCAGGGTGTCTAGCAAAGAAATAGGACGATAGCATTTTGGGTCCTGTCTATCCCCTTTTTTAAATATTGGAATTACTAAGGCTTCGTGCCATGTGTCAGGAAAACCCATTTTGCTATACGCGTTTAATACATTTGCTAATAGAGGAGCCCAAAGATCTACATTTTCTTTAAATAAATCAATGGGAACTCCATCTGGGCCGGGGGCCTTTAAATTAGCCCTCTGGGAAATTGCTAGCTCGACCTCTAGGGGGGTAATAACTATATTTAAAGGGAAACTATCTTGCATCACTGCCTGTTCCACCTGCCTATTATTAAAATCATATTGTGGGGTCATAGTTATTAGATCTTTTTTATATAGGGAGGTAAAGTAATCAACCCAGACGTCTTCCGTTATGGCTATCTCCATCGAATCAGCCTTGCTGTCCGTGGAGAAAAAGGGGGCATTGATTTCTTTCCAGAAAGAAATATTATCCCTTAAGGCGCTTGCCTTTACTAGGGCTTCCCAGGCCTGATTTTTCAGTTCGTCCTGTCTATCGCGTAGGGTCTGTTTATAGACTCGCCTGGCATCCTTAATCAAACTAGTGTCTTTAGGGACTGTCTTTAATGCCTGTAACAGATCTTTATGGGCTTTGGAACAGGCGGAATTAAACCAGCCGTGTGCTCTCTTTACTGCCCCTATCTTTAGTTTTTTGGTTAACTTATCATTTATAGTGGCAGTTATCCTTCCATAAGCCTCTATAATTAACTGAGGGTTAATATTAAATTCTAGGCAGGTCGTGAATTGTTTCAATTCTTTCTGGACTAAATCCTTCAAGAAATTTGTAGAATCGATTTTTGCCCATTTTATGGCATATCCATTCTTTCTTGCCAGTGACACTGAGTGACCGTGAAGAATACTAGGTATGCTTGTTATGCTTGTTACAGGGCTCTCGGACTTCTCAACAGCAATAGTGGTGCTAATCGGAAAGTGATCGCTTAATGCCAGGTCTTCCGTGTTAAACTCCTCCAGACAGCCCTGATTCCTATTGGACACTAGGATGTAGTCAATTACAGTGCCTGACCCTCGACCAAAAAAGGTTGTCTGAAAAGCTACAGAAGGCTCACATAATTCATTAGCAAACCCCAGGTCCCAATCGTGCAATAGTTGGTTTAACATGTTACCCATAATAGAGTGTTCAAAGTGTGTGGTGGGGTCCCCTCTTAGGTTATAAATGCCACCGTTTTTTGTGGCACTGTAGGGACATAGATGACAATTATAATCACCTACTATTAGAGTACAATCTGCGTCCTGCCCACCTCTCGTAAGCATTGTAGTGAGCTCAGCTATTAAAGCTTTAGGATCTACTTTTGGCACGTTGATGTATATGTTAATCACGAAAAGGGACCGCCCCTTTGCTTTGACCATAAGTCCTTGCATTGATCTAGCCACCCCTACTTTGGGTCCACTTGCCATATATGTGGACAGTTTTGTGTTACACAGATTGGAGGCAAAGATACACAAACCCCCCGACCCTCTACCTCGATTACCCTGTATCGACGGGATATAGAAGGTACTAAATCCCTCAATGTGGGTCTCCTCCTGGTCCCAACATTCCTGTAAGCATATTATGTCCTGTTTTTCCATAAAGGACAGGAATGACTGGGCCCTTGATTTGTTGTTTAGCCCTGCGATATTCCAGGAAGTTATTTTTAGGTTGGATTTATGTTGACTGGCTTCTGGTGCCAGTGTCTGAGGAGTTAGCCTCTCAGCACCCTCTACACTATGTTCTACCTCCCTTTGGGTTTGTGTGGTGTCCCGCGGGATTATGGGTATAGCCCCAACATTGAATTTCTCTTGGGCTACAGAACCTTCCCCTTTTAGGGCCTTAATTAATTGGTCTGATGGTTGCTGAGGTGTTAGCGATGTTTCCCCTATTGGGGAATCGGGTGTGTTCCCTAATGGCAGGATATTAGTGTTGGGAATCTGGTGGTCATTTTTACGGGTCTCATCTGAGATGCCTAAATTATTTCCTTTCTGTTTTGTTACCATTGTTGGTCAATCGACCATGTCCAGGCAGTCGTACCTATTCCTTGTGGGGGCCCCCCTCCAGTAGTCAGGATTTAAGTTTTCTCTTCTCGGTGGCCAGGGACGATTATCCCACCCTCTGTTCCAGTGGTTGTTACTATTCCTATTTCTGTTTCTGTTATAGTGCCCCACCTGTGTCCAAGGCCAGTCCTGGACTTCCTCCCAACTATTAGGGTCGCCATAATTAAAAGTGTTTAGAGGTGGATAGAAGAAGGAGAGACGCTGTACGTCGACCCCCCCCCCTTTTCTCCAGAGCTGGCCATGAGGAAATATAATCAGCTGTAGCGGGGTCCTCACAAATAAGTACAATGCAATCGCCCTGTAAACTTTTTTTGGTATAGCCAATCCAGAACACTCTTCTCATTGAAATAATTCTGCTATGATTAGATGGATGGAGAGGTCTGTTTTGGCTCAACCACTGCAGTACCTTGTTACGCAGAGACCAAAGGGGTTCGTCTGTACCATCTGCCAGCTCGGTGACCCCAGTAAGTATGACAGTGTATGGGGTCGCCTCGGGCGGCAGATGTATCGGACGCCTGTACCTGGGGCCTTTCCTCTCATTGGCCTGTGGCTGGGGTGGTTGGGCTTTTTGTGATGTCTGTGGGGTATCCTTCTGCTTCACTGCTTGGCTATTTGACTCCACGGGAGCCGGGGTTTTTTGAGGGTTATCAATGGGGCCTTTTTGTTTTCCAATCCCTTCTGTTGGGGCAGGTTTTGAAGTAATTTGTTTGTTTTGCCTGTCGTTTTTTAGAGCTTCAGTGTTTGCAACTCTTTCGAGCGGCAGGGGCTTGGGTCGGGTAACTGGTAAAGACGGGGGTTGAGCCGGGTTATTTGTGTCTTTCGCGTTCCCCAGGCCCTTGGCAGGTGTTCCCAGTGATTTCTGCTTAAAAGCTGGGGTATTTAATTTAGCTAATTGCTTCTCAATAATCATGATGCTCTTTTCCATTGGTTGCAGATGGCGTTTTAGCAACAGCCCCATGCTTTTTGTGATGAAATCATGTAGTGTTACACATGCGGTGCATGGTTTCTGTGTGCCACCCCCGAGGGCTTGGTTCTCTGTCAGCTCTCGGAGAACAGCGTCCTGTGAGATCGATATACAATCAGCACTACTATTGGTAGGGATCGGTTGATCTGACAGAATTTTATCAGTAGTTGGGTTAAGGGAGGTCGTGATGTTATGCAGAGCTGATGTGGTCTCGTGTGGGGTCATCTCTGTGTTTTGCCTCTTAGCTATGGCACCCTCCCGCTTGCCCGTAGATTTAGGGTCTACGATATCCACCTGATTATGGGAGAATTGTAGATCTGGTGTTTTTTCCAAGTCCTCACTGGAGTTAAACCCCAGTGAGAGTTGGGTGGCGGATAGATCGACAATATTTGGAACCCTGTGTATTAATACGTTCGTGTTGTCAGCTTCCTTAAACAGTGGAATAATTGGACCCTGTTGAGTAGGGGTTTGTGCAGAAGCCAGGGGCCCCATAGACGATCTTCTTGCAACCTCCAGTTCATGAGATACCCTACGTTCTAAGATGTGTATGCTTTTGTCTATGACCTCGTGGGTCTTAGTAATGAATAAGTCTATAGGGCCAGTGATATCGGTTAGGTTAGGGGTCTTTTTGCTTCTAGTGCGCTTATTCATTGTTGCGCCAAGTACGACAAAATTAGTAATAAGTGCAGGTCAAATACAATGTCAAAATCCAACAGGGGGTCGCAGATAGAAGTAGCGGGGTGAAAATGTGAATGTAAATACCGTGGCCCAGTCCAGTCCTGCTCAGTCTGGAACGGGCTGAAACGGGCCCGCCCTTGGCCCGGGCTTCGCCCGGCGTCCCGCGGAGCGGGGCTGACGCTGGATTTAAGCGCCTCCTGGCACGGCTTGGTACGTTGCAGCCCGCTTGGGCTGATGGGGCTTGTAGTCTCCTGCCCCGCGCTCCACTCGGCGGCTCAGCTTGACCAGCGAGCGGCGGGAGGCGGGCAGGGTGAGCAGAGGCTGATATGTTCTTTACCCCAAAAAGGCGTCTATAATGCAGCAGGGCTCTCTTTTCCTGTGGCGATTCCACAGTTGTCAGGGCGGATGCTGGATTTAAGCGCCTCCTGGTGCGGCTTGGTACGTTGCAGCCCGCTTGGGCTGATGGGGCTTGTAGTCTCCTGCCCCGCGCTCCACTCGGCGGCTCAGCTTGACCAGCAAGCGGCGGGGGGCGGGCAGGGTGAGCAGAGGCTGATATGTTCTTTACCCCAAAAAGGCTTCTATAATGCAGCAGGGCTCTCTTTTCCTGTGGCGATTCCACAGTTGTCAGGGCGGACGCTGGATTTAAGCGCCTCCTGGCGCGGCTTGGTACGTTGCAGCCCGCTTGGGCTGAAGGGGCTTGTAGTCTCCTGCCCCGCGCTCCACTCGGCGGCTCAGCTTGACCAGCGAGCGGCGGGAGGCGGGCAGGGTGAGCAGAGGCTGATATGTTCTTTACCCCAAAAAGGCGTCTATAATGCAGCAGGGCTCTCTTTTCCTGTGGCGATTCCACAGTTGTCAGGGCGGACGCTGGATTTAAGCGCCTCCTGGCGCGGCTTGGTACGTTGCAGCCCGCTTGGGCTGATGGGGCTTGTAGTCTCCTGCCCCGCGCTCCACTCGGCGGCTCAGCTTGACCAGCGAGCGGCGGGAGGCGGGCAGGGTGAGCAGAGGCTGATACGTTCTTTACCCCAAAAAGGCGTCTATAATGCAGCAGGGCTCTCTTTTCCTGTGGCGATTCCACAGTTGTCAGGGCGGACGCTGGATTTAAGCGCCTCCTGGCGCGGCTTGGTACGTTGCAGCCCGCTTGGGCTGATGGGGCTTGTAGTCTCCTGCCCCGCGCTCCACTCGGCGGCTCAGCTTGACCAGCAAGCGGCGGGGGGCGGACAGGGTGAGCAGAGGCTGATATGTTCTTTACCCCAAAAAGGCGTCTATAATGCAGCAGGGCTCTCTTTTCCTAGTCATTTTTATGCTTTAGGGAGACAAAACTCCAGATTTGGTGCAAGGGTAAAAGTGACTTAAATGACCCAAATGCACACTTTGAGGGCTTAAAACATGTTTATTCAGTGCGGGAAGTGATGTAAACAGCATTTAGAGATATTTTATGTTCATGCAAGAACGCCCGATTTTTCATGCAAAATGTTAGATGACCCGCGATCTGGGGAAGTTGATCTGAGAAGACCAAAATGGTCAGTTTTGAAAATTTCAATCTTTCAACTAATTTTGACTTTCAGGTGTGGATCATCACTTTTGGAGCTAAAACGAGCATGTTTATGGTCATTTTCCAGCTTCTAGGGAGCCAAAACTCAAGATTTGGTGTATGCGTAAAAGTGATTTAAAATTACACAAATGCTCACTTTGAGGGCTTAAATGTGTTTATTCACTGCGGGAAGTGATATAAACACCATTTAGAGGTAATTCATGTTCATGCGAGAACGTCCGATTTTTGATGCAAAACGATCGATGACCCGCGACCCGAGGAAATTGCTCTGAGATGATCAAAATGGTCCATTTTGAAAATGTCCATCTTTCAACTAATTTTGACTTTCAGATGTGGATCATCACTTATGGAGCTAAAATGAGCATGTTTATATCCTTTTCAAGCTTCTAGCGAACCAAAACTAAAGATTTGGCGGAAGAGTAAAAGTGCCTGAAAGTGACCCAAATGCTCACTTTGAGGGTTTAAAACATGTTCATTCACTGCGGGAAGTGATGTAAACAGCGTTTAGAGGTAATTCATTTGAGAACGTCCGATTTTTTATGCAAAATGATAGATGACCTGTGACTTGAGGAAATTGCTCGAGATGACCAAAATGGTCCGTTTTAAAAATGTTCATCTTTCAACTAATTTTGACTTTCAGAAGTGTATCATACCTTTTGGAACTAAAATGACCATATTTTTTGTCATTTTCATGCTTCTAGGGAGCCAAAATGAAAGTTTTAGCTCATGGGTAAAAGTGACTTAAAATGACCTAAATGGTCACTTTGAGGGCTTAAAACCTGTTTAATGTTCATGCGAGAACATCCGATTTTTCATGCAAAATGATCAATGACTCCTGACCTGAGGAAATTGCTCTGAGATGACAATATGGTACATTTTGAAAATTTTCATCTTTCAACTAATTTTGACTTTCAGATGTGGATCATCCCATTTGGAACTAAAATGACCATATTTATAGTCATTTTCATGCTTCTAGGGAGCCAAAACTCAAGATTTGGGGCATGGGTAAAAGTGGCTTAAAATGACCCACATGCTCCCTTTGAGGGCTTAAAACGTGTTTATTCACTGCAGGAAGTGATATCAACACCATTCAGAGGTTTTTCATGTTTCCGACTCCCCATCTGTCTCCCCCATCTCCACCCTCTCCCCATCACCCTGTTCCCATTGGTCTCTCCCTCATCTCCCTCTCCCTCATAATCTCTCCCCATCTGTCTTCACCATTTCCACCCTGTCCCCATCTCCCTCTATATTCTCTTTCCACCTGTCTCTCCCTCTTCTGCCTCTCCCTCATCTCCCTCAGCCCATGTCCTTCTCCGATCTGTCTCCCCAATCTGGCCATCGATCTTCCCCATCAGTCTCCCCATCTGTCTCCCCATCTCTCTCCCATCTCCCCATATTATCTCCCCATAATATCTCCACTATACCTCCATTATATCTCTGTTTTATCCCCATTTTATCTCTGCTTAATCTCCATGTTATCCTGGTGTATCCCCATTTTATCTCCACTTTAGCCCCATTTCATCTCCATTTTATCTCCACTTTATCCCCACTGTAGCCCCATTTTCTCCCCGTTTTACCCCCACGTTATCCCCATTTTATCTGCACTTTAGCTCCGTTTTATCCAAATCTAATCTCCACTTTATCCCACTATAGCCCCATTTTATCCCCAATTTACCCCCACACTATCCCCATTTTATCTCCACTTTAGCCCTGTTTTATCCTCAGTTTATCTCACTTTATCCCCACCTAATCTCCATTTTAACTCCATTTCATCCCTATTTTATCTCCACTTTATCCCCATTTTATCTCCACTTTATCCCCATTTTAGCTCCATTTTATCCCCATTTTCCCTCCATTTTATCCCCAATTTATCTCCAGTTTATCTCCATTATTTCTCTATTTTATTTACATTAAATCTCCGTCCCTTACCATTCAATTTTCATCTCTGCATCCCATCTACATCTCCCCATCTCCATAAAATGAGCATGATCATAGTCATTTTCCTGCTGCTAGGGATCCAAAACTCAAGATTTGGCACATGGGTAAAAGTGATTCAAAATACCCAAATGCTCTCTTTGAGGACTTAAAACATGTTTATTCACTGCAGGAAATGATATAAAAACAATAGAGGTAATTCATGTTCATGCAAGAACGTCCATTTTTCATGCAAAAGGATCGATGACCCGCGACCTGAGGAAGTTGCTCTGAGAGGACCAAAATGGTCCGTTTTGAAAATTTCCATCTTTCAACTAATTTTGACTTTCAGATGTGGATCATCACTTTTGGAGCTAAAATGACCATATTTATAGTCATTTTCACGCTTCTAGGGAGACAAAACTGAAGATTTGGCGCAAGGGTAAAAGTGACTTAAAATGACTCAAATGCTCACTTTGAAGGCTTAAAACGCGTTTATTCACTGCGGGAAGTGATATAAACAACATTTAGAGGTAATTCATGTTCATGCGAGAAGGTCCAATTCTTCATGCAAAATGATCGATAACCCGCGACCTGAGGAAATCGCTGAGATGACCAAAATAGTCCGTTTTGGAAATTTCCATCTTTCAATAAATTTTGTACTTTCAGCTGTGGATCATCACTTTTGGAGCTAAAATGAGCATGTTTATAGTCATTTTCAAGATGAAACGCAACCTGAGGAAATTGCTCTGAGATGACAAATGGTCCATTTTGAAAATTTCCATCTTTCAACTAATTTTGACTTTCAGATGTGGATCACCACTTTGGAGCTAAAATGAGCATGTTTATAGTCATTTTCAAGCTTCAAGGGAGACAAAACTCAAGATTTGGCGCAAGGGTAAAAGTGACTTAAAATGACCCAAATGCACACTTTAAGGGCTTAAAACATGTTTATTCACTGCGGGAAGTGATGTAAACAGCATTTAGAGATATTTCATGTTCATGCGAGAACGTCGGATTTTTCATGCAAAATGATAGATGACCCGCGACCTGAGGAAATTGCTCTGAAATTACGAAAGTGGTCCGTTTTGAAAATGTCAATCTTTCTACAATTTTTGCCATTCAGATGTGGATCATCAATTTGGAGCTAAAATGAGCATGTTTAAAGTCATTTTCAAGCTTCTAGGAAGCCAAAATTCAAGATTTGGCGCAAGGGTAAAAGTGATTTAAAATGACTCAAATGCTCACTTTGAGGGCTTAAAATATGTGTATTCACTGCGGGAAGTGATATAATCACCATTTAGAGCTATGTCATGTTCATGCGAGAAGGTACGATTTTTCATGCTAAAGGATCGATGACCCGCGACCTGGAGAAATTGCTCTGAGAGGACCAAAATGGTCAGTTTTGAAAATGTTCATCTTCAACTAATTTTGACTTTCAGTTGTGGATCATCCCTTTTTGAGCTAAAATAAGCATGTTTATGGTCATTTTCATGCTTCTAGGGAGCCAAAACGAAAGATTTGTCGGAAGGGTAAAAGTGACTTAAAATGACCCAAATGCTCACTTTGAGGTTTTAAAACATGTTCATTCACTGCGGGAAGTGATGTAAACAGTGTTTAGAGGTAATTCATTTGAGAACGTCCGATTTCTTATGCAAAATGATAGATGACCCGTGACTTGAGGAAATTGCTCGAGATGACCATATTGGTCCGTTTTGAAAATGTCCATCTTTCAACTAATTTTGACTTTCAGATGTGTATCATCCCTTTTGGAACTAAAATGAACATATTTTTTGTCAATTTCATGCTTCTAGGGTGCCAAAATGAAAGATTTGGAGAATGGGTAAAAGTGACTTAAAATGACCCAAATGCTCACTTTGAGGCCTTAAAACATGTTTAATGTTCATGCAAGAACGTCTGATTTGTCATGCAAAATGATCGATGACTCGCGACCTGAGGAAATTACTCTGAGATAACAATATGGTACATTTTGAACATTTTCATCTTTCAACTAATTTTGACTTTCAGATGTGGATCATCCCATTTGGAACTAAAATGACCATATTTATAGTCATTTTCATGCTTCTAGGGAGCCAAAACTCAAGATTTGGGGCATGGGTAAAAGTGGCTTAAAATAATAACCCCACATGCCCACTTTGAGGGCTTAGAACGATTATTCACTGCGAAGGTGATATCAATACCAGCAGAGTTTTTCATGTTTCCAACTCCCCATCTGGCTCCCCCATCTCCACCCTCTCCCCATCACCTGTGTTCCCATTGGTCTCTCCCTCATCTCCCTCTCCCTCATCATCTCTCCCAACTGTCTCCCCCATCTCCACCCTCTCCCGAACAGTCTCTCCCTCATCTTGCTCTCCCTCATCCCCATCTCCCTCATCCCATGTCCCTCCTCATCTGTCTCCACCATCTCCACCCTGTCCCAATCTCCCTCTCTATCCTCTCGCCACCTGTCTCTCCCTCTTCTGCCTCTCCCTCATCTCCCTCATCCCATGTCCTTCTCCGATCAGTCTCCCCAATCTGGCCATCGGTCTCCCCCATCTGTCTCCCCATCTGTCTCCCCCATCTCCCCATATTATCTCCCCATAATATCTGCTTATATCTCTGTTTTATCCCCATTTTATCTCTGCTTAATCTCCATGTTATCCCTGTATTATCCCCATTTTATCTCCACTTTAGCTCAATTTTATCCCCATTTAATCTCCACTTTATCCCCGTTTTACCCCCACTTTAGCCCCATTTTATCTCCACTTTAGCCCTGTTTTATCCCCAGTGTACCTCCACTTTATCCCCATTTTAACTCAGTTTAATCCCCATTTTATTCTCCACTTTATCCCCATTCTATCTCCACTTTTTCCCCATTTTAGCTCCACTTTAGCTCCATTTTATCCCCATTTGTCCTCCATTTTATCTCCAATTTATCTCCAGTGTATCTCCATTATCTCTCTACTTTATTTACATTAAATCTCCGTCCTTACCATCCAATCTTCATCTCTGCAACCCATCTCCATCTCGCCATCCCATCTCCAACTCCCCATCTCAATCTCCATCCTATCTCCATCTCCCCATCTCCATAAAATGAGCATGATCATAGTCATTTTCCTGCTGCTAGGGATCCAAAACTCAAGATTTGGCACATGGGTAAAAGTGATTCAAAATTACCTAAATGCTCACTTTGAGGGCTTAAAACATGTTTATTTACTGCAGGAAGTGATATAAACACAATAGAGGTAATTCATGTTCATGGGAGAAGGTACGATTTTTCATGCAAAACGCTCGATGACCCGCGACCTGAGAAATTTGTTATGAGATGACCAAAATTGTCCGTTTTGAAAATTTCCATCTTTCAACTAATTTTGACTTTCAGATGTGGATCATCACTTTTGGAGCTAAAATGACCATATTTAGAGTCATTTTCATGCTTCTAGGGAGACAAAACTCAAGATTTGGTGCAAGGGTAAAAGTGAATCAAAATGACCCAAATGCACACTTTGAGAGCTTAAAACATGTTTATTCACTGCGGGAAGTGATGTAAACAGCATTTAGAGATATTTCATGTTCATGCAAGAACGTCCGATTTTTCATGCAAAATGATAGATGACCCGAGACCTGAGGAAGTTGCTCTGAGAGGACCAAAATGGTCAGTTTTGAAAATTTCAATCTTTCAACTAATTTTGACTTTCAGATGTGGATCATCCCATTTGGAACTAAAATGACCATATTTATAGTCATTTTCAAGCTTGTAGGAAGCCAAAACTCAAGATTTGGCGCATGGGTAAAAGTGGCTTAAAATGACCCACATGCTCACTTTGAGGGCTTAAAACGTGTTTATTCACTGCAGGAAGTGATATCAACACCATTCAGAGGTTTTTCATGTTTCAAACTCCCCATCTGTCTCCCCCATCTCCACCCTCTCCCCATCACCCTGTTCCCATTGGTCTCTCCCTCATCTCTCTCTCCCTCATCATCTCTCCCCATTGGTCTCCCCCATCTCCACCCTCTCCCCATCAGTCTCTCCCTCATCTTGCTCTCCGTCATCCATGTCCCTCCTCATCTGTCTCCACCATCTCCACCCTATACCCATCTCCCTCTCTATCCTCTCTCCACCTATCTCTCCCTCTTCTGCCTCTCCCTCATCTCCCTCATCCCATGTTCTTCTCCGATCTGTCTCCCCAATCTGGCCATCGGTCTCCCCCATCTCTATCCCCATCTCCCCATATTATCTCCCCTTAACATCTTCATATACCTCCATTATATCTCTGGTTTATCCCCATTTTATGTCTGTTAAATCTCCATGTTATCCCTGTATAAGCCCAATTTTATCTCCACTTTAGCTCCATTTTATCCCCATTTTATCTCCACCTTATCCCAACTATAGCCACATTTTCTCCCCTTTTTACCCCCAGGTTATCCCCATTTTATCTCCATTTTATCCCAATTAATTCTCCACTTTATCCCCACTATAGTCCCATTTTATCCCCGTTTTACCCCCACTTTAGCCACATTTTATCTCCACTTTAGCCCTGTTTTATCTCCAGTTTATCTCCACTTTATCCCCCACTTTATCTCCATTTTAACTACGTTTTATCCCCTTTTTATCTCCACTTTATCCCCATTTTATCTCCACTTTATCCGCATTTTAGCTCCACTTTAGCTCCATTTTATCCCCATTCTTCCTCCATTTTATCCCCAATTTATCTCCAGTTTATCTACATTATCTCTCTACTTTATTTACATTAAATCTCCGTCCCTTACCATACAATCTTCATCTCTGCATCCCATCTCCATCTCCCCATCTCATCTCCAACTCCCCATCTCAATCTCCATCCCATCTGCATCTCTTCATCTCCATAAAATGAGCATGATCATTGTCATTTTCCTGCTGCTAGGGATTCAAAACTCAAGATTTTGCACATGGGTAAAAGTGATTCAAAATTACCCAAATGCTCACTTTGAGGGCTTAAAACATGTTTATTCACTGCAGGAAGTGATATAAACACAATTGAAGTAATTCATGTTCATGCGAGAAGGTCTGATTTTTCATGCAAAATGATGAATAACCCGCGACCTGAGGAAATTGCTCGAAGATGACCAAAATGGTCAGTTTTGAAAATTTCCATCTTTCAACTAATTTTGACTTTCAGGTGTGGATCATAACTTTTGGAGCTAAAATGAGCATGTTTATAGTCATTTTCAAGCTTCTAGGAAGCCAAAACTCAAGATTTGGCGCAAGGGTAAAGTGACTTCAAATGACTCAAATGGTCACCTTGAGTGTGTTTATTCACTGCGGGAAGTGATATAATCACAATTTAGAGGTAATTCATGTTCATGGGAGAAGGCACGATTTTTCATGCAAAACGCTCGATGACCCGCGACCTGAGAAATTTGCTCTGAGATGACCAAAATTGTCCGTTTTGAAAATTAAATCTGTCAACTAATTTTGACATTCAGATCATCACTTTTGGAGCTAAAATGACCATATTTAGAGTCATTTTCATGCTTCTAAAGGAGTCAAAACCCAAGTTTTGGCGCAAGTTTAAAAGTGACAAAAAATGACTCAAATGCTCACTTTGAGGGCTTAAAACGTGTTTATTCAATGCGGGAAGTGATATAAACAGCATTTAGAGGTAATTCATGTTCATGCGAGAAGGTCCAATTCTTCATGCAAAATGATCGATAACCCGCGACCTGAGGAAATTGCTGAGATGACCAAAATGGTCCGTTTTGAAAATTTCCATCTTTGAACTAATTTTGACTTTCAGAAGTGGATCATCACTTTTGGAGCTAAAATGACCATATTTATAGTCATTTTCATGCTTCTAGGGAGACAAAACTCAAGATTTGGTGCAAGGGTAAAAGTGACTTAAAATGACCCAAATGCACACTTTGAGAGCTTGAAACATGTTTATTCACTGCGGGAAGTGATGTAAACAGCATTTAGAGATATTTCATGTTCATGCAAGAACGTCCGATTTTTCATGCAAAATGATAGATGACCAGAGGAAGTTGCTCTGAGAGGACCAAAATGGTCCGTTTTGAAAATTTCCATCTTTCAACTAATTTTGACTTTCAGATGTGGATCATCACTTTTGGAGCTAAAATGACCATATTTATAGTCATTTTCATGCTTCTAGGGAGACAAAACTGAACATTTGGCGCAAGGGTAAAAGTGGCTTAAAATGACTCAAATTGTCACTTTGAGGGCTTAAAATGTTTCTATTCACTGCGGGAAGTGATATAATCACCATTTAGAGGTAATTCATGTTCATGCAAGAATGTCCAATTTTTCATGCAAAATGATAGATGAACCGCGTACTGAGGAATTTGCTTTGAGAGGACCAAAATGGACAGTTTTGAAAATGTCCATCTTTCAACTAATTTTGACTTTCAGGTGTAGATCATCCCTTTTGGAGCTAAAATGAACACGATTATAGTCATTTTCCTGCTTCTAGGGAGCTAAAACTCAAGATTTGGCACATGGGTAAAAGTGACTCAATATTACCCAAATACTTACTTTGAGGGCTTAAAACATGTGTATTCACTGCAGGAAGTGATACAAACACCATTTAGAGGTAATTCATGTTCGTGCGAGAAGGTCCGATTTTTCATGCAAAATGATCGATGAAACGCAACCTGAGGAAGTTGCTCTGGGAGGACCAAAATGTTCCATTTTGAAAATTTCCATCTTTCAACTAATTTTGACTTTCAGATGTGGATCATCACTTTTGGAGCTAAAATGAGCATGTTTATAGTCATTTTCAAGCTTCTAGGGAGACAAAACTCAAGATTTGGCGCAAGGGTAAAAGTGATTTAAAATGACCCAAATGCACACTTTAAGGGCTTAAAACATGTTTATTCACTGCTTGAAGTGATGTAAACATCATTTAGAGATATTTCATGTTCATGCGCGAACGTCCTATTTTTCATGCAAAATGATAGATGACCCGCGACCTGAGGAAATTGCTCTGAAATTACAGAAGTGGTCCGTTTTGAAACTGTCAATCTTTCTACAAATTTTTCCATTCAGATGTGGATCATCACTTTTGGAGCTAAAATGAGCATGTTTATAGTCATTTTCAAGCTTCTAGGGAGACAAAACTCAAGATTTGGCGCAAGGGTAAAAGTGATTTAAAATGACTCAAATGCTCACTTTGAGGGCTTAAAATGTGTTTATTCACTGCAGGAAGTGATATAATCACCATTTAGAGGTAATTCATGTTCATGCGAGAAGGCCCACTTCTTTATGCAAAACGATCGATGACCCACGACATGAGGAAATTGCTCTGAGATGACCAAAATGGACTGTTTTGAAAATGTCCATCTTTCAACTAATTTTGACATTCAGATGTGGATCATCACTTTTGGTGCTAAAATGAGCATGTTTATAGTCATTTTCAAGCTTCTAGGAAGCCAAAACTCAAGATTTGGCGCAAGGGTAAAAGTGACTTCAAATGACTTGATTGGTCACTTTGAGGGCTTAAAACGTGTTTATGCACTGCTGGAAGTGATATAAACAACATTTAGAGGTAATTCATGAGGGAGCCAAAACTCAAGATTTGGCACAAGGGTAAACGTGACTTAAAATGACCCAAATGCTCACTTTGAGGGCTTAAAATATGTTTATTCACTGCGGGAAGTGATGTAAACAGCATTTAGAGGTAATTCATGTTCATGCGAGAAGGTCCACTTCTTCATCCAAAATGATCGATAACCCGGGACCTGAGGAAATTGCTGAGATAACCAAAATGGTCCGTTTTGAAAATGTCAATCTTTCAACTAATTTTGACTTTCAGATGTGGATCATCACTTTTGGAGCTAAAATGAGCATGTTTATAGTCATTTTCAAGCTTCTAGGAAGCCAAAACTCAAGATTTGGCACAAGGGTAAAAGTGACTTCAAATGACTCTAATGGTCACTTTGAGGGCTTAAAATGTGTTAATTCAAAGCGTGAAGGGATATAATCACCATTTAGAGGTAATTCATGTTCATGCGAGAAGGTAAGATTTTTCATGCAAAAGGATCGATGACCCGCGACCTGAGGAAATTGCTATGAGAGGACCAAAATGGTCCGTTTCGAACATTTCCATCCGTCAACTAACTTTGATTTTCAGATGTGGATCATCACTTTTGGAGCTAAAATGACCATATTTATAGTAATTTTCATGCCTCTAGGGAGACAAAACTCCAGATTTGGTGCAAGGGTAAAAGTGTCTTAAAATGACGCAAATGCACAATTTGAGGGCTTAAAACATGTTTATTCACTGCAGGAAGTGATGTAAACAGCATGTAGAGATATTTTATGTTCATGCAAAAACGTCCAATTTTTCATGCAAAATGATAGATGACCTGCGATCTGGGGAAGTTGATCTGAGAGGACCAAAATGGTCAGTTTTGAAAATTTCAATCTTTCAACTAATTTTGACTTTCAGATGTGGAGCATCACTTTTGCAGCTAACATGAGCATGTTTATAGTCATTTCCAGCTTCTAGGGAGCCAAAACTCAAGATTTGGCGTATGCGTAAAAGTGATTTAAAATTACACAAATGCTCACTTTGAGGGCTTAAAATGTGTTTTTTCACTGCGGGAAGTGATATAAACATCATTTAGAGGTAATTCATGTTCATGTGAGAACGTCCGACTTTTGATGCAAAACGATCGATGACCCCCTGAGGAAATTGCTCTGAGATGACCAAAATGGTCCGTTTTGAAAATGTCCATCTTTCAACTAATTTTGACTTTCAGATGTGGATCATCACTTATGGAGCTAAAATCAGCATGTTTATATCCTTTTCAAGCTTCTAGGAAGCCAAAACTCAAGATTTGGCGCAAGGGTAAAAGTGACTTCAAATGACTCAAATGGTCACTTTGAGGGCTTCAAATGTGTTTATTCACTGCGGGAAGTAATATAATCACCATTTAGAGGTAATTCATGTTCATGCAAGAAGGTATGATATTTCATGCAAATGGATCGTTGACCCGCGACCTGTGGAAATTGCTGTGTGTCGACCAACATGGTCCATTTTGAAAATGTCCATCTTTCAACTAATTTTGATTTTCAGACGTGGATCATCACTTTTGGAGCTAAAATGACCATATTTATAGTAATTCTCATGCTTCTAGGGAGACAAAACTCAAGATTTGGCGCAAGGGTAAAAGTGACTTAAAATGACTTAAATGCTCACTTTGAGGGCTTAAAACGTGTTTATGCACTGCGGGAAGAGATATAAACAACATTTTTTTGTTAAAGATATTTTTATTGAGAAGACAGGAAAGAAGAAATAACAGAAGAGAGATAGGATGGAAACATATGAAATGCAAAGAAGAGCCCTCGCAGGAGCTAACTCCACATGACCAAGAAGCATTAACATTGATGAAGGGTCGTACAGCGTGACCGCTCTAGGCAAGATAAGGCTCAAAGTCCGCCAGTAACAGCGTCGATCCCCCCCAGAAGCCCTGGAGGGGCATAAACCCACACTGGCACCAGGCAAAAGCTGTCCAAGTCCGAGGCTCAGTCGACCAGTTCCAATAGCGACTCCATGAGTCTTGGCCATGAGAAAGACTTTGCAGCGAGGTCAAACAAAAAAGAAAACCCATCCCCCCTCTGAAAAGAGAAAAAAAACAACAAAAAAAACCCAACCCTAATCCCCCCCCAAAGGCTCCATCCATCTACCAACCCCCCTCCCCCCAGTGGTGGCAGCCTAGCAACAAGCATTCGCTCAAACAGTCTTCACACCTGAAACAGATGTAAGGCGCGTAAGGTGGGTGGACAGACCGCCGATGGCAACCCTCAAGAAAGAAAGCAGACTAATGGGCCCCACCTGAAAATGAAATTCTTAAAGTCACTTCTGAAAATATCAGCCATACGTTCCACACTCAACAGCTTCCACAACTTAGAAAACCAGAGGGAAAGTGCAGGGGCCTCCTTCTTCTACCATGCCGCAGTCAAGGTCAACTTGGCCGCACCTATGCAGAGCCAAAGGATTTGTTTATCTGCCTTGATCTGATGCTCCAAAAGCGGGTCCCGAAGACCCAGGAGCACGAAGCCAATGGAGTCCGGAATCGGGTAGCCCAGCATTTCCCTGATATGAGACAGTATCTCCTCCCAGTAGGGGCGTATGATGGGGCAGTCCCACCAGATATGGCGAAAGTCCCCAAGGAAAACACAGCCCCGCCAACACCTATCTGATGCAGAGGGAAAAATCTTTTTCAATCGGGTCGGGTACAGATACCAATCCATCATTGTCTTCATATGGGCCTCCCGAAGATCAATAGAATGATTGAAACGGTGCAAATCATGCCAGAGGCGGGACCACTCCTCGTCAGAGATATCTTGCCCCAGGTGCTCTTCCCACAGACCCATGTATCTAGGGCGAGGCGAGATAGCAGTAGTCAATAGCAGATCATAGAGGAATGAAATCACCCCTTTCATAGAGGATGTGCGGGTGATATAGGATTCGAAATCTGTGGGAGGCCTCGTCGCTGCATCCCGCACCTCTGGTGACAATGCCCAGTGGAGCAGTTGGGCGTGCCGGTAACGCTCGGTAGGCAGCACCGCATAGTCACGCATGCAATTATGGAAGGTGAGCGGCTCATACCCATGAAACAGGTGCGTGAGTTCGTGGCAACCTCCCGCCCTCCACCCGTCAAAGGGCCCCTCAACGAGAGCCAGCTGAAAGGCCGGATTAAAGTGGATAGGCGTAAAGGGGGATGGGAAGGAGGTCCACCTCTCGTCACTAGAGACCGAGTCTCAGACCTTCAGAGTGGTACTCGTAGGAGTGCTGATGTAGGCGTTGCGAGGCCGATCCCCCTTCGCCTTCCAAACCAGGTCCCATATCGATCGTCCCGCCACACTCCTGTCCATATGTAACCAGTGCTTCTCCGACTCCATTTGGGTCCACTCGGCCAGCACCCGGAGTTGCGCCGCTTTATAATAGAGATGCATGTCTGGGAGGCCAACCCCGCCCTTCTTCAAAGGCTGATGCAGCGTAAGAAAGGAAAGTCTAGCTCGGCCTCCCTGCCAGATATAGCGCAGAATCATAGATTTAAGACGCCTAAAAAAATCCTCCTCCAAAGTGATAGGGAGAGCTTGGAACAGGTACAGGAGCTTGGGGAGCATCGTCATCTTAATGGCATGCACGCATCCCAACCAGGAGATGAACATGGGCTTCCAACGATTAAGCTTGGTCTGTATCTGGGTCAGCAGGGGAGGGAAGTTGGCCGCATATAGGGTAGCGACGGACGAGGTCAGCCGGACCCCAAGATATTGTATGGAGGAACTAGACCATGACAGGGGCGTGAGCGTTCGGATACGGTCCACCTCAGCGGGCGGCAGCGTGAGGTTGAGGATGTAGGATTTGCCGGGATTGACCCGAAAACCCGCCACCGTTTCGAACTGGGAAAGCACTTCCTGCACACGTGGGAGGGAAGTCCCCGGGTCTGCCAGTGACAGCAGAACGTCGTCAGCAAAGAGGGATGTTTTATGTTGTTCCCCCGAAAAGGGGAGACCAACAATATCCGGGTCCTCCCGTACCCTAAGGGCAAGAGGCTCGATGCTGAGCGCAAAGAGTAGAGGAGATAGGGGGCAGCCCTGCCTCGTACCCCGGGAATGTGCAAAAAAGGGTGAAACATGACCGTTCACCATAACCCTCGAGCGTGGACCATGGTAGTTGGCCCGAAGCATATCAATAAATTTGGGAGAAAAACCAAAGGCCTGCAAAGTACTAAAAAGGAAGTTCCAATCCTCCCGATCGAACGCCTTTTCAGCGTCCAGGCCCACCAAGACCGCTGGGATCTTAAAGCGATTAGCCTTCTCGATCAGGTGAATCAACCTTCTGGTGTTGTCGTGGGTCTGGCGACCTTTTATGAAGCCCGATTGATCGGGGTGAATAAGGGCAGGCATGAGGTCCTGGAGCCGGGCAGCTAAGATAGAAGAGTTCAATTTAGCATCTACGTTTAACAGGGCTATGGGCCGATACGATTCACATTTAGAGGGATCCTTCCCGGCTTTGGGAATAATCGAGATCATTGCTTCCGCCATGGTGCCCGTAGTTTGGCCCGCCTCCCTCATGCCATTGAAAAGAGTCACCAAATAGTCCCCCAGCTCAGACGCAAACGTTTGATAGAAGGGAGCTGTAAAGCCGTCCGGCCAGGCGCCTTCTGCGGTTTAAGTGACCGAATGTCGGTCAACACCTCCTCCCTAGTGAAGGGGGCCTCCAAGAGGTCATTCCATTCCTTGGAGACTTGCGGGAGTGGAGGAGCCTCTAAGTATTCCTGCTGTTCAGCTGGCGCCAGGTGATCTGCCGAGTAGAGGGCGGCATAAAAGTCGCCGAAGAGCTCGGCCTTGATCGCATCCCTATGTTCCACAGCGCCGGAGGGCGTCCGGATGCCACCCACATATTCCCTCTCACGCTTCTCACGGAGCTGCCGTGCCAGATGTTTCCCCACTTTGTTGCCTTGAGCATAAGAGAGGCGCCGTAAGCACAAGAGGGTATACTCGGCCCAATTATTATAGTGGGCCCTGAGTTTACCCCGCACCGCAGCAAGAGGGCGAAGGGTCTTTCGAGAAGGATTCTGCTTATGCGCAGTTTCTAGTGTCACCAGCTCCGCCTCCAGCGCCTCCCTTTCCTCGTGCCTAAGCTTGTTCAGGGCGGAGTTCAGCGCAATGCACGTGCCCCGTGTCGTCGCCTTAAAGGCGTCCCATTGGGTGAAGACCGAGGTGTCTCCAGCTTTGTTGAGCTCAAAAAACTCACCAATGGCCGCCCTAAGTTTTTTGCAGGATTCCTCATCACGCGTAAGGGAGATAGGGAAGTACCATTTGCGGTGTGGGGACGTCTCCGGGGCCCAGGTCAAGCACGTCGCCAGAAGACTGTGATCTGACACAGAGAGCAGAAATATTCTACTGTCCCGCAAGTCACCCTGTAAAGATTGATGTAGAAAGATGTAATCGAGACGTGAATACGTGTGGTGAATATGGGAATAGAACGTGTAATCCCTAGTGTGGGGGTGGAGGGCGCGCCAGCTATCAATAAGGCCTAGACTGACCAATATGTCGCGCAACTCAGGGGAGAAGAGACCCGCCTCCGACCTCTGCTGATGCGAGCAATCAAGACTTTTGTCCCAAACCAGATTAAAATCCCCCATCACTATCAATGCACCCTCCCCAAAGTCCCCCACCTCCCTCAAAAAGGCCTCAAGGAACCCATTCTGGCCCGCATTCGGTGCATAGACAACCATCCACGTGCAAAGCTTACCCAGGAGCATCCCCTTCACCATCAGCCATCGACCCTCCTTGTCACCCCGCACCCCCATGGGCTGAAACTGAAGTGTAGAGCGGAACAGAAGTGCCACCCCTCGGTGCTTAGTAGTGGCAGAGGATTTGTAAATCAGGGGGTACTGCCTGTGCTTAAGCCTAGATTCGTCTTTACGGGCCAAATGAGTTTCCTGCAGACCCACCACATCCAAATGATGATTAAGAATATACTTCCACACTTTCTGACGTTTTTGAGGAGAATTAAGGCCCTTAACATTCCAGGAGCCTATCGTAACAGGCATCATTTAGTCAACGCCCCCCCCCCGCTCCAGTCAGTGCCCCCCATAGTGCCAGAAGCAAACCAAATACACTCGCAGTCACACCAAATCCCCTGCCGCCACCACTGAGCCCATTCCCAAACGACCCTTCCACCATCCAAAGGAGCCTCAAAACAATATACAAAAGAGAGAGAATCAGAACTAGAAAAAGAACAATGAAAGTCGGACATGACCATAAGGGTCGGGGGTAGAAGACCCGGGTAATGCCCCCCTCGAGTTCAGGGTCGGGGTAACCCTCCATTGGAGCATGGTCCCTCAGAGTACCTGAGATGGTAGAGCCCCCTCGGCCCCACGGGCCTCTGTCGGGGGGGCCTAGGCCGCTGAAGAGCTGTCCACCCGGCTCGACTCAGTCACCAGGGCCAGCGAAGCCAAAACCTCTCCCCTCTCACTTTGGCTCGCCGATGGAGTCGGACCCTCCGCCACACCATGTCGGCCCACTCTCTGCCACGCTGGGGAGCGGGAACGGCGACGTCGTCTCGGGGAGGCGCTGGCGCCCGCCGACGCGGCTGCTTCCTCCATGCCCAGAAGTTCCCTGGCGGCCGCTAGAGATCTCACTTGCACCGGTCTATTCTGCCATCTGAAAATGAGCCAAAAGGGGTGACCCCAGGAGTAGGACACCCCGTGTTCCCTTAAGAAGGCTGTGATCGGGCGGAAGTCCCGTCGTTTTTGCAGGGTGGAAGCCGCCAGGTCTTGAAAAAGCTGAGGGTTGTGCCCACGAAAAAGCAAGTTGTTGGTGTCCCTCGCCTTCCGCAGGATTGTCTCCTTGAGTTGAAAATCATGGACACAAACAAGAATGTCAGGCGGCGGCGAGCGCGCGCCACGTGGCAGTCCAACCCGGTGTACTCTGTCCATGCGAACCTCCGTGCAGTCGTCCTCTGCCAGAATTTGCAAAAACAAGGCCTCCACATACTCCCGTAAGTTCTCACCCTCTCCTTCCCAGGGTACCGCTCGGATCCGAATGTTATTACGGCGGGACCGGTTTTCCAAGTCCTCGCAGTGGGCCTGAAGATCTAAATTCTGCTCGCGTAGCCGGAGCATGTCCTGCTGTAGCTGATGGACGTCACCATTGAGGCCCAGATCATGGTCCTCCAGGGTCGCAACCCGTTCTCCGATGCCGTCCACGTCCCGACGAACCTCACGGAGATCGGAAGCCAGTTGCGACTTCAGTTCTGTGATATCGTCTTTGATAGATGCAAAAAGTCCAATCAAGAAGGCCTTCGTGACCGGGCCCTCTCCGTCGTCCTTGGCCGGGGACTTGCTAGAGCCGGGGGGTGATCCGGACGGCCCTTCCCCAGGACCGTCTTTCCCCGGCTTATTCATGCGATTCCTCGTCGTCATGGTGCGGCGCCTTAGTCTACTTCTGGGCTCCTCGCGTCCTCCCGGAGCGTCTCGGATAGCAAGCCACGCTCCGTCACACCCTCCGCGATATGTGCTCCGTAGTCACCGGGAGGCAGCACTCGCCGTGTCGCTCAACGCCCGTTGAATCGCCCCCAAGGCATAGAGGGTTAGGGGCAAGATGGCACCTCCTCTTCTTCCCACAGCCTTCTGCGCTGTCCAGCAGCCGCTAGACAGGTCGGCGCCTCCTCGTCACCTCCGCTCAGGCGCCAATAGCCAGGTGGGCTCGCTACAATCCCAGTTGGGGGAACCCGCAAAGCAAGCGCTGCATTAGTCAACTTGCTATGGTTCAGGGTCCCCTCATGCTAAGAGCCGATGAAACCCAGGCGAGGCTCCGTAGGGCGCTCCAGCGCTCGTGCGTCACCACTTCGACACCTCGGCTAAGTCCGCCGTTCCAGGTCGTAGCTCGACGGGAGAAGGCTCAAATGCAAGCAGGGCAACTTAGTGACCCCAGGAGAGTCAATTCCGGGACTGAAATCGCCCCAATGCAGCTACACAAAGCTATGAATGGCTCGGGGTGCCGGAGGAGCTCGCAGGCACGTCTTACTCCGTCGCCATCTTGGCCACGCCCCCATAAACAACATTTAGAGGTAATTCATGAGGGAGCCAAAACTCAAGATTTGGCACAAGGGTAAACGTGACTTAAAATTACCCAAATGCTCACTTTGAGGGCCTAAAATATGTTTATTCACTGTGGGAAGTGATGTAAACAGCATTTAGAGTTAATTCATGTTCATGCAAGAAGGTACGATTTTTCATGCAAAAGGATCGATGACCCGCGACCTGGGGAAATTGCTGTGAGAGGACCAAAATGGTCCTTTTTGAAAATGTCCATCTTTCAACTAATTTTGACTTTCAGATGTGGATCATCACTTATGGAGCTAAAATCAGCATGTTTATAGTCATTTTCATGCTTATAGGGAACCAAAACGAAAGATTTGGCGGAAGGGTAAAAGTGACTTAAAGTGACCCAAATGCTGACTTTGAGGGTTTTAAACATGTTCATTCACTGCGGGAAGTGATGTAAACAGCGTTTAGAGGTAATTCATTTGAGAACGTCCAATTTTTTATGCAAAATGATAGATGACCTGTGACTTGAGGAAATTGCTCGAGATGACCAAAATGGTCCGTTTTGAAAATGTTCATCTTTCAACTAATTTTGACTTTCAGAAGTGTATCATACCTTTTGGAACTAAAATGACCATATTTTTGGTCATTTTCATGCTTCTTGGGAGCCAAAATGAAAGATTTAGTGCATGGGTAAGAGTGACTTCAAATGAATCAAAGGGTCACTTTGAGGGCCTAAAATGTGTTTATTCACTGCGGGAAGTGATATAATCACCATTTAGAGGTAATTCATGTTCATGGGAGAAGGTACGATTTTTCATGCAAAACGATCGATGACCCGCGACCTGAGGAATTTGCTCTGACATGACTAAAATTGACCGTTTTGAAAATTAACATCTTTCAACTAATTTTGACTTTCAGATGTGGATCATCACTTTTGGAGCTAAAATTACCATATTTAGAGTCATTTTCATGCTTCTAAAGGAGCCAAAACTAAAGATTTGGTGCAAGGGCTTAAAATTACCCAAATGCTCACTTTGAGGGCTTAAAACATGTTGATTCACTGCGGGAAGTGATATAAACAACATTTAGAGGTAATTCATGAGGGAGCCAAAACTCAAGATTTGGTACGAGGGTAAACGTGACTTAAAATGACCCAAATGCTCACTTTGGGGGTTTAAAATATGTTTATTCACTGCGGAAAGTGATGTAAATAGCATTTAGAGGTGGAGGCGCTAGGGGGCCCCCTGTAGAATGGCTGTGTAATCCGCAGCTCCGCCGAACGACCAAATGCAACATGGTCTGTCCCTGCCTTAAACCTCACCATTCAGCCAACTAATCACATATTGTGGTACATGATAGCACCGAGCATGAGCGGGCCAAAGTTGGAATAAAAGGACGCAGGCAAAGAGGTACAAAACAGCGAGGATCTGGGAGCGGGGCCGTATAGCGGACAAGATGGCGGAGGACGAGACTGCCGACCCGACCGCGATTGGTGCGACACAGTGAGTAACGCGGAGGTCTCGACCACTGTGGACGCTGATGGGGGCGATAAACGCTTGCAATTACATCAGGCCGGCAAATCCGCATGTTAGATCACAGGTAATGAGCTTCTTTAATTTCATTGAGCCCGAGTGCGAGAGGGAACAAAATGGCGGCGCCCATACGGCCGGAGATCGGCAAATGAAATTGTCCGTCCCGAGTGTTAACGAAGGCTTGGAGAAGCGATTGTGACAGCGCCTAAAATGCCTGGCTCGGAAATATGCAACGTGTGTGCCGATGGTAATTAATTAAGTGAGACATCGTCACACAGGTACTGCTGCCTATAGCCCGAAAAACGTAAAAACATCGCGAAACTGCAGGTTGAATCTACAATAACGGCAGAGGCCCCCAGGGCCCGTCAATCTGCTGCGACTGTGAGGGGGGTTAAGGACATAATCTGCCTAGGCTCCGTGGTGAAGTTTCACTGCGGGAGCCAACACAAGCCCCTCTCTAACCCCTGAGGCTGCATAGAAGACGCTTCTACGTCTGCATAAAAGAAACTGGAAGACCCAGGAGTAACGGGTCCCCCAAAACACCGGAAAGCCGAGATGATATGCAGCGCATGCACGTAGTAATGGGGACAAGCCTAGCTCATAGTGGAAGGTGCGCCTGACTTGCAATCACACACGTGGACCCCAGACACGTCCTTCACCCTCAGGGTCAAAACAGCGGCGGCGGCAAGAACCACCAGGGCATCAGTCCACACGGCGAAGACGATTACCCCACGGGCAGTGACGATGGGGAAACCGGATAAACAACAGCAGAAAATATCCTTTGAAAATAAAAAAGCACCCAAACCCTTGGAGAACATGGCGGACAGCGATGGGTCAGCGGATCCGGCACCAGGCAGCAACATGGAAAAAATATTGTTGGCTATTCAGGCGAATTTACAAGACATCAACGGTAAGCTGGATAACTTAACATGCAGGATGGACGGCATGGCAGCAAAACAAGGAAAACACGGTGAACGGCTGGACGCGGCCGAAACACGCATCTCAGCTGTATAAGATGAAACGCGTACAACGACCACCAAATGTGCTGGCATGGAACGCGTCCTAGAGGTGATTAAAGCGAAGGAAGAGGAGTTGGAAGCGCGCTCAAGGCGCAATAACGTGCGCATCACAGGCCTGCCAGAGGTGACAAACACTGGGCGAATGGAATTATACGTTGAGAAACTATGCAAGAACCTCTTCGGAGAAGAAGCGCTGTCGCAAATCTTTATTGTGGAACGCGCACACAGGTCCCTTGCGCCTCGTCCACTACCTGGAGCAACACCGAGGCCAATAGTAGTGAGGATATTAAATTATCGCGACAGGGACACCATTTTGCGCCTTGCACGTGAGAAAGGGACAATTACCCACCAGGGTAATTCACTAGAATTCTACCCGGACCACACCGTCGCGGTACAGCAAGCTAGGAAGGAATTTACATCCGTTAAGGTCAAACTCAGGGACCTTAACATCAGTTAATCCATGCTGTATCTGGCCAGGTTGCGCGTGACATGGGACGGCAAGGCGGTGCTGTTGTCCTCACCTAAAGCGGCGCAGGAATTCATTAAAAAAGTGATGCAAGAACATAGGACAAAAGCTCGTGAGGAACAGCGTCAAGACTCAGAATAACTGTACTGGTAAGAACCACAAGAGAATTGCGGTAAGACACTTCATGCTTGTAGCAGGGCAGGGCGGGATCCTTCTGACTACCATTGGCAAGAGGAAATGGGTTGCTGCGTAAATAAGTGTGAAAGGCTAAATGCTGCAACGAACATTGTGTGGCCTGTGCAGCTACTTGCAAGGCCTCCTGTGACTGTGACTGGGTAAAACTGGAGCAGCTTTAGGTATCTGACCGGGAGGCCAAGTCACACCATAACTGTAAACCTAAATTGCATTTGACAGTCACGAACATTGAGACTCTAACGCACTGATCTCGTACCTATCGAAAAAACTTTTGTGGGGTTGTGAGGTACTGTAGGAATGGATCAGCATACATTGCCCTTCCTGGTCACATGCACACATTGGTCAATCCTTGTCTATGAGCTGTTGGTGACGCAGTAATACAATTGAGTTGGGCTCCCGAAATATGCTGAACACCCATACGATTAAACCATTGCACGTGTGTATGTTTAACATACATATCTGACAAATAACTGGTTGCAAGATCAGCTCACGAGACGCGGTGTGTTGGCTATAACTGTTGTTGGGGGGACGTACCCGTCTTGCTCAAAATGCTAATATGTGAACGTCATATATTGTATGGGTGCTGTTGTCACTGATCACAGTCCGCGTTACAGCTAATGTTGGCGGGGTGGGGGGTGCGGGCAAAAAGACATACCACACATGCATGAATAATTTGATAAGTGTGTCGTCCACACCCAATACGTTGGGTGTCGAGTTGTGCCCCAAGCGGACCGCCACAAGGGTATCCCCCAAAATAAGTTCTATCGTGAGGGTAAATGTATTGAATTGTTCTAGTTTGAAGGGAATGTCTCAAAAGGGAATATGGCTCCGGCAGGTTTGGGTTGCTGGAGTGGGTGGGGGGGGGAGGGGGCAAGGGTTCTGTTCGTATTGAGAGACCAAGAAAGTTAAGAAATGTCGAGATGCTGTGTCTTCTGGGGAATGGGACTGGTAGATCAGATGTATGCACTTGCATTGCGATGGGTTCTGATTTCGATCCTGGTTATTGCTTGATCCTAGCTGGCCCGTTATGGCCTTATCAATGACTCAGGAAACTAGACATACAGGAAGAACACACCTAAACTTCCTCATGTGGAATATAAGAGACTTCACACAATCAAAGAAAATAAGGCAGGTGTTTGCCTATCTAAACAGATGGGAAATAGATGTGGCTATATTGCAGGAGACGCACATTGCACCTAACACACATCAGCATATAGGTAAACGATGGGCGGAGTCGTCTTACACTGCTTCATATTCCTCCTATTCGAGGGGAGTGATCACACTGATCCGTAAGGGTCTGAACTTCAAGTCACATCGAGTGGTACAGGACCCTAATGGTAGATATGTGATAGTCTCCGGCACATTACGCGGGCAACACATAACACTCCTTAACGTATACGGTCCAAATATAGATGCCCCTGAATTTTTTCAAGAGGTATGGGGACACTTACAGACATTCACAAACACGCATATCATATGTGGGGAAGACTGGAATGTGACTACGGTGGATGGGCTGGATCGGTCCCCTAACTCCTCAGAACAGCACAAACAAGCAAGGACGAAATTAGGACACATGCTGACGGATCTGTCATTAACTGATATATGGAGACAACACCACATTGACACACCGGGGGCCACCCACATCTCAGCGATCCACAGTAGTTGGTCACGCCTGGACTACTGGCTAGGCACAGATAGCATTGCCTTATGGACACAAGAAGTACAAGTCCTACCGAGAACACTGTCAGATCACAACCCTGTCTTATTGAAACCCATGATACCGGATTACGCACCGCCCCCGTTTCAATGGAGGTTCAATTCCTGTGCCCTCACTGATAATGTTTACGCAGACACCATCAAAAAAGCGAGTAAGGAACATTTTCAGATAAATGCACCAGTGGTCGAGGATTCAAGCCTACTATGGGAAGCCTTCAAGGCCATGATAAGGGGCGTATGCATAGGCACCACTATAGGTATATTAAAAGACATTAGACGGCAGATTAAGCTCTGCGAAACACGCATGAAGGAGAAAGAACTAGCCTTTGAGGCCACACAGGATATCGCACTATTAGAAGAACTACGCCAATTTCACACAGAACATCAAACATTTGTAGACGATGAAATAAAATACATAGATCGGAAACACACAGCTAGATCCTTTGGTGAAGAGGGCAGACCAGGAGGCATGCTGGCGAGGAAAATATGCGAAGGGAAGGGACACTCGGCCATACTGCTCGTTAAGTCAAGGGATGGGAAACCGCAAACACAAGCCGCAGGCATTCTGAATAGCTTTGTTGACACATATGGTACACTTTACAAATCACAACCAATAGCATCGAAAGAGGAGATTCTTAGATATCTGGATGATGTGGCAATAGGCTGGTTATCAGATGGCCAGAGAGAATATCTGGCGATGCCTATCACGGTAGAGGAGGTAACTGAAGTGATTAAATCACTCCCCAACGGAAAAGCGCCTGGCCCCGACGGATACACAAATGAATTTTATAAACATTACTCTGATATTCTTGCGCCTTACATCGTAGAAATGTTCGGTGCATCTCTTGAACAGGCCATACTACCACCCACACTCCGCGAGGCAGTGATCATCGCCCTTTTAAAACCCTCCAAAGACCCGGAAGAGTGTGACTCCTACAGACCACTATCGCTCATCAATGTGGATTCAAAAATACTAGCGAAATTGTTGGCTGTTCGACTGTCTCCATTGATGACGAAATTGGTCCTCCCAGATCAGGCAGGATTTATCCCCACAAGGTCGACATCCCACAATACCAGGTCATTGTTTGCCCTGTCCCACTATCTTCAACCATCCATGAAAGCCGTAGCGGTCATGCTCAATGCCGCTAAGGCATTTGACTCCATTGAGTGGAATTATATGATTACCATTTTGAACAGAATGGGTTTCCCCAAATGTTTTGTTCAATGGGTTTCATTGATATACACCAAACCATGTGCTCGGGTCTGAATAAATGGCTACGTGTCTGAGGTCTTTAACGTGGAACGTGGTACTAGGCAAGGTTGCCCTCTATCGCCATTACTTTTTGCACTGGCACTCAAACCTTTGGCCTGTTTAGTACGACAAAACTACAAACCATCAGCCCTGAGGTTCAATTCGAGACCACTGCATATATCGCTGTACGCGGACGATATGTTGCTGTACGTTCGCGATCCTAACACACATCTCAATAGGCTGCTAGGAGAATACATCAGAATTGGGGGTCATTCGGGACTGGCAATTAACTGGTCCAAATCTTTTATCATCCCTCTAACAGATACAACCACTCCCTTTGACACTGAATTTCCACTGGAATGGCAGCGAGATCCCATACGATACCTAGGTGTAATGTACCATAGAGACCCGGAGGAAGTTATGAGATCTAACTATGGGTCAGCGATATCCAAATTAGAAGACAAGGTACAGCGCTGGATACAACTATCACTGTCTTTGGCGGATCGTATAGCGATCGTAAAAATGAATATCTTGCCTAAAATGTTGTACATTTTTAACAACATTCCCATCACACCCCCTGGGGAGGTTTTTCGCCGCATAAAATCGCTCGTACTGAAGCTCATATGGGCAGGCAAACAGGCCTGTATAGATCTTCAAACCCTAACTCTTCCGTATATTCGTGGTGGATTCGGGGTGCCAGATTTTCTCTTATATTATTTATGTGCCCAGGCGCAATATGCGATTTATTGGTACCATGCGATACCATACCTCACTCACGCAGCCATTGAAGAGGGAGACGCAGATCCAATTCCTTTAACAGCAATCATATCTCATGTCAGACAGCCCCTACATGCTCAAGACATCAACACCATAGACACCACAGTGAAAGCCTGGTGGAAACTAGGACAACTGGCGCACAAGCTCCCGTTGTACGCGCCTGCAATGCCATTACATCACCACCAGGCGTTGTCAGTAACAGGCGAAAAAATGGGTATGTCACTATTACAGAGAGCAGGCATAGACAGAATAGGGGATTTGTTTCAAGAGGGGACGTTTCTGGACATTGAGAACCTAACGTATATCCAAAATAAATCGCCTATGTTCCATTTCACGTACTATAGATTGACACGCGCGTTGAAAGAACTTTACCCTACATTCCCCAAGGAACCAGACAGTTTAACCACACTACAGCTGATTATCACAACCCAGGACCTATCGCACTTAGTATCGAGGCTATACTCCACAGCACAGGCTGAAATAGCACATACCACCGACAAGGCTAAAGCACAATGGAACATGTCACTAGAAGATCCTTTAACTGATAAAGAGTGGCAACAAACGTGCGCACTAACACAAATACTCACCTCTAATGGTAACTTAAGAATTATACACTATAAATGTATTCATCAGGCGTACTACACACCTGCACGTATGCTTAAGTTCGGGTTACAAGACGATGATAGGTGTAAAAGATGTGGTAGAGAAGACGCAGACTTCGCGCACTTGGCCTGGTCCTGCTCTAAGATACAAGAATACTGGGTGGAAATCACTAACACGCTTACTATTATGTTTGAGGTGGAGGTGGAATGCACAATACAAACATATCTGCTGGGAATTGTACCACAACTCAAAGCCACCAAACGCACATTTGTGTGATATTCTTGCTATTGGCCAAACGACAGATTGCACAATGTTGGCACAGTAGGAAAGTACCTAAGAAATCTACATGGTTGCATGACATGTCCAGTTGTCAAGACAAGTTATTAACATATGAGGAAGACCTCCCTGCAAGATCTAGGCCCAAGGACATTTGGGGTTACTTAACAGACTATGTGAACACACTGGATACGGACACAGATGTATGAACTATCCATACTTATGGTAGTGTAAAGGGTGATACTATGAAGAGGTTGTGTCCTTCTGCTCGATTAGAAATACAGGGGGGAATCAAACAGATTGCAGTGTTACAATGTCCCTATTATGATAGTCTCTATTTCAGGTCTCTAAGTAGAGTTATCTGTCTACTGTTGGACATCTACAAAATTACAAAAATGTAAGACTCAAGGTAATGCATTGCACCGCCAGACCTAACGAGGTCGGATGAAGGGCTGTGTAAATCCGTGTGCTAATAATGTTGCCTTCTTGTTGCTTATAGTTCATCGTTACTACCTCGCAGCCGGCCCCAGGGTTGTAGGCTCCTCGCCGTGTATGATTAACTAAGAATAATAAAGGTCTTACAAAAAAAAAATAGCATTTAGAGGTAATTCATGTTCATGCGAGAAGGTCCACTTCTTCATGCAAAATGATCAATAACCCGTGATCTGAGGAAATTGTTGAGATGACCAAAATGGTCCGTTTTGAAAATGTCAATCTTTCAACTAATTTTGACTTTCATATATGGATCATCACTTTTGGAGCTAAAATGAGCATGTTTATAGTCATTTTCAAGCTTCTAGGAAGCCAAAACTCAAGATTTGGGGCAAGGGTAAAAGTGACTTCAAATGACTCAAATGGTCACTTTGAGGGCTTAAAATGTGTTTATTCAAAGCAGGAAGGGATATAATCACCATTTAGAGGTAATTCATGTTCATGCGAGAAGGCAAGACTTTTCATGCAAAAGGATCGATGACCCGCGACCTGAGGAAATTGCTATGAGAGGACCAAAATGGTCCGTTTTGAAAATTTCCATCCGTCAGCTAATTTTGATTTTCAGATGTGGATCATCACTTTTGGAGCTGAAATATCCATATTTATAGTCATTTTCATGCTTCTGAAGGAGCCGAAACTAAAGATTTGGTGCAAGGGTAAAAGTGACTAAAAATGACCCGAATGCTCACTTTAAGGGCTTAAAAGGTGTTCATTCACTGCGGGAAGTGATATAAACAACATTTAGAGGTAATTCATGTTCATGCGAGAACGTCCAATTTTTCATGAAAAACGATCGATGACCCGCGACCTGAGGAAATTGCTCTGAGATTACCAAAATGGTCCGTTTTGAAAATGTCCATCTTTCAACTAATTTTGACTTTCAGATGTGGATCATCACTTTTGGAGCTAAAATGAGCATGTTTATAGTCATTTTCAAGCTTCAAGAAAGCCAAAACTCAAGATTTGGCGCAAGGGTAAAAGTGATTTAAAATGACTCAAATGCTCACTTTGAGGGCTTAAAATGTGTTTATTCACTGCGGGAAGTGATATATTCACCAATTATAGGTAAGTCATGTTCATGCGAGAAGGTACGATTTTTCATTCAAAAGGATCGATGTCCCGCGACCTGAGGAGATTGCTCTGAGAGGTCCAAAATGGTCAGTATTGAAAATTTCCATCCGTCAACTAATTTAGATTTTCAGATGTGGATCATCACTTTTGGAGCTAAAATGACCATATTTATAGTCATTTTTATGCTTTAGGGAGACAAAACTCCAGATTTGGTGCAAGGGTAAAAGTGACTTAAATGACCCAAATGCACACTTTGAGGGCTTAAAACATGTTTATTCACTGCGGGAAGTGATGTAAACAGCATTTAGAGATATTTTATGTTCATGCAAGAACGCCCGATTTTTCATGCAAAATGTTAGATGACCCGCGATCTGGGGAAGTTGATCTGAGAAGACCAAAATGGTCAGTTTTGAAAATTTCAATCTTTCAACTAATTTTGACTTTCAGATGTGGAGCATCACTTTTGGAGCTAAAATGAGCATGTTTATAGTCATTTTCCAGCTTCTAGGGAGCCAAAACTCAAGATTTGGCGTATTCGTAAAAGTGATTTAAAATTACACAAATGCTCACTTTGAGGGCTTAAAACGTGTTTATTCACTGCGGGAAGTGATATAAACACCATTTAGAGGTAATTCATGTTCATGCGAGAACGTCCGATTTTTGATGCAAAACGATCGATGACCCGCGACCTGAGGAAATTGCTCTGAGATGATCAAAATGGTCCGTTTTGAAAATGTCCATCTTTCAACTAATTTTGACTTTCAGATGTGGATCATCACTTATGGAGCTAAAATGAGCATGTTTATATCCTTTTCAAGCTTCTAGGGAACCAAAACTAAAGATTTGGCGGAAGGGTAAAAGTGCCTTAAAGTGACCCAAATGCTCACTTTGAGGGTTTAAAACATGTTCATTCACTGCGGGAAGTGATGTAAACAGCGTTTAGAGGTAATTTATTTGAGAATGCCGATTTTTTTATGCAAAAATGATAGATGACCTGTGACTTGAGGAAATTGCTCGAGATGACCAAAATGGTCCGTTTTAAAAATGTTCATCTTTCAACTAATTTTGACTTTCAGAAGTGTATCATACCTTTTGGAACTAAAATGACCATATTTTTTGTCATTTTCATGCTTCTAGGGAGCCAAAATGAAATTTTAGCTCATGGGTAAAAGTGACTTAAAATGACTCAAATGGTCACTTTGAGGGCTTAAAACCTGTTTAATGTTCATGCGGGAACGTCCGACTTTTCATGCAAAAGGATCAATGACTCGTGACCTGAGGAAATTGCTCTGAGATGACAATATGGTACATTTTGAAAATGTTCATCTTTCAACTAATTTTGACTTTCAGATGTGGATCATCCCATTTGGTACTAAAATGACCATATTTATAGTCATTTTCATGCTTCTAGGGAGCCAAAACTCAAGATTTGGGGCATGGGTAAAAGTGGCTTAAAATGACCCACATGCTCCCTTTGAGGGCTTAAAACGTGTTTATACACTGCAGGAAGTGATATCAACACTATTCAGTGGTTTTTCATGTTTCCGACTCCCCATCTGTCTCCCCCATCTCCACCCTCTCCCCATCACCCTGTTCCCATTGGTCTCTCCCTCATCTCCCTCTCCCTCATAATCTCTCCCCATCTGTCTCCACCATCTCCACCCTGTCCCCATCTCCCTCTCTATTCTCTTTACACCTGTCTCTCCCTCATCTCCCTCAGCCCATGTCCTTCTCCGATCTGTCTTCCCAATCTGGCCATCGATCTCCCCCATCAGTCTCCCCATCTGTCTCCCCATCTCTCTCCCCATCTCCCCATATTACCTCCCCATAATATCTCCACTATACCTCCATTATATCTCTGTTTTATCCCCATTTTATCTCTGCTTAATCTCCATGTTATCCCGGTGTATCCCCATTTTATCTCCACTTTAGCCACATTTCATCTCCATTTTATCTCCACTTTATCCCCACTGTAGCCCCATTTTCTCCCCGTTTTACCCCCACGTTATCCCCATTTTATCTCCACTTTAGCTCCATTTTATCCAAATTTAATCTCCACTTTATCCCCACTATAACCCCATTATATCCCCAATTTACCCCCACACTATCCCCATTTTATCTCCACTTTAGCCCTGTTTTATCCTCGGTTTATCTCCACTTTATCCCCACTTTATCTCCATTTTAACTCCATTTTATCCCTATTTTATCTCCACTTCAGCCCCATTTTATCTCTACTTTATCCCCATTTTAGCTCCATTTTATCCCCATTTTTCCTCCATTTTATCCCCAATTTATCTCCAGTTTATCTCCATTATTTCTCTATTTTATTTACATTAAATCTCCGTCCCTTACCATTCAATTTTCATCTCTGCATCCCATCTACATCTCCCCATCTCCATAAAATGAGCATGATCATAGTCATTTTCCTGCTGCTAGGGATCCAAAACTCAAGATTTGGCACATGGGTAAAAGTGATTCAAAATACCCAAATGCTCTCTTTGAGGGCTTAAAACATGTTTATTCACTGCAGGAAATGATATAAACACAATAGAGGTAATTCATGTTCATGCAAGAACGTCCAATTTTTCATGCAAAAGGATCGATGACCCGCGACCTGAGGAAGTTGCTCTGAAAGGACCAAAATGGTCCGTTTTGAAAATTTCCATCTTTCAACTAATTTTGACTTTCAGATGTGGATCATCACTTTTGGAGCTAAAATGACCATATTTATAGTCATTTTCATGCTTCTAGGGAGACAAAACTGAAGATTTGGCGCAAGGGTAAAAGTGACCTAAAATTACTCAAATGCTCACTTTGAAGGCTTAAAACGCATTTATTCACTGCGGGAAGTGATATAAACAACATTTAGAGGTAATTCATGTTCATGCGAGAAGGTCCAATTCTTCATGCAAAATGATCGATAACCCGCGACCTGAGGAAATCGCTGAGATGACCAAAAATAGTCCGTTTCGGAAATTTTCATCTTTCAATAAATTTTTACTTTCAGCTGTGGTTCATCACTTTTGGAGCTAAAATGAGCATGTTTATAGTCATTTTCAAGCTTCTAGGAACCCAAAACTCGAGATTTGGCGCAAGGGTAAAAGTGAGTTCAAATGACTCAAATGGTTACTTTGAGGGCTTAAAATGTTTCTATTCACTGCGGGAAGTGATATAATCACCATTTAGAGGTAATTCATGTTCATGCGAGAATGTCCGATTTTTCATGCAAAATGATAGATGAACCGCGTACTGAGGAATTTGCTTTGAGAGGACCAAAATGGACAGTTTTGAAAATTTCCATCTTTCAACTAATTTTTACTTTCAGTTGTAGATCATCCCTTTTGGAGCTAAAATGAACACGATTATAGTCATTTTCCTGCTTCTAGAGAGCCAAAACTCAAGATTTGGCACATGGGTAAAAAGTGACTCAATATTACCCAAATACTTACTTTGAGGTCTTAAAACATGTGTATTCACTGCAGGAAGTGATACAAACACCATTTAGAGGTAATTCATGTGGGTGCGAGAAGGTCCGATTTTTCATGCAAAATGATCGATGAAACGCAACCTGAGGAAATTGCTCTGAGATGACAAATGGTCCATTTTAAAAATTTTCATCTTTCAGCTAATTTTGACTTTCAGATGTGGATCATCACTTTTGGAGCTAAAATGAGCATGTTTATAGTCATTTTCAAGCTTCTAGGGAGACAAAACTCAAGATTTGGCGCAAGGGTAAAAGTGACTTCAAATGAGCCAAATGCACACTTTAAGGGCTTAAAACATGTTTATTCACTGCGGGAAGTGATGTAAACAGCATTTAGAGATAATTCATGTTAATGCAAGAACGTCGGATTTTTCATGCAAAATGATAGATGACCCGCGACCTGAGGAAATTGCTCTGAAATTACGAAAGTGGTCAGTTTTGAAAATTTCAATCTTTCTACAAATTTTGCCATTCAGATGTGGATCATCACTTTAGGAGCTAAAATGAGCATGTTTAAAGTCATTTTCAAGCTTCTAGGAAGCCAAAATTCAAGATTTGGCGCAAGGGTAAAAGTGATTTAAAATGACTCAAATGCTCACTTTGAGGGCTTAAAATATGTGTATTCACTGCGGGAAGTGATATAATCACCATTTATTAGGTATGTCATGTTCATGCGAGAAGGTACGATTTTTCATGCTAAAGGATCGATGACCCGCGACCTGAGGAAATTGCTCTGAGAGGTCCAAAATGGTCAGTTTTGAAAATGTTCTTCTTTCAACTAATTTTGACTTTCAGTTGTGCATCATCCCTTTTTGAGCTAAAATGAGCTCATGCTTCTAGGGAGCCAAAACAAAAGATTTGTCGGAAGGGTAAAAGTGACTTAAAATGACCCAAATGCTCACTTTGAGGTTTTAAAACATGTTCATTCACTGCGGGAAGGGATGTAAACAGTGTTTAGAGGTAATTCATTTGAGAACGTCCGATTTCTTATGCAAAATGATAGATGACCCGTGACTTGAGGAAATTGCTCGAGATGACCATATTGGTCCGTTTTGAAAATGTCCATCTTTCAACTAATTTTGACTTTCAGATGTGTATCATCCCTTTTGGAACTAAAATGACCATATTTTTTGTCAATTTCATGCTTCTAGGGTGCCAAAATGAAAGATTTGGAGAATGGGTAAAAGTGACTTAAAATGACCCAAATGCTCACTTTGAGGCCTTGAAACAAGTTAAAGGTTCATGCAAGAACGTCTGATTTGTCATGCAAAATGATCGATGACTCGCGACCTGAGGAAATTACTCTGAGATAACAATATGGTACATTTTGAAAATTTCAATCTTTCAACTAATTTTGACTTTCAGATGTGGATCATCCCATTTGGAACTAAAATGACCATATTGTAGGAAGCCAAAACTCAAGAATTGGCGCATGGGTAAAAGTGGCTTAAAATGACCCACATGCTCACTTTGAGGGCTTAAAACGTGTTTATTCACTGCAGGAAGTGATATCAACACCATTCAGAGGTTTTTCATGTTTCAAATTCCCCATCTGTCTCCCCCATCTCCACCCTCTCCCCATCACCCTGTACCCATTGGTCTCTCCCTCATCCCTCTCTCCCTCATCATCTCTCCCCATCTGTCTCCCCCATCTCCACCCTCTCCCCATCAGCCTCTCCCTCATCTTGCTCTCCCTCATCCCATGTCCCTCCTCATCTGTCTCCACCATCTCCACCCTATACCCATCTCCCTCTCTCCCCTCTCTCCTCCTGTCTCTCCCTCTTCTGCCTCTCCCTCATCTCCCTCATCCCATGTTCTTCTCCGATCTGTCTCCCCAATCTGGCCATCGGTCTCCCCCATCTCTATCCCCATCTCCCCATATTATCTCCCCTTAATATCTTCATGTACCTCCATTATATCTCTGGTTTATCCCCATTTTATGTCTGTTTAATCTCCATGTTATCCCTGTATTAGCCCCATTTTATCTCCACTTTAGCTCCATTTTATCCCCATTTTATCTCCACATTATCCCAACTATAGCCACATTTTCTCCCCTTTTTACCCCGAGGTTATCCCCATTTTCTCTCCATTTTAGCTCCATTTTATCCCAATTAATTCTCCACTATATCCCCACTATAGCCCCATTTTATCCCCGTTTTACCCCCGCTTTAGCCACATTTTATCTCCACTTTAGCCCTGTTTTATCTCCAGTTTATCTTCCTTTATCCCCCACTTTATCTCCATTTTAACTACGTTTTATCCCCTTTTTATCTCTACTTTATCCCCTTTTTATCTCCACTTTATCCCCATTTTAGCTCCACTGTAGCTCCATTTTATCCCCATTCTTCCTCCATATTATCCCCAATTTATCTCCAGTTTATCTACATTATCTCTCTACTTTATTTACATTAAATCTCCGTCCCTTACCATACAATCTTCATCTCTGCATCCCATCTCCATCTCCCCATCCCATCTCCAACTCCCCATCTCAATGTCCATCCCATCTCCATCTCTCCATCTCCATAAAATGAGCATGATCATAGTCATTTTCCTGCTGCTAGGGATCCAAAACTCAAGATTTTGCACATGGGTAAAAGTGATTGAAAATTACCCAAATGCTCACTTTGAGGGCTTAAACCATGTTTATTCACTGCAGGAAGTGATATAAACACAATTGAGGTAATTCATGTTCATGCGAGAAGGTCTGATTTTTCATGCAAAATGATGGATAACCCGCGACCTGAGGAAATTGCTCGAAGATGACCAAAATGGTCAGTTTTGAAAATTTCCATCTTTCAACTAATTTTGACTTTCAGGTGTGGATCATAACTTTTGGAGCTAAAATGAGCATGTTTATAGTCATTTTCAAGCTTCTAGGAAGCCAAAACTCAAGATTTGGCGCAAGGGTAAAAGTGACTTCAAATGACTCAAATGGTCACTTTGAGGGCTTAAAGTGTGTTTATTCACTGCGGGAAGTGATATAATCACAATTTAGAGGTAATTCATGTTCATGGGAGAAGGTACGATTTTTCATGCAAAACGCTCGATGACCCGCGACCTGAGAAATTTGCTCTGAGATGACCAAAATTGTCCGTTTTGAAAATTAACATCTGTCAACTAATTTTGACATTCAGATGTGGATCATCACTTTTGGAGCTAAAATGACCATATTTATAGTCATTTTCATGCTTCTAAAGGAGCCAAAACCCAAGTTTTGGCGCAAGGGTAAAAGTGACAAACAATGACTCAAATGCTCACTTTGAGGGCTTAAAACGTGTTTATTCAATGCAGGAAATGATATAAACAGCATTTAGAGGTAATTCATGTTCATGCGAGAAGGTCCAATTCTTCATGCAAAATGATCGATAACCCGCGACCTGAGGAAATTGCTGAGATGACCAAAATGGTCCGTTTTGAAAATTTCCATCTTTGAACTAATTTTGACTTTCAGATGTGGATCATCACTTTTGGAGCTAAAATGACCATATTTATAGTCATTTTCATGCTTCTAGGGAGACAAAACTCAAGATTTGGTGCAAGGGTAAAAGTGACTTAAAATGACCCAAATGCACACTTTGAGAGCTTGAAACATGTTTATTCACTGCGGGAAGTGATGTAAACAGCATTTAGAGATATTTCATGTTCATGCAAGAACGTCTGATTTTTCATGCAAAATGATAGATGACCCGCGACCTGAGGAAATTACTATGATAGGACCAAAATGGTCCGTTTTGAAAATTTCCATCCGTCAGCTAATTTTGATTTTCAGATGTGGATCATCACTTTTGGAGCTGAAATGACCATATTTATAGTCATTTTCATGCTTCTGAAGGAGCCAAAACTAAAGATTTGGTGCAAGGGTAAAAGTGACAAAAAATGACCCAAATGCTCACTTTAAGGGCTTAAAAGGTGTTCATTCACTGCGGGAAGTGATATAAACAACATTTTGAGGTAATTCATGTTCATGCGAGAACGTCCAATTTTTCATGGAAAACGATCGATGACCCGCGACCTGAGGAAATTGCTCTGAGATGACCAAAATGGTCCGTTTTGAAAATGTCCATCTTTTAACTAATTTTGACTTTCAGATGTGGATCATCACTTATGGAGCTAAAATGAGCATGTTTATATCCTTTTCAAGCTTCTAGGGAACCAAAACTAAAGATTTGGCGGAAGGGTAAAAGTGCCTTAAAGTGACCCAAATGCTCACTTTGAGGGTTTAAAACATGTTCATTCACTGCGGGAAGTGATGTAAACAGCGTTTAGAGGTAATATATTTGAGAATGCCGATTTTTTTATGCAAAAATGATAGATGACCTGTGACTTGAGGAAATTGCTCGAGATGACCAAAATGGTCCGTTTTAAAAATGTTCATCTTTCAACTAATTTTGACTTTCAGAAGTGTATCATACCTTTTGGAACTAAAATGACCATATTTTTTGTCATTTTCATGCTTCTAGGGATCCAAAATGAAATTTTAGCTCATGGGTAAAAGTGACTTAAAATGACTCAAATGGTCACTTTGAGGGCTTAAAACCTGTTTAATGTTCATGCGGGAACGTCCGACTTTTCATGCAAAAGGATCAATGACTCGTGACCTGAGGAAATTGCTCTGAGATGACAATATGGTACATTTTGAAAATGTTCATCTTTCAACTAATGTTGACTTTCAGATGTGGATCATCCCATTTGGAACTAAAATGACCATATTTATAGTCATTTTCATGCTTCTAGGGAGCCAAAACTCAAGATTTGGGGCATGGGTAAAAGTGGCTTAAAATGACCCACATGCTCCCTTTGAGGGCTTAAAACGTGTTTATTCACTGCAGGAAGTGATATCAACACTATTCAGTTGTTTTTCATGTTTCCGACTCCCCATCTGTCTCCCCCATCTCCACCCTCTCCCCATCACCCTGTTCCCATTGGTCTCTCCCTCATCTCCCTCTCCCTCATAATCTCTTCCCATCTGTCTCCACCATCTCCACCCTGTCCCCATCTCCCTCTCTATTCTCTTTCCACCTGTCTCTCCCTCATCTCCCTCAGCCCATGTCCTTCTCCGATCTGTCTTCCCAATCTGGCCATCGATCTCCCCCATCAGTCTCCCCATCTGTCTCCCCATCTCTCTCCCCATCTCCCCATATTACCTCCCCATAATATCTCCACTATACCTCCATTATATCTCTGTTTTATCCCCATTTTATCTCTGCTTAATCTCCATGTTATCCCGGTGTATCCCCATTTTATCTCCACTTTAGCCACATTTCATCTCCATTTCATCTCCACTTTATCCCCACTGTAGCCCCATTTTCTCCCCGTTTTACCCCCACGTTATCCCCATTTTATCTCCACTTTAGCTCCATTTTATCCAAATTTAATCTCCACTTTATCCCCACTATAACCCCATTATATCCCCAATTTACCCCCACACTATCCCCATTTTATCTCCACTTTAGCCCTGTTTTATCCTCGGTTTATCTCCACTTTATCCCCACTTTATCTCCATTTTAACTCTATTTTATCCCTATTTTATCTCCACTTCAGCCCCATTTTATCTCTACTTTATCCCCATTTTAGCTCCATTTTATCCCCATTTTTCCTCCATTTTAACCCCAATTTATCTCCAGTTTATCTCCATTATTTCTCTATTTTATTTACATTAAATCTCCGTCCCTTACCATTCAATTTTCATCTCTGCATCCCATCTACAACTCCCCATCTCCATAAAATGAGCATGATCATAGTCATTTTCCTGCTGCTAGGGATCCAAAACTCAAGATTTGGCACATGGGTAAAAGTGATTCAAAATACCCAAATGCTCTCTTTGAGGGCTTAAAACATGTTTATTCACTGCAGGAAATGATATAAACACAATAGAGGTAATTCATGTTCATGCAAGAACGTCCAATTTTTCATGCAAAAGGATCGATGACCCGCGACCTGAGGAAGTTGCTCTGAAAGGACCAAAATGGTCCGTTTTGAAAATTTCCATCTTTCAACTAATTTTGACTTTCAGATGTGGATCATCACTTTTGGAGCTAAAATGACCATATTTATAGTCATTTTCATGCTTCTAGGGAGACAAAACTGAAGATTTGGCGCAAGGGTAAAAGTGACTTAAAATTACTCAAATGCTCACTTTGAGGGCTTAAAATGTTTCTATTCACTGCGGGAAGTGATATAAACAACATTTAGAGGTAATTCATGTTCATGCGAGAAGGTCCAATTCTTCATGCAAAATGATAGATGAACCGCGTACTGAGGAATTTGCTTTGAGAGGACCAAAATGGACAGTTTTGAAAATTTCCATCTTTCAACTAATTTTTACTTTCAGTTGTAGATCATCCCTTTTGGAGCTAAAATGAACACGATTATAGTCATTTTCCTGCTTCTAGGGAGCTAAAACTCAAGATTTGGCACATGGGTAAAAGTGACTCAATATTACCCAAATACTTACTTTGAGGTCTTAAAACATGTGTATTCACTGCAGGAAGTGATACAAACACCATTTAGAGGTAATTCATGTGGGTGCGAGAAGGTCCGATTTTTCATGCAAAATGATCGATGAAACGCAACCTGAGGAAATTGCTCTGAGATGACAAATGGTCCATTTTAAAAAATTTCATCTTTCAGCTAATTTTGACTTTCAGATGTGGATCATCACTTTTGGAGCTAAAATGAGCATGTTTATAGTCATTTTCAAGCTTCTAGGGAGACAAAACTCAAGATTTGGCGCAAGGGTAAAAGTGACTTCAAATGAGCCAAATGCACACTTTAAGGGCTTAAAACATGTTTATTCACTGCGGGAAGTGATGTAAACAGCATTTAGAGATAATTCATGTTAATGCAAGAACGTTGGATTTTTCATGCAAGATGATAGATGACCCGCGACCTGAGGAAATTGCTCTGAAATTACGAAAGTGGTCAGTTTTGAAAATTTCAATCTTTCTACAAATTTTGCCATTCAGATGTGGATCATCACTTTTGGAGCTAAAATGAGCATGTTTAAAGTCATTTTCAAGCTTCTAGGAAGCCAAAATTCAAGATTTGGCGCAAGGGTAAAAGTGATTTAAAATGACTCAAATGCTCACTTTGAGGGCTTAAAATATGTGTATTCACTGCGGGAAGTGATATAATCACCATTTATTAGGTATGTCATGTTCATGCGAGAAGGTACGATTTTTCATGCTAAAGGATCGATGACCCGCGACCTGAGGAAATTGCTCGAGATGACCATATTGGTCCGTTTTGAAAATGTCCATCTTTCAACTAATTTTGACTTTCAGATGTGTATCATCCCTTTTGGAACTAAAATGACCATATTTTTTGTCAATTTCATGCTTCTAGGGTGGCAAAATGAAAGATTTGGAGAATGGGTAAAAGTGACTTAAAATGACCCAAATGCTCACTTTGAGGCCTTGAAACAAGTTTAATGTTCATGCAAGAACGTCTGATTTGTCATGCAAAATGATCGATGACTCGCGACCTGAGGAAATTACTCTGAGATAACAATATGGTACATTTTGAAAATTTCAATCTTTCAACTAATTTTGACTTACAGATGTGGATCATCCCATTTGGAACTAAAATGACCATATTGTAGGAAGCCAAAACTCAAGATTTGGCGCATGGGTAAAAGTGGCTTAAAATGACCCACATGCTCACTTTGAGGGCCTAAAACGTGTTTATTCACTGCAGGAAGTGATATCAACACCATTCAGAGGTTTTTCATGTTTCAAACTCCCCATCTGTCTCCCCCATCTCCACCCTCTCCCCATCACCCTGTTCCCATTGGTCTCTCCCTCATCCCTCTCTCCCTCATCATCTCTCCCCATCTGTCTCCCCCATCTCCACCCTCTCCCCATCAGCCTCTCCCTCATCTTGCTCTCCCTCATCCCATGTCCCTCCTCATCTGTCTCCACCATCTCCACCCTATACCCATCTCCCTCTCTCTCCTCTCTCCTCCTGTCTCTCCCTCTTCTGCCTCTCCCTCATCTCCCTCATCCCATGTTCTTCTCCGATCTGTCTCCCCAATCTGGCCATCGGTCTCCCCCATCTCTATCCCCATCTCCCCATATTATCTCCCCTTAATATCTTCATATACCTCCATTATATCTCTGGTTTATCCCCATTTTATGTCTGTTTAATCTCCATGTTATCCCTGTATTAGCCCCATTTTATCTCCACTTTAGCTCCATTTTATCCCCATTTTATCTCCACATTATCCCAACTATAGCCATATTTTCTCCCCTTTTTACCCCCAGGTTATCCCCATTTTCTCTCCATTTTAGCTCCATTTTATCCCAATTAATTCTCCACTTTATCCCCACTATAGCCCCATTTTATCCCCGTTTTACCCCCACTTTAGCCACATTTTATCTCCACTTTAGCCCTGTTTTATCTCCAGTTTATCTTCCTTTATCCCCCACTTTATCTCCATTTTAACTACGTTTTATCCCCTTTTTATCTCCACTTTATCCCCTTTTTATCTCCACTTTATCCCCATTTTAGCTCCACTGTAGCTCCATTTTATCCCCATTCTTCCTCCATATTATCCCCAATTTATCTGCAGTTTATCTACATTATCTCTCTACTTTATTTACATTACATCTCCGTCCCTTACCATACAATCTTCATCTCTGCATCCCATCTCCATCTCCCCATCCCATCTCCAACTCCCCATCTCAATGTCCATCCCATCTCCATCTCTCCATCTCCATAAAATGAGCATGATCATAGTCATTTTCCTGCTGCTAGGGATCCAAAACTCAAGATTTTGCACATGGGTAAAAGTGATTCAAAATTACCCAAATGCTCACTTTGAGGGCTTAAACCATGTTTATTCACTGCAGGAAGTGATTTCATGCTTCTAGGGTGCCAAAATGAAAGATTTGGAGAATGGGTAAAAGTGACTTAAAATGACCCAAATGCTCACTTTGAGGCCTTGAAACAAGTTTAATGTTCATGCAAGAACGTCTGATTTGTCATGCAAAATGATCGATGACTCGCGACCTGAGGAAATTACTCTGAGATAACAATATGGTACATTTTGAAAATTTCAATCTTTCAACTAATTTTGACTTTCAGATGTGGATCATCCCATTTGGAACTAAAATGACCATATTTATAGTCATTTTCAAGCTTGTAGGAAGCCAAAACTCAAGATTTTGCACATGGGTAAAAGTGATTCAAAATTACCCAAATGCTCACTTTGAGGGCTTAAAACATGTTTATTCACTGCAGGAAGTGATATAAACACAATTGAGGTAATTCATGTTCATGCGAGAAGGTCTGATTTTTCATGCAAACTGATGGATAACCCGCGACCTGAGGAAATTGCTCGAAGATGACCAAAATGGTCAGTTTTGAAAATTTCCATCTTTCAACTAATTTTGACTTTCAGGTGTGGATCATAACTTTTGGAGCTAAAATGAGCATGTTTATAGTCATTTTCAAGCTTCTAGGAAGCCAAAACTCAAGATTTGGCGCAAGGGTAAAAGTGACTTCAAATGACTCAAATGGTCACTTTGAGGGCTTAAAGTGTGTTTATTCACTGCGGGAAGTGATATAATCACAATTTAGAGGTAATTCATGTTCATGGGAGAAGGTACGATTTTTCATGCAAAACGCTCGATGACCCGCGACCTGAGAAATTTGCTCTGAGATGACCAAAATTGTCCGTTTTGAAAATTAACATCTGTCAACTAATTTTGACATTCAGATGTGGATCATCACTTTTGGAGCTAAAATGACCGTATTTATAGTCATTTTCATGCTTCTAAGGGAGCCAAAACCCAAGTTTTGGCGCAAGGGTAAAAGTGACAAAAAATGACTCAAATACTCACTTTGAGGGGACGCCGCCGGTGATTATGGGACTGTGGAGTGCTGCCCGTATGGCTGGAGACGGACCCTTCCTCCGGGTCGGACTCTGATGGCGTTGTGGATGTCGCTGGAACCCCCCGCGGGCAGCCCTCCTTTGTTGCCGTTTCGAGGTGTAGCGGGCGGCCTCCATTTTGTTGCGTCTCCCCGCGGTGGGCGGCCGGCTTCTACGGGAACCGTGGCGGGTTCCTAGCCTGAGCAGCTCCCGAATTGTGCACGGAGTTTCCCCGGCGGCTGCATCCCTGCTTCGAGAACTACTGTGATCGTCCCCGCTTTGCCACTGTCAGCCGGCAGCAGAGAGGGCATGGCGCCTGCTCCTCCTGCCAAGACTCTGGCTACTCCCGGGACTACAGTGCTGGTGAACCCCTATGCCCCCGTGATGATGGCCGAGTCGGGGAAGCAGCGGGAAAGTGCGGACCCGACCCGCGGTGATATCCTTGCCGCCCTCGTGGCATTGAGGGCGGTAATGCGGAGCTCTGTCCGGGCACTGGTCCGGAGAATTGATGGCGCAATGTCTGACGCGGGGCGAGCCCGGCTGGAGGATCCCCCGCCGCCCTTGCTCTATCCTGGAGAAGATACATTGTTGCCGGATGGAGAGACGGAGGTGAGGCGCTCTCCTGGGTACAATGTTACACGTTTGCCCGCCATCGATGATACAGTTGCTGAGACACTCTCTACTTTGCCCGGCTACTTGCTTTCCTTGCCAAATGTCTCCCTTGCTGTATCTATCACTGGAAGCCCTATACCATGTTCCAGCTGTGTTGGAGACCCTGAGACACGGGGCGTCTTTCTTGTTCCCTTTCCCCGTGAGCGGCCATTTTGCTTCTTTGTCCTGGATGGAGGTGGTTTGCAGCAATGGACAGGCCGGAAGACTTTCTGCCGATCCGGACAGGGTTGATGGACTGCCTGTTGTCGCTTTGGTTGGACTGGCCGGCGGGGACCTGGACTGCACCACACTTAATAACACTGCCTGAGTAATTTTGACTGTCCTGTTTTTCTGCTGCACGTCGCTGTTGCTTCCTCCTGATATTTACTTCTTCTGGTGGGGTGTGGGCTTGTGTTGGACTGGGGTGCGGGAAATTACTGGTTCTGGTCTACCGGCGTTTACCGTTTGTAGGCATAGTGTTGTGTATTATTCTACTCCTGGCCCCCTTGCAAACTCGCGCATCGACACCTTCGCCTTTTCCTCGGCAGTGTTTGGTCTTTTGGAGTACTTTTGGGGGACTCTGTACTGTAACTATCCTGATACCTAGTGAGCCATTGGCTCTGTTAATTTTTTTGGGGTGTCTGATTTGCCAATAACGACTACTGGGACGGGGGGTTGCCTGTAACGGGTGGCGTCCATTTTAATTCTTTGTCATCCTCTGTCCGGGGCGGCCATCTTGGTTGACTGCTGCCCCCGGCTTAACACTGTTGCACCTTAGATGGTATTTTCCTTCACGACCGCAGTACTAATATCCTCTTGCAAGTTTTCGTGGTTGGGATCTTGGTTCTGGGCGACGCGGGGGCCTGGAGGTGGGCTACTTGATCATACCTGCTGCGAGGTTTTTAATTCTGAAGCTCCGTTTAGGATATTAACCACTGCCTTGTTCGCTAGCTTACGGAGCTTGATAATTGTTGGCTCCTCCCCACCTTTCTCATTTTTGGGGGGTTATAGACTAGTTTGCACACTTGTCTTCCTCCCTATGTGTCAATGTGACGCTTTTTCTTCTATGCCTTTTTTCCGATCTTGGCCTTTACTTTCTCTTCCTCTCTCTCCCCTTTTCCCTTTTCTTGCTATATTTCGGGTTTATGGGGCGACAGACACTCTGCTGGGGGGGGGTAGGCCATAGCCTCTGCATGTGTGTAGGGTGGGGTGGTATGTTTTAGTTTCGTTGATTTCTATGGTATCTATTTATGATCTCTTTATAATTTTTTCTTTCCTTGTTCTGGGTCTGTAGTAAGGGTTTTAAGGAGTGGGTAGCGCTGTGGGTGGTACGCAGATGTGGACGGATGCTCCTGTTGTTTGGAATTGTGCCGCCAGACTGTTGGGTGTTATCACTACTGCCAAGTTTATTGCTGCCTGCATGTACTGTAAGCGGACTGTTTGGACTCAGTTCTCCTTGACTTCATTTTCACCGATTTATGTTAAAAAACTTTTAAAATTAACCTTCACTGCTCCTTCTCCTTGGCGGCATGATTCACTTCTGTGTAACTGCTATTACTTGTTGCTATATTGCCTGATACCGCTGGGGGGGTCTCAATTGTTTGCACTCGTGCTCAACTGTTTCGTGGCCGGCCTGACGGTTGTAGGCCCGTATTTGTCCTCCTTCTTATGCACAATAAAGGTTTTCAAAAATTTAAAAAAAAAATAAATAAAAATGCTCACTTTGAGGGCTTAAAACGTGTTTATTCAATGCAGGAAATGATATAAACAGCATTTAGAGGTAATTCATGTTCATGCGAGAAGGTCCAATTCTTCATGCAAAATGATCGATAACCCGCGACCTGAGGAAATTGCTGAGATGACCAAAATGGTCCGTTTTGAAAATTTCCATCTTTGAACTAATTTTGACTTTCAGATGTGGATCATCACTTTTGGAGCTAAAATGACCATATTTATAGTCATTTTCATGCTTCTAGGGAGACAAAACTCAAGATTTGGTGCAAGGGTAAAAGTTACTTAAAATGACCCAAATGCACACTTTGAGAGCTTGAAACATGTTTATTCACTGCAGGAAGTGATGTAAACAGCATTTAGAGATATTTCATGTTCATGCAAGAACGTCTGATTTTTCATGCAAAATGATAGATGACCCGCGACCTGAGGAAATTACTATGATAGGACCAAAATGGTCCGTTTTGAAAATTTCCATCCGTCAGCTAATTTTGATTTTCAGATGTGGATCATCACTTTTGGAGCTGAAATGACCATATTTATAGTCATTTTCATGCTTCTGAAGGAGCCAAAACTAAAGATTTGGTGCAAGGGTAAAAGTGACAAAAAATGACCCAAATGCTCACTTTAAGGGCTTAAAAGGTGTTCATTCACTGCGGGAAGTGATATAAACAACATTTTGACGTAATTCATGTTCATGCGAGAACGTCCAATTTTTCATGGAAAACGATCGATGACCCGCGACCTGAGGAAATTGCTCTGAGATGACCAAAATGGTCCGTTTTGAAAATGTCCATCTTTTAACTAATTTTGACTTTCAGATGTGGATCATCACTTTTGGAGCTAAAATGAGCATGTTTATAGTCATTTTCAAGCTTCTAGGAAGCCAAAACTCAAGATTTGGCGCAAGGGTAAAAGTGATTTAAAATGACTCAAATGCTCACTTTGAGGGCTCAAAATGTGTTTATTCACTGCGGGAAGTGATATAATCACTATTTAGAGGTAAGTCATGTTCATGCGAGAAGGTACGATTTTTCATTCAAAAGGATCGATGACCCGCGACCTGAGGAAATTGCTCTGAGATGACCAAAATGGTCCGTTTTGAAAATGTCCATCTTTTAACTAATTTAGATTTTCAGATGTGGATCATCACTTTTGGAGCTAAAATGACCATATTTATAGTCATTTTCATGCTTCTAGGTAGACAAAACTGAAGATTTGGCGCAAGGGTAAAAGTGACTTAAAATTACTCAAATGCTCACTTTGAAGGCTTAAAGCGCGTTTATTCACTGCGGGAAGTGATATAAACAACATTTAGAGGTAATTCATGTTCATGCGAGAAGGTCCAATTCTTCATGCAAAATGATCGATAACCCGCGACCTGAGGAAATCGCTGAGATGACCAAAAATAGTCCGTTTTGGAAATTTCCATCTTTCAATAAATGTTTACTTTCAGCTGTGGATCATCACTTTTGGAGCTAAAATGAGCATGTTTATAGTCATTTTCAAGCTTCTAGGAACCCAAAACTCAAGATTTGGCGCAAGGGTAAAAGTGACTTCAAATGACTCAAATGGTCACTTTGAGGGCTTAAAATGTTTCTATTCACTGCGGGAAGTGATATAATCACCATTTAGAGGTAATTCATGTTCATGCGAGAATGTCCGATTTTTCATGCAAAATGATAGATGAACCGCGTACTGAGGAATTTGCTTTGAGAGGACCAAAATGGACAGTTTTGAAAATTTCCATCTTTCAACTAATTTTTACTTTCAGTTGTAGATCATCCTTTTTGGAGCTAAAATGAACACGGTTATAGTCATTTTCCTGCTTCTAGGGAGCTAAAACTCAAGATTTGGCACATGGGTAAAAGTGACTCAATATTACCCAAATACTTACTTTGAGGTCTTAAAACATGTGTATTCATTGCAGGAAGTGATACAAACACCATTTAGAGGTAATTCATGTGGGTGCGAGAAGGTCCGATTTTTCATGCAAAATGATCGATGAAACGCAACCTGAGGAAATTGCTCTGAGATGACAAATGGTCCATTTTAAAAATGTTCATCTTTCAACTAATTTTGACTTTCAAATGTGGATCATCACTTTTGGAGCTAAAATGAGCATGTTTATAGTCATTTTCAAGCTTCTAGGGAGACAAAACTCAAGATTTGGCGCAAGGGTAAAAGTGACTTCAAATGATCCAAATGCACACTTTAAGGGCTTAAAACATGTTTATTCACTGCAGGAAGTGATGTAAACAGCATTTAGAGATATTTCATAATCATGCAAGAACGTCGGATTTTTCATGCAAAATGATAGATGACCCGCGACCTGAGGAAATTGCTCTGAAATTACGAAAGTGGTCAGTTTTGAATATTTCAATCTTTCTACAAATTTTGCCATTCAGATGTGGATCATCACTTTTGGAGCTAAAATGAGCATGTTTAAAGTCATTTTCAAGCTTCTAGGAAGCCAAAATTCAAGATTTGGCGCAAGGGTAAAAGTGATTTAAAATGACTCAAATGCTCACTTTGAGGGCTTAAAATATGTGTATTCACTGCGGGAAGTGATATAATCACCATTTATTAGGTATGTCATGTTCATGCGAGAAGGTACGATTTTTCATGCTAAAGGATCGATGACCCGCGACCTGAGGAAATTGCTCTGAGAGGTCCAAAATGGTCAGTTTTGAAAATGTTCATCTTTCAACTAATTTTGACTTTCAGTTGTGCATCATCCCTTTTTGAGCTAAAATGAGCATGTTTATGGTCATTTTCATGCTTCTAGGGAGCCAAAACGAAAGATTTGTCGGAAGGGTAAAAGTGACTTAAAATGACCCAAATGCTCACTTTGAGGTTTTAAAACATGTTCATTCACTGCGGGAAGGGATGTAAACAGTGTTTAGAGGTAATTCATTTGAGAACGTCCGATTTCTTATGCAAAATGATAGATGACCCGTTACTTGAGGAAATTGCTCGAGATGACCATATTGGTCCGTTTTGAAAATGTCCATCTTTCAACTAATTTTGACTTTCAGATGTGTATCATCCCTTTTGGAACTAAAATGACCATATTTTTTGTCAATTTCATGCTTCTAGGGTGCCAAAATGAAAGATTTGGAGAATGGGTAAAAGTGACTTAAAATGACCCAAATGCTCACTTTGAGGCCTTGAAACAAGTTTAATGTTCATGCAAGAACGTCTGATTTGTCATGCAAAATGATCGATGACTCGCGACCTGAGGAAATTACTCTGAGATAACAATATGGTACATTTTGAAAATTTCAATCTTTCAACTAATTTTGACTTTCAGATGTGGATCATCCCATTTGGAACTAAAATGACCATATTTATAGTCATTTTCAAGCTTGTAGGAAGCCAAAACTCAAGATTTTGCACATGGGTAAAAGTGATTCAAAATTACCCAAATGCTCACTTTGAGGGCTTAAAACATGTTTATTCACTGCAGGAAGTGATATAAACACAATTGAGGTAATTCATGTTCATGCGAGAAGGTCTGATTTTTCATGCAAAATGATGGATAACCCGCGACCTGAGGAAATTGCTCGAAGATGACCAAAATGGTCAGTTTTGAAAATTTCCATCTTTCAACTAATTTTGACTTTCAGGTGTGGATCATAACTTTTGGAGCTAAAATGAGCATGTTTATAGTCATTTTCAAGCTTCTAGGAAGCCAAAAGTCAAGATTTGGCGCAAGGGTAAAAGTGACTTCAAATGACTCAAATGGTCACTTTGAGGGCTTAAAGTGTGTTTATTCACTGCGGGAAGTGATATAATCACAATTTAGAGGTAATTCATGTTCATGGGAGAAGGTACGATTTTTCATGCAAAACGCTCGATGACCCGCGACGTGAGAAATTTGCTCTGAGATGACCAAAATTGTCCGTTTTGAAAATTAACATCTGTCAACTAATTTTGACATTCAGATGTGGATCATCACTTTTGGAGCTAAAATGACCGTATTTCTAGTCATTTTCATGCTTCTAAAGGAGCCAAAACCCAAGTTTTGGCGCAAGGGTAAAAGTGACAAAAAATGACTCAAATGCTCACTTTGAGGGCTTAAAACGTGTTTATTCAATGCAGGAAATGATATAAACAGCATTTAGAGGTAATTCATGTTCATGCGAGAAGGTCTAATTCTTCATGCAAAATGATCGATAACCCGCGACCTGAGGAAATTGCTGAGATGACCAAAATGGTCCGTTTTGAAAATTTCCATCTTTGAACTAATTTTGACTTTCAGATGTGGATCATCACTTTTGGAGCTAAAATGACCATATTTATAGTCATTTTCATGCTTCTAGGGAGACAAAACTCAAGATTTGGTGCAAGGGTAAAAGTGACTTAAAATGACCCAAATGCACACTTTGAGAGCTTGAAACATGTTTATTCACTGCGGGAAGTGATGTAAACAGCATTTAGAGATATTTCATGTTCATGCAAGAACGTCTGATTTTTCATGCAAAATGATAGATGACCCGCGACCTGAGGAAATTGCTATGATAGGACCAAAATGGTCCGTTTTGAAAATTTCCATCCGTCAGCTAATTTTGATTTTCAGATGTGGATCATCACTTTTGGAGCTGAAATGACCATATTTATAGTCATTTTCAGGCTTCGGAAGGAGCCAAAACTAAAGATTTGGTGCAAGGGTAAAAGTGACTAAAAATGACCCAAATGCTCACTTTAAGGGCTTCAAAGGTGTTCATTCACTGCGGGAAGTGATATAAACAACATTTTGAGGTAATTCATGTTCATGCGAGAACGTCCAATTTTTCATGGAAAACGATCGATGACCCGCGACCTGAGGAAATTGCTCTGAGATGACCAAAATGGTCCGTTTTGAAAATGTCCATCTTTCAACTAATTTTGACTTTCAGATGTGGATCATCACTTTTGGAGCTAAAATGAGCATGTTTATAGTCATTTTCAAGCTTCTAGGAAGCCAAAACTCAAGATTTGGCGCAAGGGTAAAAGTGATTTAAAATGACTCAAATGCTCACTTTGAGGGCTTAAAATGTGTTTATTCACTGCGGGAAGTGATATAATCACTATTTAGAGGTAAGTCATGTTCATGCGAGAAGGTACGATTTTCCATTCAAAAGGATCGATGTCCCGCGACCTGAGGAGATTGCTCTGAGAGGTCCAAAATGGTCAGTATTGAAAATTTCCATCCGTCAACTAATTTAGATTTTCAGATGTGGATCATCACTTCTGGAGCTAAAATGACCATATTTATAGTCATTTTTATGCTTTAAGGAGACAAAACTCCAGATTTGGTGCAAGGGTAAAAGTGACTTAAATGATCCAAATGCACACTTTGAGGGCTTAAAACATGTTTATTCACTGCGGGAAGTGATGTAAACAGCATTTAGAGATATTTTATGTTCATGCAAGAACGCCCGATTTTTCATGCAAAATGTTAGGATGACCCGCGATCGGGGGAAGTTGATCTGAGAGTGCCAAAATGGTTAGTTTTGAAAATTTCAATCTTTCAACTAATTTTGACTTTCAGAGCTAAAATGAGCATGTTTATAGTCATTTTCAAGCTTCTAGGGAGCCAAAACTCAAGATTTGGCGTCTGCGTAAAAGTGATTTAAAATTACACAAATGCTCACTTTGAGGGCTTAAAACGTGTTTATTCACTGCGGGAAGTGATATAAACACCATTTAGAGGTAGTTCATGTTCATGCGAGAACGTCCGATTTTTGATGCAAAACGATCGATGACCCGCGACCTGAGGAAATTGCTCTGAGATGATTAAAATGGTCCGTTTTGAAAATGTCCATCTTTCAACTAATTTTGACTTTCAGATGTGGATCATCACTTATGGAGCTAAAATGAGCATGTTTATATCCTTTTCAAGCTTCTAGGGAACCAAAACTAAAGATTTGGCGGAAGGGTAAAAGTGCCTTAAAGTGACCCAAATGCTCACTTTGAGGGCTTAAAACATGTTCATTCACTCCGGGAAGTGATGTAAACAGCGTTTAGAGGTAATTCATTTGAGAACGTCTGATTTTTTATGCAAAATGATAGATGACCTGTGACTTGAGGAAATTGCTCGAGATGACCAAAATGGTCCGTTTTAAAAATGTTCATCTTTCAACTAATTTTGACTTTCAGAAGTGTATCATACCTTTTGGAACTAAAATGACCATATTTTTTGTCATTTTCATGCTTCTAGGGAGCCAAAATGAAATTTTAGCTCATGGGTAAAAGTGACTTAAAATGACTCAAATGGTCACTTTGAGGGCTTAAAACCTGTTTAATGTTCATGCGAGAACGTCCGATTTTTCATGCAAAATGATCAATGGCTCGTGACCTGAGGAAATTGCTCTGAGATGACAATATGGTACATTTTGAAAATTTTCATCTTTCAACTAATTTTGACTTTCAGATGTGGATCATCCCATTTGGAACTAAAATGACCATATTTATAGTCATTTTCATGCTTCTAGGGAGCCAAAACTCAAGATTTGGGGCATGGGTAAAAGTGGGTTAAAATGACCCACATGCTCCCTTTGAGGGCTTAAAACGTGTTTATTCACTGCAGGAAGTGATATCAACACCATTCAGAGGTTTTTCATGTTTCCGACTCCCCATCTGTCTCCCCCATCTCCACCCTCTCCCCATCACCCTGTTCCCATTGGTCTCTCCCTCATCTCCCTCTCCCTCATAATCTCTCCCCATCTGTCTCCACCATCTCCACCCTGTCCCCATCTCCTCTCTATTCTCTTTCAACCTGTCTCTCCCTCTTCTGCCTCTCCCTCATCTCCCTCATCCCATGTCCTTCTCCGATCTGTCTCCCCAATCTGGCCATCGGTCTCCCCCATCTGTCTCCCCCATCTCTCTCCCCATCTCCCAATATCATCTCCCCATAATATCTTCATTATACCTGCATTATATCTCTGTTTTATCCCCATTTTATCCCTGTATTATCCCCATTTTATCTCCACTTTAGCTCTGTTTTATCCCAATTTATTCTCCACTTTACCCCCACTTTAGCCCCATTTTATTGCCACTTTAGCCCTGTTTTATTCCCAGTTTATCGCCACTTTATCTCCATTTGAACTCCATGTTATCCCCACTTTATCCCAATTTTATCTCCATTTTATCCCCATTTTTCCTCCCTTTGATCCCCAATTTATCTCCAGTTTATCTCCATTATCTCTCTACTTTATTTACATTAAATCTCCGTCCCTTACCATCCAATCTTCATATCTGCATCCCTTCTCCATCTCCCCATCCCATCTCCATAAAATCAGCATGATCATAGTCATTTTCCTGCTGCTAGAGAGCCAAAACTCAAGATTTGGCACATGGGTAAAAGTAACTCAAAATTACCCAAATGCGCAGTTTGAGCGCTTAAAACATGTTTATTCACCGCAGGAAGTGATATAAACATCATTTAGAGGTAATTCATGCTCATGCGAGAAGGTACGATTTTTTATGCAAAATGATCGATGACACGCGACCTAAGGAAATTGCTCTGAGAGGACCAAAATGGTCCGTTTTGAAAATGTCCATCTTTCAACTAATTTTGACTTTCAGATGTGAATCATCACTTTTGGAGCTAAAATGACCATATTTATAGTCATTTTCATGCTTCTAAAGGAGCCAAAACTAAAGATTTGGTGCAAGGGTAAAAGTGACTTAAAATTACCCAAATGCTCACTTTGAGGGCTTGAAACGTGTTTATTCACTGCGGGAAGTAATATAAACAACATTTAGAGGTAATTCATGAGGGAGCCAAAACTAAAGATTGGGCACAAGGGTAAACGCGACTTAAAATGACCCAAATGCTACATGTTTATTCACTGCGGGAAGTCATGTAAAGAGCATTTTGAGGTAATTCATGTTCATGCGAGAAGGTCCATTTCTTCATGCAAAATGATCGATAACCCGCGACCTGAGGGAATCGCTGAGATGACCAAAATGATCCGTTTTGAAAATTTCAACTTATTTTGACTTTCAGATGTGGAGCTTCACTTTTGGAGCTAAAATTACCATATTTATAGTAATTTTAATGCTTCTAGGGAGCCAAAACTCAAGATTTGGCGTATGTGTAAAAGTGATTTAAAAATACACAAATGCTCACTTTGAGGGCTTAAAACGTGTTTATTCACTGCGGGAAGTGATATAAACACCATTTAGAGGTAATTCATGTTCATGCAAGAACGTCCGATTTTTCATGCAAAATGATAGATGACCCGCGACCTGAGGAAGTTGCTCTGGGAGGACCAAAAGGGTCAGTTTTGAAAATTTCAATCTTTCAACTTATTTTGACTTTCAGATGTGGAGCTTTACTTTTGGAGCTAAAATGAGAATGTCTATAATCATTTTCCTGCTTCCAGGGAGCCAAAACTCAAGATTTGGCACATGGGTAAAAGTAACTCAAAATTACCCAAATGCTCACTTTGAGGGCTTAAAACATGTTTATTCACTGCAGGAAGTGATATAAACATCATTTAGAGGTAATTAATGTTCATGCGAGAAGGTCAGATTTTTTATGCAAAATGATCGATGACCCGCGACCTAAGGAAATTGCTGTGAGAGGACCAAAATGGTCCGTTTTGAAAATTTCCATCTTTCAACTAATTTTTTTTTTTGAAAATCTTTATTGATATAAAGTCATCAGTGATAAACATAATACCATCGAAGGATGCAAGTAATCATCATACAGGTTGAATTGATAGTATTAAATGGCGTTTGGTGGTTGACAACTGTATGACGTGGGGACCATGTGAGCATTTGAATGCTCCATTCGTAATCAGATGTCAAGTATCGCATTCGGCACAGTAAGTATTCCCTAATTTGTTCATGACATTACCCCCTAAGCTATTCCTGAATATGATTCATGGTTACAAGTAGATGGATTGCATCAAAGTAGAGAAGGTGATTAATGGAAGAACAAGAAACAAAAAAAAATTTAACATCGTCGTCATCAAGCAATCTGAAGCAGTTGTACACCATCACTCAAAGCAGTAATTTGAAAGAGTTTGCATAGTCCGGTACCCTAACAAGAGCGGGTTCTTAGCCGTTCATGGCACCCAAGGCAGGACATTCCCCCCTTCAATCCTCTTCTTCCTCAGAGTCCAGATCCTCGTTCTCCGGAAGAGGATCACAGATGTCTCCCCGGTAGCTGTTCCAAGGCGACCATATTTTATTCCACTTCCTAGGGCTCGCCCTAAGTACATACACACCTCGTTCCACTATCATCAACATGTCCATGTTCTTGGCCCACCTTGCCGCCGTAGGCATTTCCTGAGCACCCCACCTCTGTGCAATGTCTCTTTTCGCTACTGTAATGGCCAGGGTGGCCCACAATTGCCCATATCGGTCCAGGTCATTGGGGTCCCAAATATTCAAGAGGCATTTACGGGGTTCAGGCAAGACAGATATATTAAGAGTTTGAGAAACTGTGCGTAGAACCTGTTTCCAGAACTCCTGTATCAGCGAACATTCCCACAATGTGTGAAACAGGGTCCCTTCCTCCCCACAACCCCTGAGGCAAAATGGGTGAGGAGCTCGATGGATTTTGTGTAGTAGTGACCTCGTGTAGTAGACTCGATGCAGGATTTTAAGTTGTACAAGCCTAAATTTCATTGATATGCCCACTTCTTTCGGCGAAGCCAGTGCTTCGTTCTATTCCGTCTCGTCAACCTCCCCTATCTCTCTTACCCACCTATCCTGAAGTGGCAGTGTGGGGTCTTTCAGATTATTGACCAATTTCTTATACGTAAGGGAGGTGGCACTTTGTGGCATAAACTCCGTCAGGAGTCTATCCTCTAACGGGGATGATTCAGGAAGATCAGTGCCCCGTGGAATCGCTTTGAGTAGGGCGTGGCTGATCTGAACATATCTGAATGTCTCGGTGTGGCCCAGACCATACTGCTGTTGAAGCTGCTGCAAAGGAAGCACTGTGCCCTTGTCCCATAGGTCCCCCACTGTGGAGATCCCTATGTGATCCCACTGTGTGAACCCTTTACATGCTCTGAGATTACCCAATTGTTTGGTGTCCCATAGCGGTGTCAGTTTAGTAAGTTTGTCTGCCCAACCTAGTCGGGCCTGCGCTCTGTGCCATAGTGTCGCCGTGTGGTGTGTTGGGCCAATCAGTCGCCTTACTTGGGCTTTATTATACAGAACCGAAAGCATTCCCTCAGTTCCCAACTGTGACCAGTCGGCCTTGTAGGCCGGATCTTCCCGCGAAGCATGCACCCAGGAGTTGACCACCTTAAGTTGGGCTGCCCAGTAGTATAGTTGAACGTTAGGAAGAGCAATCCCTCCTCCGTACCAACTCCTCACCAACTTGTCATGGGCAATGCGTGCCGGACCATTGCTCCAGAGGAGATTGGAGACTATTGCTGCGATCTGTCTGAAGTAGCGTGGTGCAACCAAGTGTGGTGTATTCTCTAAAACATATAGAAACCTGGGAAGCGCCATCATTTTATATAAGGCTGCCCTGCCCAGTAGGGTCAGGGGGAGAGTCGCCCAGTGTTTGGCATCTGCTTTCAGACGTTCCAGAGGGGGCTTCAAGTTAGTATTATAAAAGTCGGTGGCGTCCCTCGTAATGTGGATACCCAGGTATTTAAAGGAGGACGTCGTTAAGGTCAAGGGGCAGGTTTCTCTCAGTATTGGCGCCGGGCCTCGGAGTACATATACCACGGACTTGGTCCAGTTGAGCGTGTAGCCCGACGCCGCCCCGTGTGTGTCACAAAGCTGCAACAGTGCTGGGATGCCAGCCTCGGGGTCTACCATAAGCATGTCGTCTGCATAAAGGGAGACCTTGTCTTCCCACCCCTCTGTCCATGTGATCCCCCGAAACAGTGGTGTCCTCCTGAGTAGAATTGCTAGGGGCTCTAGTACCAGAGCAAAGAGCAACGGGGATAAAGGGCATCCCTGCCTCGTCCCTCTTTTTAGTGGGAAGGGTGCTGAGATGTGTCCATTGGCCACCACCTGGGCGACCGGTTGTGTGTATAACAGACGTATCCATGCCTGAAATTTAGGCCCGAAGCCCATTCTGGTGAGCACCGCGAACAGGTACTCCCATTCCACTAAGTCAAAAGCCATAGTGGCGTCAAGGGAGAGGATTGCTGCAGGCTCAGTGAGAAGGTGTGTGCGCGCCAGTACCCCATGAACTCGTCTCAAATTCAGAGCTGTGCTCCGGTGTGGCATAAAGCCTGATTGGTCAGGATGGATTAATGAGTGGAGGTGGTGCGTCAGCCGGCTGGCAATGATCTTGGCAAGGATTTTAGCCTCCACATTGAGAAGGGAAATGGGACGGTAGGAGGTGCAGGCAGCCGGTGGCTTACCCGGTTTGGGGATCGCCACAATCGTGGCAGTGCGCTGGTCGAGTGGCAGGATCGCCTTCTCAAGGCTTTCATTGTACATGTGCAGCAGCGGTTTACTCAGTGTGGGCGCCAGCGCCTTGTACCATTCCACCGGTAGGCCATTAGGGCCCAGCGCTTTACCCGATTGCAGGCACTGGATTGCCGTCTGAATGTCCTCTTCCGAGAGGTCAGCCTCCAGGTCCTGTTGTGTCTCAGGTGTGAGTGTAGGGATGTCAATGTTTTCCAGGGAGTACCATGCAGTTTGTGTGGTGACTTCGCGGTCTGGGGTGTAAATGCGTTGAAAATGGCTAGCTAAGGTTTGCACTATGTGTTCTGGGTGTTTCTGCAGGACCCCATCGTGCGTGTAGAGCATCTGTATGCTCTTATTGCTGCCTCCCCTCTTGTCTAGCCATGCCAGCATTTTCCCGGCTTTATCTCCCACATCATACACCCTGTGTAGTGTGTTTTCGTGTTGTGCTCGGACGGTTGTTTTGAGGTGATCATGGTATTGTTGTTGGCGAAGCTGCAGCAGGTGTGACTTTTCGGGTGTGGGGTCGGACATGTGGGCTATATTAGCGTTGTGTAGTGCGAGTTCCAATTCGGTGAGCTCCCGTCTCGAATCCCGTTTGTGACCTGTAATGGCTGCTATTGCTTCCCCCCGTAGAACAGTTTTGTAGGCCTCCCAGAGGATAGAGGGTGAGGAGACGGTTCCCTCGTTTTCAACAAAGTACCAGGCAGTGGCCTGTTTGAGCTTTTTTCGTATTGTAGGGATTTTTAAGTAGTTGGGGTACAGTGGGTAGGTTCTCGCGCTCTTCTTCCCCCTGGTGGCAAGTGATAGGGTGATTGGTGAGTGGTCAGAAACTCCTCTTGGCAGGATTTCAATTTTGTCAACTAATCCCAAACCCAGCCCCTGGAATAGGAAATAATCAATTCGTGAAAGGCTTTTATGAACCGCAGAGTAGTATGTGAAATGTGAGGTGGCTGGGTGGAGGTGTCGCCAGACATCCGTAAGACCCATTGCTTCTACAAAGTCGGGCAGGTCATTCGTGGCACCCGATCGGGTGCGTACAGGCAGGGAGTCCAGCGACGGGTGCATTATGGCATTGAAATCCCCCCCTAATATCGTGTCCCCCTCCGGGAGGTCCAGGAGAAATTTGCCCAGGGCCGGTAGTGCTGTTGAGTGAAGTGCCGGGGGGATGTAAGCGGAGACCACGTTTAGTGCCCGACCCTCCCATTGCCCGTGTAGTGCCGCGAAGCGACCCTGATCATCAACTTTGTGTCCCCCCACAATAAAGGAAGATGCTTTTTTTAAGAGTATCCCAGTGCCCCTGGAGCCCGATGTAAACTCTGAGTGTACCGCCATTACATATCCCCGTCTGTTGAGTGCTTTACACGTGGTCCCTGCAAGGTGCGTTTCTTGAAGTAATACCAGGTCCGGTTTCTGACGCTTAATTACCTGCAAAACGAGACCTCTCTTGATTTTATCCCCCAATCCCCGTACATTCCAAGTCAAGACCTGGAATGGGGGCACCTCAGTAACCGCTGCTGCCCCCTCATTGGGCCCCGATCTTACCCTTCTAGCCATTGGGTCTAAAAGGTAGGGCAGCAGACCGACGTATGTCGTCCCCCGCCCCAAGGTGGTGTCCTGCGCAATTGTACCGGCAATATGCGATCTGCCGAAGTGTGGTGTACTTTAGTGTAGACATGACGATAAAACAGAACCATGTTAACAATGAAACAATCCCCCCTTCCCCCCACCCTGCTCCCCTGCTCCACGGACCATTCCCCGCCCGCTTCCCCAACTTGGCAGAGTGCTTTACCTCCCTCCCAACTATGTTACTTGCTTGTGGGGTCGGTGAGACTCCCATAGGCATCGGCTAGTGCCCACCTTACTCAGCTTAGCCGCTCAGAAGTCCAGTGTTACACATTTCAGTTCCCAGTTACAGTTCACCTCTAGATCGATGCCGGTTGTCCGGAGTCGAGGGGGTCTCTTTCCAGATCAGAGTCCAGTCCAGAAGCCGTTGAATGCTGCGAAGGTCTAGCCTGTTGGTTAGTCGCTTGGCCATCGTTGTGTGGATTTGTTCGTTCTCTGTGCGGTCGTTGTCGCTGCCCCGCTGGCCTCCATCCGTCGAGCCACTCTCGTGCCACTTCAGGCGTGTCGAAGAACCATGTCTTTCCCTCAGCCACAACGCGTAGTTTGGCGGGGAATAACATGGAATATTGCAAGCCCCTGTCCCGTAGTGTTTTCTTGACCTCCGTGAAGGTTTTTCTACGCCTGGCAACCTCCGCCGTGTAGTCCGGGAAGAAGGCCAAAGTGGAGTTTTGAATCCTGATCGGCGGGGAGACCCTTGCCGCCTGCAAGATGGCGTCTCTGTCCCTAAAGTTAAATAGACGAGCCAGCACAGGTCGAGGAGCTGCACCCAGCTTGGGCGCCCCTCCCGGGACACGATGCGCTCTTTCGACAGAAAAAAAGTTGGACAGACCTTTAGGTTGAAGAGTGTTCTTTATGAGGTCCTCTACGTAGAGATCCATGGCCCCCTTCCCTTCTGATTCCGGCAGGCCAAGAATACGCACGTTATTCCGGCGGGAACGTCCCTCCTGGTCGTCAAGCCTGTCGCGTAAAAGTTTTGTAATTTTTTCTACACGCTCCATCGCCACTTGTAGGTCCGAAGTGTCTTGGATAAGTGATTTTGTCACCACTTCCACCTGTGCCACCCTCTCGGTGATTTTTGAGAAGTCTGCTCTCAGTAGGGTGACTTCAGAGGAGATGGAGCCCACCGTTGTTTTAACCTCCGCAAGAGTTCTCATAATGTCCTCCAGCGTCACTTTTTTGTTACCTTCCGCGTCAGGGGGTGTCCCTGCGGAGTGACGGCCGCCCGTTTGTGGGTGTCCTTGTTGGCTGTAGGCAAACTTGTCCAATTTTGCTTGTGTTGCCGAGCTCCTGGTGCCTTTGCCCGCCATGGTGTTGGGTCGTAATCCCCAAGATGGCGGCGGAGCCAAGCCGTCCCGGGGTGAATGCCAGGCGTCCCCTGTTGTGTGTGGGTTTGCAGGCAAGCGAGTGCGCCAGGGTCGCCCTGACAAGGATGGCGCTGTCCGGGTCCGAATTCCCGGGGCGCCCGATTCTGGTCACGGGCGCTCCAGGCGGACCGGGTCCCTCTCTAGAATGGCGCTGGTCCGGGCTCCAAGCCGCCAATCGCCTCCTGGTAGTGCGCTCAGGTTCTTTCCCCACCTCCTTGGGTATCCGGAGCGGTTGCGGGTCAGGCTGTTGCGTGCAAGCGCTGGTCGGGTTAGTCCCTCCAAGTCTTGTGCAGGCCGACCGGTGGGGCCGGGCGTCGACACTGCGCCACGCCCAGGCGAGTCACACCGTTGCCGGCGAGGTCGGACAATTTAGGTCGGAGATCTTCCCTTGCTATAGGCCTCTCTACGCACTCGATGGAAAGTGCCGTTCTCGACCACTGATTTTCACCAGGATTGGACCTAGAGGTGTAGTTTCGGTTCCTGAGTCGGTGCCGCCGCTTCGGGTAGGCTTCGTGACGGATCAAGGTATCGGATTTTTCAGAAGGCCGTTATGCCTCGGGGAGCTCCCAATTCACGCTGCCGCCATGCTCGGCCGCTAGCCACGCCCCCCCTTTCAACTAATTTTGACTTTCAGATGTGGATCGTCACTTTTGGAGCTAAAATTACCATATTTATAGTCATTTTCATGCTTCTAGGCAGACAAAACTCAAGATTTGGAGCATGGGTAGAAGTGACTTAAAATGACCCAAATGCGCACTTTGAGGGTTTAAAACATGTTTATTCACTGCGGGAATTGATGTAAACAGCATTTAGAGATATTTCATGTTCTTGCGAGAATGTCCGATTTTTAATGCAAAATGATAGATGAACCGCGTACTGAGGAATTTGCTCTTAGAGGACCAAAATGGTCAGTTTTGAAAATTTCCATCTTTCAACTAGTTTTGACTTTCAGTTGTAGATCATCCCTTTTGGAGCTAAAATGAACATGATTATAGTCATTTTCCTGCTTCTAGGGAGCCAAAACTCAAGGTTTGGCACATGGGTAAAAGTGACTCAATATTACCCAAATACTTACTTTGAGGGCTTAAAACATGTGTATTCACTGCAGGAAGTGATACAAACACCATTTAGAGGTAATTCATGTTCATGCGAGAAGGTCAGATTTTTCATGCAAAATGATTGATGAAACGCAACCTTAGAAAATTGCTCTGAGGTGACCAAAATGGTCCAATTTGAAATTTTCCATCTTTCAACTAATTTTGACTTTCAGATGTGGATCATCACTTTTCGAGCTACAATGACCATATTTATAGTCATTTTCAGGCTTTTAGGGAGCCAAAACACAAGAGTTGGCGCAAGGGTAAAAGTGACTTAAAATGACCCAAATGCACACTTTGAGGGCTTAAAACATGTTTATTCACTGCAGGCAGTGATGTAACAGCATTTAGAGATATTTCATGTTCATGCGAGTACGTCTGATTTTTCATGCAAAATGATAGATGACCCGCGACCTGAGGAAATTGCTCTGACATTACGAAAGTGGTCTGTTTTGAAAATTTCAATCTTTCTACAAAGTTGCCTTCAGATGTGGATCATCACTTTTGGAGCTAAAAGGAGCATGTTTATAGTCATTTTCAAGCTTCTAGGAAGGTAAAATTCAAGATTTGGTGCAAGGGTAAAAGTGATTTAAAATGACTCAAATGCTCACTTTGAGGGCTTAAAATGTGTTTATTCACTGCGGGAAGTGATATAATCACCATTTAGAGATAAGTCATGTTCATGCGAGAAGGTACGATTTTTCATGCAAAAGGATCGATGTCCCGCGACCTGAGGAAATTGCTCTGAAATGGCCCGTTTTGAAAATTTCCATCTTTCAACTAATTTTGACTTTCAGATGTGGATCATCACTTTTGGAGCTAAAATCACCATAATTATAGTAATGTTAATGCTTCTATGGAACCAAAACTCAAGATTTGGCGCAAGAGTAAAAGTGGCTTAAAATGACCCACATGCTCACTTTGAGGGCTTAAAACACGTGTATTCACTGCAGGAAGTGATATCAACACCATTCAGAGGTTTTTCATGTTTCCAACTCCCCATCTGTCTCCCCCATCTCCACCCTCTCCCCATCACCCTGTTCCCATCTGTCTCCCCCATCTCCACCCTCTCCCCATCAGTCTCTCCCTCATCTTGCTCTCCCTCATCCCCACCTCCCTCGTCCCTCCTCATCTGTCTCCACCATCTCCACCCTGTCCCCATCTCCCTCTCTATTCTCTCTCCACCTGTCTCTCCCTTTTCTGCCTCTCTCTCATCTCCCTCATCCCATGTCCTTCTCCGATCTGTCTCCCAAATCTGGCCATCGGTCTCCCCCATCTCTCTCCCCATCTCCCAATATCATCTCTCCATAATATCTCCATTATACCTCCATTATATCTCTGTTTTATCCCCATTTTATCTCTGCTTAATCTCCATGTTATCCCTGTATTATCCTCATTTTTTCTCCACTTTAGCTCTGTTTTATCCTAATTTAATCCCCACTATAGCCCCATTTTATCCCGGTTTACTTCCACTTTATCTCCACTTTAGCCCTGTTTTATTCCCAGTTTATCGCCACTTTATCCCCACTTTATCTCCATTTAAACTCCATTTTATCCCCACTTTATCCCCATTTTAGCTCCATTATCTCTCTACTTTATTTACATTAAATCTCCGTCCCTTACCATCCAATCTTCATCTCTGCATCCCATCTCCATCTCCCCATTCCATCTCCAACTCCCCATCTTAATCTCCATCCCATCTCCCCATCTCCATAAAATGAGCATGATCATAGTCATTTTCCTGCTGCTAGAGAGCCAAAACTCAAGATTTGGAGCATGGGTAAAAGTGACCAAAAATGACCCAAATGCGCAGTTTGAGGGCTTAAAACATGTGTATTCACTGCGGGAAGTGATATAAACACCATTTAGAGGTAATTCATGCTCATGCGAGAAGGTACGATTTTTCATGCAAAACGATCGATGACTCGCGATCTGAGGTAATTGCTCTGAGATTACCAAAATGGTCCGGTTTGAAAATGTCCATCTTTCAACCAATTTTGACTTTCAGATGTGGATCATCACTTTTGGAGCTAAAATTACCATATTTATAGCAATTTTCATGCTTCTAAAGAGCCAAAACCCAAGATTTGGCGTATGAGTAAAAGTGATTTAAAAATACACAAATGCTCACTTTGAGGGCTTAAAACGTGTTTATTCACTGCGGGAAGTAATATAAACAACATTTAGAGGTAATTCATGAGGGAGCCAAAACTAAAGATTGGGCACAAGGGTAAACGTGACTTAAAATGACCCAAATGCTCACTTCGAGGGCTTAAAATATGTTTATTCACTGCGGGAAGTGATGTAAGAGCATTTAGAGGTAATTCATGTTCATGCGAGAAGGTCCATTTCTTCATGCAAAATGATCGATAACCCGCGACCTGAGGAAATCGCTGAGATGACCAAATTGGTCCGTTTCGAAAATTCCCATCTTTCAACTAATTTTGACTTTCAGATGTGTATCATCACTTTTGGAGCTAAAATTACCATATATATAGTAATTTTAATGCTTCTAGGGAGCCAAAACTCAAGATTTGGCGTATGCGTAAAAGTGATTTAAAAATACACAAATGCTCACTTTGAGGGCTTAAAACGTGTTTATTCACTGCGGGAAGTGATATAAACACCATTTAGAGGTAATTCATGTTCATGCACGAACGTCCGATTTTTCATGCAAAATGATAGATGACCCGCGACCTGAGGAAGTTGCTCTGGGAGGACCAAAATGGTCAGTTTTAAAAATGTCAATCTTTCAACTCATTTTGACTTTCAGATGTGGAGCTTCACTTTTGGAGCTAAAATGAGAATGTCTATAGTCTTGTTCCTGCTTCTAGGGAGCCAAAACTCAAGGTTTGGCACATGGGTAAAAGTGACTCAATATTACCCAAATACTTACTTTGAGGGCTTAAAACATGTGTATTCACTGCAGGAAGTGATACAAACACCATTTAGAGGTAATTCATGTTCATGCGAGAAGGTCAGATTTTTCATGCAAAATGATTGATGAAACGCAACCTGAGAAAATTGCTCTGAGATGACCAAAATGGTCCAATTTGAAATTTTCCATCTTTCAACTAATTTTGACTTTCAGATGTGGATCATCACTTTTGGAGCTACAATGACCATATTTATAGTCATTTTCATGCTTCAGGGAGCCAAAACACAAAATTTGGCGCAAGGGTAAAAGTGACTTAAAATGACCCAAATGCACATTTTGAGGGCTTAAAACATGTGTATTCACTGCGGGCAGTGATGTAAACAGCATTTAGAGATATTTCATGTTCATGCGAGAACGTCTGATTTTTCATGCAAAATGATAGATGAACCGCGACCTGAGGAAATTGCTCTGGCATTACGAAAGTGGTCCATTTTGAAAATTTCAATCTTTCTTCAAAGTTGCCTTTCAGATGTGGATCATCACTTTTGGAGCTAAAACGAGCATGTTTATAGTCATTTTCAAGCTTCTAGGAAGGCAAAATTCAAGATTTGGTGCAAGGGTAAAAGTGATTTAAAATGACTCAAATGCTCACTTTGAGGGCTTAAAATGTGTTTATTCACTGCGGGAAGTGATATAATCACCATTTAGAGGTAAGTCATGTTCATGCGAGAAGGTACGATTTTTCATGCAAAAGGATCGATGTCCCGCGACCTGAGGAAATTGCTCTGAGATGACCAAAATGGTCCAATTTGAAATTTTCCATCTTTCAACTAATTTTGACTTTCAGATGTGGATCATCACTTTTGGAGCTACAATGACCATATTTATAGTCATTTTCATGCTTCAGGGAGCCAAAACACAAAATTTGGCGCAAGGGTAAAAGTGACTTAGAATGACCCAAATGCACACTTTGAGGGCTTAAAACATGTGTATTCACTGCGGGCAGTGATGTAAACAGCATTTAGAGATATTTCATGTTCATGCGAGAACGTCTGATTTTTCATGCAAAATGATAGATGAACCGCGACCTGAGGAAATTGCTCTGACATTACGAAAGTGGTCCATTTTGAAAATTTCAATCTTTCTTCAAAGTTGCCTTTCAGATGTGGATCATCACTTTTGGAGCTAAAACGAGCATGTTTATAGTCATTTTCAAGCTTCTAGGAAGGCAAAATTCAAGATTTGGTGCAAGGGTAAAAGTGATTTAAAATGACTCAAATGCTCACTTTGAGGGCTTAAAATGTGTTTATTCACTGCGGGAAGTGATATAATCACCATTTAGAGGTAAGTCATGTTCATGCGAGAAGGTACGATTTTTCATGCAAAAGGATCGATGTCCCGCGACCTGAGGAAATTGCTCTGAAATAGTCCGTTTTGAAAAATTCCATCTTTCAACTAATTTTGACTTTCAGATGTGGATCATCACTTTTGGAGCTAAAACTACCATATTTATAGTAATGTTAATGCTTCTAGGGAACACCAAAAGTCAAGATTTGGCATATGCGTAAAAGTGATTAAAAAACACACAAATGCTCACTTTGAGGGCTTAAAACGTGTTTATTTACTGCGGGAAGTGATATAAACACCATTTAGAGGTAATTCATGTTCATGCAAAAACGTCTGATTTTTCATGCAAAATGATAGATGACCCGCGACCTGAGGAAGTTGCTCTGAGAGGACCAAAATGGTCAGTTTTGAATATTTCAATGTTTCAACTAATTTTGACTTTCAGTTGTAGATCATCCCTTTTGGAGCTAAAATGAACATGATTATTGTCATTTTCCTGCTTCTAGGGAGCCAAAACTCAAGGTTTGGCACATGGGTAAAAGTGACTCAATATTACCCAAATACTTACTTTGAGGGCTTAAAACATGTGTATTCACTGCAGGAAGTGATACACACACCATTTAGAGGTAATTCATGTTCATGCGAGAAGTTCCGATTTTTCATGCAAAATGATGAAACGCAACCTGAGGAAATTGCTCTGAGATGACCAAAATGGTCCAATTTGAAATTTTCCATCTTTCAACTAATTTTGACTTTCAGATGTGGATCATCACTTTTGGAGCTAAAATGACCATATTTATAGTCATTTTCATGCTTCTAAAGGAGCCAAAACTAAAGATTTGGTGCAAGGGTAAAAGTGACTTAAAATTACCCAAATGCTCACTTTGAGGGCTTGAAACGTGTTTCTTTACTGCGGGAAGTAATATAAACAACATTTAGAGGTAATTCATGAGGGAGCCAAAACTAAAAATTGGGCACAAGGGTAAACGTGACTTAAAATGACCCAAATGCTCACTTTGAGGGCTTAAAATATGTTTATTCACTGCGGGAAGTGATGTAAAGAGCATTTAGAGGTAATTCATGTTCATGCGAGAAGGTCCATTTCTTCATGCAAAATGATCGATAACCCGCGACCTGAGGAAATCGCTGAGATGACCAAATTGGTCCGTTTTGAAAATTTCCATCTTTCAACTAATTTTGACTTTCAGATGTGTATCATCACTTTTGGAGCTAAAATTACCATATATATAGTAATTTTAATGCTTCTAGGGAGCCAAAAGTCAAGATTTGGCGTATGCGTAAAAGTGATTTAAAAATACACAAATGCTCACTTTGAGGGCTTAAAACGTGTTTATTCAATGCGGGAAGTGATATAAACACCATTTAGAGGTAATTCTTGTTCATGCACGAAAGTCCGATTTTTCATGCAAAATGATAGATGACCCGCGACCTGAGGAAGTTGCTCTGGGAGGACCAAAATGGTCAGTTTTAAAAATGTCAATCTTTCAACTCATTTTGACTTTCAGATGTGGAGCTTCACTTTTGGAGCTAAAATGAGAATGTCTATAGTCTTTTTCCTACTTATAGGGAGCCAAAACTCAAGGTTTGGCACATGGGTAAAAGTGACTCAATATTACCCAAATATTTACTTTGAGGGCTTAAAACATGTGTATTCACTGCAGGAAGTGATACAAACACCATTTAGAGGTAATTCATGTTCATGCGAGAAGGTCAGATTTTTCATGCAAAATGATTGATGAAACGCAACCTGAGAAAATTGCTCTGAGATGACCAAAATGGTCCAATTTGAAATTTTCCATCTTTCAACTAATTTTGACTTTCAGATGTGGATCATCACTTTTGGAGCTACAATGACCATATTTATAGTCATTTTCATGCTTCTAGGGAGCCAAAACACAAAATTTGGCGCAAGGGTAAAAGTGACTTAAAATGATCCAAATGCACACTTTGAGGGCTTAAAACGTGTGTATTCACTGCGGGCAGTGATGTAAACAGCATTTAGAGATATTTCATGTTCATGCGAGAACGTCTGATTTTTCATGCAAAATGATAGATGAACCACGACCTGAGGAAATTGCTCTGACATTACGAAAGTGGTCCATTTTGAAAATTTCAATCTTTCTACAAAGTTGCCTTTCAGATGTGGATCATCACTTTTGGAGCTAAAACGAGCATGTTTATAGTCATTTTCAAGCTTCTAGGAAGACAAAATTCAAGATTTGGTGCAAGGGTAAAAGTGATTTAAAATGACTCAAATGCTCACTTTGAGGGCTTAAAATGTGTTTATTCACTGCGGGAAGTGATATAATCACCATTTAGAGGTAAGTCATGTTCATGCGAGAAGGTACGATTTTTCATGCAAAAGGATCGATGTCCTGCGACCTGAGGAAATTGCTCGAGAGGTCCAAAATGGTCAGTTTGTAAATTTCCATCTTTCAACTAATTTTGACTTTCAGTTGTGGATCATCCCTTTTGGAGCTAAAATGAGCATGTTTATAGTCATTCTCATGCTTCTAGGGAGCCAAAACTAAAGATTTGGCGGAAGGGTAAAAGTGACTTAAAATGACCCAAATGCTCACTTTGAGGGCTTAAAACATGTTCATTTACTGCGGGAAGTGATGAAAACAGCGTTTAGAGGTAATTCATTTGAGAACGTCCGATTTTTTATGCAAAATGATAGATGACCCGTGACTTGAAAGGAAATTGTTCGAGATGACCAAAATGGTCCGTTTTGAAAATGTCCATCTTTCAACTACTTTTGACTTTCAGATGTAAATCATCCCTTTTGGAACTAAAATGACCATATCTTTTGTCATTTTCATGCTTCTAGGGAGCCAAAACTCAAGATTTGGCGCATGGGTAAAAGTGACTTAAAATGCTCACTTTGAGGGCTTAAAACGTCTTTAATGTTCATGCGAGAACGTCCGATTTTTCATGCAAAATGATCGATGACCCGTGACCTGCGGAAATTGCTCTGAGATGACAATATGGTCCATTTTGAAAATTTTCATCTTTCAAATAATTTTGACTTTCAGATGTGGATCATCGTATTTGGAACAAAAATGACCATATTTAGTCATTTTCATGCTTCTAGGGAGCCAAAACTCAAGATTTATCACAAGGGTAAAAGTGACTTAAAATGACCCAAATGTATTTTGGAGAGGAAGTCCTCAGACAATAACATGGGTAACATCCTTATTAAATAATTTACGAGTGGCGTAATCATCATTTTCAAAGTTTCCACTCTGCCCCACCAGGACAAGAATTTTGGGGACCATCCGTCTAATAGACACATTATGCCTGTGACAGCACACTGATTATCTACACCTGTTCTGTGAGTTCGCAGTCTTCCTCTTCTATGCACAGTTTAATGTCATGTTGCTGCTGCCTAGCCCCCCTCCCTCCTCACCCTTACCCCCTATCCTTACTCCTCGGCTCCAATATATTATGTATGGATGGCAAGAACAATGCTTCCAAATATCAATTGTCCATTAAGGACCCACTGCACGTACTTTTTAAGCGTTAATGTATGCTGAACATAGTATCTTCCCGCCTTCAATTTCGTATGTGCCCAACCATACATTATTTTCTGTCTCCCATTTTACGATGTGCCATCCTTACGCCTTATATTCGCTTCTGTACTGTATTGTAATTTTATATTTTTGTATTTTTTGTACTTTTTGTTTGTACGTTTTTGTGTTATTTGTATTCTCAAATAAAAAAGATTTGAAATTAAAAAAATAAACAAGTACTTGTTTTTTTGTAAATTGATCTACAATCCCCGGATTCTACAAAAAGTGCTAAATACATCAAGAACCCTTTGCATGCCCATAAGAGATTTGGAAAGTAAAAGCGTATCATCCGCAAACATAAGTGCAGGAATTTTGCGGTTTGCTAACCTAGGTGCATCAATATCTTTTACAGCCAACAAGGATTCTATTAGGCCGTTCATAAAAAGGGAAAAGAGTGTCGGGCCAGGACACATCCTTGACGCACCCTTTCTCTACAGGGAAGGGGGCCGAAAGTTCATAATTTTTGCCATATCGTATTCGTGCATAATTATCTTGGCGAAGGCATTTCAACTGGTAGCAGAGATATTCTGGAACTCCCAGGTCCAGAAGTATGCCCCACAATTGATCCCTCTGGACTAGATCGAAAGCGGATTTAAGATCCACAAATGTGAAGTAGAGGCTGCCACCCTCTAAGACCACAGTTTTCCAGTGGATAAGTTGTAATATGAAGATCTGGTCAATAGTAGAGGGCTTGGCCCTAAACCCTGCTTGTAAGGGTGTTAATACATTACTCACTTCTATCCAAGATTGTAAATGTCCCAGAAGTACGCGTGCAAACATTTTTTGGCTAACATCTAAAATACCTATGGGGCGATAATTGGCTAGATTAAGTGGTGAACCCTTTTATTATAAATTGGGGTGATTTCTGCCCCTCACTAAGTAGAGGGCAGCACCATGCCCTGCAAAACGGCGTTGAAAAGGGACCACAAGTATGGAGCCAAGACTGAGGGCTCGGAGCAAAAAAAGTCACCAGGAATCTTATCCAGCCCTGGCACCTTAGCTGGTAATAACTTGCCCAGTGTCCCTGTGATCTCCTTCAATGAGCAGAGTGGCACATCTTGATTGGGCAACTCAGAATAGATAGTGTTTGTTTCCACCCAGCCAACTTCCTCAGTTGTCCTGATACATAAAGATTTAAAATGGGCTCTCCAAACTTCTTCCCCTAGATCTGGTGTTATGGCCAATTTACCTTCGGATTTACCTGTGTTCGTTAAATTCCGAAAGGCCCTCATGTCATGATTGTCTAGCGCAGTTTTAATGGCATCCCATTCCTCACGTTCCCAGTTGCTTTTATCATTAGTTACAGTAAATTTTTAATATTCTCTGGCTTCCTTAATTTGTAGCCTATCATTAGATCTAATGGAGATTAAAAGAGCTTGCTTGGCTTCCTTGCAGTGTTTGTTAAACCATGAATGCCTTGGTTTGGAATGCAACCTAGTCCTTTTGCTATTATGGAAGAAAGGTTCCAGGACAGAGAGAAAATCTTGATGGTTATTTGCAATTCTAGTTTGGGAAGTTGAAGTGCCGCTAGTCACAGAAAGTTGGAACACAGCATCAAGAAAGGGAACGATTTGTTGGTATAGGGCGGCCACTTTATCCTGTGATTGAGCAAGTTTCCCCAACGTACTCTCCTCCCTCCTTTGGCCAATAATAGGCCCGAATCAGATTTTGAAGATGTGCTATGATGACCTTCAGCTAGCGGAGAGATTACTTCTAAAACTAGAGCATTATGGCCGCTCTCGAGGAGTGATCTTAAAGTCGAGGACCCTGTGCCATGATCTAACGTCTACCAGAATATAATCTATGATGGATGCCTGCCCAAGTCTATTAAAGGTCAAATTCCCAGGGCTATCAGATACCGATCGACCATTACAGGCCTTCAATGAGTGGCTCATTACAAGTGCATTCATTTGTAGAACCAGGGGAGTCCATGCCCATGTTGGTGGAATTAGCCAAAGTCCTCCTCACTTGTAATACTTGCAGTCAAGCCGTTCAGGGGTTCAAATTGACAGTTAAAATCCCCACCTATAATGACCCAATAATTCTCGGGTATAGTTTGGAGAAAAAAGGTCAAGTGGTCACGAGTGGGGGGGCCATGAGTAGACATTAATTAAAGCAATTCAGGTTGAGGTAGAAAAAGACAGAAAGACACATAAAATGTCAGGTGAAGAGGTCTCTATCGGTTTGGCTTTGGAACCAAGGCGCACGCCAACCCAGGTACACCAGCCCCCAGAAGGTCCCCCCATAGCCCTCTGGACTGCTGAGATACTATACGACGCATAGCCCACTCTATGTGCATCTACCCTGGCCCATGTTTCTTGGAACATACATAACTCATGCTGATCTATGAATGACCCCCCAATCTGTAAGATCCAGTTTCGAAGTGAGTCCTGCTATGTTCCAGGATAATATCCGCATACTTGATGGTCCTGCTTCATTGACTAGAGGAGCCTGAGGGGAGAGGCTTGCCCTTGATTGAGCCTGGTGTAACTCTTTGGGCCCCACCCTTCTCCTGGAACTGCATTAATTAGCCAGGTTTGAGTTGGTAAATAAAATAGGAGTGTAATCTGTTGAGCTAACCACAGGGGCCAACTCCTTATCTCTTGTCTGCTTTCCATGATCACTCTTTTGCGCTGGCCCGTCGAGATACTATAGTCTCATTCTAGACTCATGGTTACGACTGGGACATGGGGGGGGGGGATGGGGCAGGGGGGAGGCCTAATAGACGTTAGTCAATCTACAAAGTCTAATGGGCTGAATCTATTGGCGACAGGGAGGTTGTATAGAAGTGATGTGGGATGGTCCCGGACAATTGGAGGTATGGTTCCGCTCTGATCATTCATTCCCCAATCATTGGCCAATCCTCACACATTGCTCGGCATAGGCCTGGGAGAGAAGAAATATCCCAGGAGGAGAGAAGTAATGCCCCGACCTCCCTCTGATAATCACAATCTAGAATGTATTGCACAGCCCGTGTATCCCTAAAATTGATCGCTATACAGTCCCCGGCTAAATCCTTTGGCCACCACCCCAGCCAGCTTACCCTGCATGTAAAAATGATTTTATTTACATCTTTGAAGGGGAAATACCTATATTTTGCTAACCAGTGAACGCATTTATTTTTTAGCTTAGAATGAGATTCCACAGACCCCCTTTCCAGCTCGGGTACTCCTGATAACACAATGCCATATGGAGTAGAGGCCGGGGTAGATGAATACATGGTAGTGCAGACTGTGTTTCCCTGAATTTTGAGTGTTGTACAATCTTCACACAGGCTTCTTGAGTTGTGCAGGCTTGCTGTGTATTAGATTAACCTAATATAGGCAGAGGTAACCTAATAGAAGGTTCGGAGGGTGGGCATCGTGGGAGCCTCTGGTGAAGGATATCTGGGTCCAGGCTCTGGGTGGGGGCAATCTCGGACAGGGAGCTGCATCCCCATAGTTGATTATGTTGGGCTTAGCAGGGACGGACAGTATATCTGGTGCTGGTGAGGCTACCTTATTGGGGAGCTAGGCCAGCTCTTTAACCAGGGATTTAGTTGTCTCGACTCCCTTAAGAGTTGACTGCCTTTCCTACCCAGTGGTCCATCAATGATAATAGTTTGTCAATTCGATCCGTTAAGACATTAAGTTCATCCTTTACAACAGATCTACAATGCACTTTAAGGTCCATCACCAAGTTTGTCACCCACAATGGTTGCTCTAGGGTCATCTGTAGCGATTTCCCAGTTCCTGATTCCCCCAAGTTTCTGTTTGCTACCATATCTGTTGCTTATTTATTCCGCTTGGCTCGTGTATTTGTAATAGATTTGTATTTCCCCCCCTTTCTTCGTTCCACCGCCCCCCGGAAGGGTCTCGGAAGTATGACCCTCTCTTCTATGTGTGCGTGTCCTTGGGAGCTCTGGATCGGAGGCCATGGTTTGTGTTAAGAATTGGGGCGGGGTGCCAGAGTCAGAAGTGGTAGAACTAGGAGCTATGATTGGTGTTAGTGAGAGGCGCATCTCTATACGCTCGATTTCCGTGGAAACGGCTCTAATTGCCCTCTGTAACATTTTGTCAATTGCAGTGGGTTGTAAAGAAGGACTAGTTTGCTGGGTAGTGGAGTCTTTCACTACAGGGGTGCGTTTGCCCATAACGGCTTGTGAGGTGCGCCTTAGCAATAAAATAGCCCCATAACAGACCTGGAAAGGAAACAAGCACAGATCAGTTATAAGGGCGCTAACCTTGGGTTTGGTGGCCGGTTACTTGGTGTCATCCGTATGAGGAAATAGAAAACTTACGTGGCCAGTGTGTCCCCTGCTTGTACCCCACGTTTAGTGTATGTACATGACACCCATGCATTGTCGCTCTCATGCCTGAGATGATGATGCCTCTGCATTTCCGTCCCACATTAGAATGTCAGTTACCAAGTCCCCCATGAAAGAAACGTTAATTCTGTACTGAGGCCTATGTTGCCAATGTATTTGCATGGTGCACGTTTAAAAGTCGAGATGAACCCGTTTTGTGGCTCAGCCTGAGCCAGGACCCGAATTCAGGCTCCATGTCTCCAGACACTTTGAAAGCTGCAGCTTAGCCACGTATCCCTGACCTCTCGCATACTTCTGGCTCAGCCGAGAGGGGCCCAGCCCGGGGTGCCAAGACAGTATTTTGCACACAGTTATCTGCTTGCTCCACAGAAACACATTCCTGCCTAGTGAGGAAGGTAAACAGAACCCGTCTACAGAGATAGAGCCTAGCCTTCCTGTCTCCGTTTAAGTGATTTACAGAGCTTGCATCCATAGAAAGCCCATGGCCCCACATAAAGCACAAAGAAATATATGCCTACACTGGCTCTTGGTGATGAGCAACCTTTGCTTGAGCGACCTTTACTTCAGACAATACATCCTCCAAACTCAAGATATCAGATAATACCAGATGTGCAGGTCGTCCTGACACTTCAAGGCTTCTCTACTAGATCGAAAGTCAGCTCCCCCCAGCTTCCCCCAGTTACACGTCAATTGTACGTCATGACCAAGTTGCGCGCACAAGTAGAGTAAAGGTTCCAGCTGACCATGTAGACCCCCTCCATGTATCCACCCACCTATAATAACGGTCGTTTCAGCCCGCAATCTGGGCGTTCAATTTGACGCTTCCCTCACCTTCGATGAGCATGTGCGCATTACCGCAGGGCGCTGTTTCAGTCTGATCAGGCAATTAAAGAAATTTTTTTATTTTCTGCCTATTTCAGCCAGGAAATCAGTCGCGGTGGCGCTTATCCTCTCCCGGCTGGATTATTGTAACGGCCTCTTAGCAGGCATCAAGAAATCCTCTCTTAAAAAACTACAAAGTGTTCAACATGCAGCAGCTAGGCTTGTTTTGAAACTCCCCCGCAGGTCCTCGGCCTCTGCAGCCCTCAACGCCCTTCATTGGCTGCCCCTCCATAAGAGAATCTTATTCAAGCTTCTAGTCACTGTCTTTAAAGCTACCAGGTGCACGGGTCCATCCTACCTGACCAAGCGCTTCCAGCGTTACACTCCAACTCGCTGTTTGAGGTCATCAGGCGCTAATTTCATCTCTGAACCCCGAATAAAATTAAAATCCAAGGGCGGAAAGACCTTTTCTTTTCTGGCGGCTAAAGCATGGAACCGTCTCCCCCCCAACCTTAGGCACGCTCCCTCAGAAAGCCTTTTCAGGAAATCCCTGAAAACTTGGATTTACTCTCAATCTGACTCCTCAGTTCTCGCAGCTATCTGATCCACGCCCCCCATAGTCGACCTTCTGTGTGCTCAGCGCCAAGATGCTCCCTCCGGAGCGTAAGTAGCGCTTTACAAATGCCAATAAATATCAAATATCAAATGACTCACCTATGACTCCTCAAGTGAACGCCCTCTTGCACGCCCACATGCTCTTATCTCTCTCTTGCTCTGCCTGGAGCGCTCCTCCTTCTCTATGCAAGTTAATATATTTCCAATGTATAAATATTGTACTCTGTGAATAAAGTTCAGAAGACCCTTCCTGAACCTTAGTGGTGATGGAACCCGATTCTCCCTTAACTCGAGTTACTGAAATAAAGCCCTTTTGAATCGGACACCACGGACTCTGCCTCTCATTATATGCATGACCCATTGTTTAAGTATAGAAATTCCGACAGGGTAATATTTTATTTACCACATAATTCTGGCGCCCGAATAGGAACAAGTCCCCCTCCCCACGCGCCGGTGATGTAGGTCCAGCCCTTGCCCCCTTCTACAGCCGTGACGGACTTCACAGTGTACGCGCCAGCGGGATTTCCTGCTTACTCCCTCAGGCCCACGGAGGAGACGGACTGCGACCAGGCATCCACACGAGGCGGTGAGGATTGCGGATCATCCCAACCAGAGCCCAAGCCGTGAGAGAGCAAGGTCCGAGGTTTCCAGAGGCCCACCTGTTCCGAGGCGCATGCGCAGCAGTATCGAGTTCACGCAGTATCGAGTTTTCCGAGGCCTTCAAGTTCTGCTTCCCGGTGAGTACCGTTACAGGGAACGCATAAAGTTCAAGACTGATTCATTTATTTGAGCTCGGTAAAGACGTGTCTGTTCCCACAGGCACGGTAAAGACGGGTCCATTTCGGTGGGCACGGTAAAAACGTGTCTCTTTACGAGACCGGTATGGCTGTACTGTATTCCAGTGCATAAAGTTAACAGTTTTCAAGTTCATGTTTTTTCCCCCTGTATCAGTTAGAATGTATCTGTTTTAATGTTTTAGTGTTGTAGCGTGAATGGTTGTTTCAGTCAGTCTATTTTGGTGTATATTGTGTTTTCGTTAAGTTAGTTTCAACATGCCACTGTTTTCGAAATTACGTCAGATAGGGACCAGGAAAGGGATACTCGACGAGTCAGTTCCCGTCCCGCCTAGAGACACACCTGGTCATTTTATGTATAATAAACATGGGCTAGATGCCATATTGTTTTTAGACTTGTGGGTAGATTACACGAAGGATTTAGAGGAGAAGTACAGATGGCCTGCCTCAGGAACATGGGATTCTGAATGCATTATGAAAGTAGAGGAAGCGCTATGGGAAAGGAAAGTAAGACCGTCCCAGAAAGATGCCTTTGAGTTATGGCGTAAAGAAGCGCATAGGAGAGCAGAGAAAGAATTCTACCAAGCAGAGAGAAGTAAACAAGCTGCGGAAAAAGCGAAAGAAAAAGAACTGCGGGAGGAGGGGGAACGGGTCAAGGCAGAACAGGCCGATAGAGAAAGAAATGCCCTTGTTGCTGGTATTTATCCCGTCCTTTCAGAAGAACTAGCTAAAGGGACCCCCTCAGAAATACCCCGTATGTCGCATACGCCACCACCAGTACCCTTTAGAGTACATAGAACAAAGCCGACAGCCTCAGAGGCTTTTATTTCCTCCTATCTAGAAGAGCCTGCACCGGACTATGTAAACGCAGAATTCCCTCCGCCCCCACCACAGGATCAGCTTTTACAGTTTCAACCTCCGCAGGTCGTGAAAGACGACGTAGGTCCCGGGGCAGTGGGAGGGGGGCCACCGACAACGCCACGAACACCGCCAACGACACGAACCCCGCTAGGGCTAGGGCCATCACGAACGCCACAAATGACATCAACACCATTTAAGCATGTAGGTGTAACAGTTCCACGTTGTATATACGATCCAGTACCAGGAGAAGGTTCAATGCTTGTGTTTTCACTAAGATTAAGACATGCCGTCGACTATTTGGTCACATTACCAGCCATGAAGGAACACCTAGATAAAATATACCATTTCATTAGAACGAGAGAGGGACCCGAGAGCATAGAGGAGGCCATGGACCACAGAAAGGTAGAGGTTAAGAATTTCATTTTACGTTTTATGATTAACTGTCTGATCAGGGAACAAGACCAACCAGACAGAGACGTAAAGAAAGGGCTGATGGATTGGAGTGACAACATATCTGCCGGTCGGCATGATAGACTAGGACAGACAGAAAGCATGTACAAGAAAATACGAAAGGAGATCTCAGAAATACACCGTGAAGAGTCTGACGGGAAGTATGAGTCATCATCGGAAGATCTTGATCCAGAAACCGAGGCAAAGGACAAAATGAATTACGTAGGCAAAGCACAACAGTTTGATAGACCCAAGTCTCTCGACTACCGTAAACAGGGACATTCTATAAAAGAAAGATATTCCCTTGAGAATCTATTCCAAGCTACTGAAAAAGCACTAAAACGGGCGAGAGACCGCACACCCCACACGAACAGGAATTGGTCCGGTCAGCCGTCCAGTGGGTGTCCAATTCTAACATATATAGCAATGACATAGTGGCCCAGACTTTCTTGAGCCTTCCGCCGAACGAACAGCGTTTGGCTGGTATTTACATGGTTCAACATTTAATAACGTTGTATGAGAGTCAATATTCTGATCCCAGTCACTTGTATAAATTACTGGACGATATACTTCTGGAAAGATGGACAGGCCTAGGTACTGATTTAATTAATGTCATTCTGGACCAACGACATAAGTACTTAACTTCTCTGACCACATGCATGCTTCCCGCCCTACACCACGACAGAAAAAACTTATACATAGACAGACAGAACCCCCTACGAGAGGTACATCCCATCAAAAATGCAGCGGGTGAGCTTCAGCGAGTATATGTTTACACACCCTTGACGAAATTAGAAATACTGGAAATGAAAAAGATGCTGCCCTGCCATGATAAAGACCCGGGGGGGTTTCACCGAGAATTAAAAGACATTCTCCGCATAGGAGATTACACGTACGCTGACATTATAAAACTATTGAAAGTACTGTTGCCTGCTGGTATTTATGAAAAGCTTAAGGAAAAAGACTGGGAGGTGGGGGAGAAAAAGATACATTGGACAGAATTGGAAACAGAGGATAAAGCCAGACTCCCTGGTGTTGGTCTTGGGGAAAAAGCTAAAGCACTACCTGAACTCCTGATACAGGTTTTGCCGAGATTATTGTTTACTAAAAAGGAAGATTGGGATGCTATTTCAGCCTGTAAACAGAAGCAAGACGAGGACACAAGTGATTTCTATTCTAGATTCGAGAAATGTTTTTCTATTAATAGTGGTCTTAAGCCCAGTAGCGAGTCATATCCGCATCTTTTTGTGAGCAAATTAGTAGAGAATTCCTTACCCCAGATCAAGAATAGAGTACTGAAGGTTGAGAGTACCTGGCAAGCAAATAGCCCTTCACAAATGTTGCAAATGTTACAATATCACCAGAACAGAATTAGAGATGAGCAGGATCATGAAAAGAGACGCATGAAAGAGACGAAAATGAAAGTGCTGGTTGCCCAGTCAGTACCAACAAACGCGAACAAAAATGGCAAAAATACCACGACACCTGTCAAAGGGAACTGTAAATATTGCAAGCAACCAGGTCACTATGTAAATGAATGTGCTGTCCTGAAACACAATATAGCTACAGGCAAGACAAAAGAACGACCGCATCCTGCTAGGCAGAATAGCGCCCCACAGAACACGCAACAGACAGTAGCAAATTTTCCACCTCCACCACCACCTGTTACTGCTCCGACACAAATGTATCAGTACACGCAGTCAGACTATCCAGATTACCAACAGTTCTCATGAAACAGCCTAGAGAGGGAAGTTGGCTTGCCCCTTATCGAGGTTCCTGTAGATCAAGAGGGTCCTTATGTACATAGTCGTGTATTGGGAAAGGACAGAAAGTTTCTGATTGACACAGGGGCGAGCAGAACTACTATCAGCCATGACGAGGTTCCAGGGGCACCCCTTTCAGGCTCACAGAATGTTTCCCTGGGATTTTCAGGAAAGCCTATTGTTAACGAAGTATCGAAACCAGTTTCCCTAGGAGTTGGTCCATTGTCACGGACTACAGACTTGCTACTTACAAAGTCATGTCCAGAAAACTTGCTTGGTATAAAGACATTGAAAGAACTAGGAGCAGTTATATGTTGTTCTCCGGAAGGAGTACGACTATTCTTACGTGATTTTAAGGGACATTATGTGTTGAAGGATTTTGACCACAGACTCCAGAATGTACCACAGCACCTATGGGCACAAGGTCCGACAGACGTAGGTTACATGCACATTACACCACACCGTGTCACTCTAAAAATAGGAGTAGTACTACCACGTATCCGACAATACAAGTTGCCACCTGATGCCGTAGTAGCCTTACTGAAAATTATTGACAAACTCAATGCACAAGGGGTGGTAGTGGAAACTGACTCGAATGTATGTAATTCACCTGTCATCTCTATTCTTAAACGAACAGACCCTAATGCACCACCAGTTTACAGACTATTTGTTGACCTTTCGAGAATTGAACAAATGTGTAGTCCCTCAATACCCAGTGGTCCCAGACATTTCTTCATTACTGACTGCTATTGATTCCGAGGCAACGTTCTTTACTGTTATTGACTTGAAAAATGCCTTTTTCAGTGTCCCAATTCATCCAGATAGTCAGTACCTTTTCGGATTCAGTTTAAATGGACGCAGCTTTAAATTTACGAGAGCTCCCCAAGGTTTTACAGAAAGTCCTAGCATTTACAGCCAAGCATTAAAAAGACAGCTGGACAGTATTCATATGCCTACCAACACTGCACTGCTCCAGTATGTAGAAGACATCCTAATCACAGCACGATCAGAACCAGACTGTGAAAATGCATCACTGACAGTCTTACACTTTCTGGCAGACAAGGGGCACAAAGTATCCCCTTCGAAGTTGCAATTCTGTGCACAGCAAGTGGTGTACCTTGGACACTTGCTGTCCAAGAGGGGTAGACAACTGACACAAGAATGTATTCAGTTAATTGCTAACCTTTCACAGCCCAAGACACAAAAGGAAGTACGGGCCTTCATTGGCCTCACTTCATATTGTAGACAATGGATTCCACAGTATGCCTATCTAGCCAAACCACTCATACAGTTGACATCACAGGAGGCAGCGTCTTCGACTGTCCTCCCTTGGACACAAGAACATACTTTGGCATTTGAAGAATTAAAAAGAGCCTTATGTCAAGCACCAGTTTTAGCGACTCCTTGTTACAGCAAACCTTTTATGCTTTTTGTCACTGAACGAGATGGAACAGCATTATCTGTTCTCACACAAGATCAGGCAGGAAAACACAAGCCTTGTGCTTATTTTTCTAGTACACTGGATCCAGTGGCCCAGGCTCTGCCTGCGTGCCTGAAATCAGTTGCAGCAACTGCCCTAGCCATAAGACAAAGTGACTCCATTGTGCTGGGACATCCCCTGACAGTCCAGGTACCACATGCAGTGGAAGTTCTCTTGAACAGGACACAGACACAGCACTTGACTGTAGCGAGACTGACAGGATATGAACTGACGTTATTTCAGCCACACATAGAGATCAGACGATGCAATATTCTCAACCCTGCTACACTTTTGCCCTCAACTACAGTAGACACTGTACCACATGACTGTGTGGAAATAATGAATACAGTAACGAAACCAAGACAAGACCTGACAGATATTGCACTACCAGACCCTGACCTGACACTTTATGTAGATGGTTCATGCATGAGAACAAGCACAGGAGAATTGGTGGCCGCATATGCCGTGACCACTGATACTGAAGTCATAGAGACACAAAGAATAGACACACTGTCAGCACAAGCAGCAGAGCTCATCGCTCTGACACAAGCCTGCATAAGAGCCAAGAACTTGAAAGTAAACATTTATACAGATTCACAGTATGCATTCGGTGTTGTTCATGATTTCGGAGTGTTATGGAGGGAGAGAGGTTTCCTGACCTCTCATGGGGCTAAAATTCAGCACGGTCCGCTTATTCAGGCTCTGTTAGAAGCAATACATTTGCCTACAGCCATAGCCATCCTGAAATGTAAAGCACACACCAAAGTTACAGACACCATTTCCCAGGGTAATGACCTGGCAGACCGAACTGCTAAACTTACAGCCCAGACACCGACAGACACGACAAAGACAGAAGTACCATTACCGACTAAAAGCATGACAGTCAGGGATCCTTCACAAGATGTACTCGACATACAGACACATGCCACTTCAGATGAAATAAAGAAATGGACTGAACAAGGAGGGGTCCAGACTGACCAGGGTTGGATGACTAAAGGCAAAGCTACATGGTTTCTCCCAGATTCTATGGTACAAGTTATCATAAACACAGCACATAGTCCAGCACACTTAGGAGAAAAGGCAATGCTAGACAGCTTACAGAATATCTTGTTTAACAAGCACCTACGTGCAGTAGCGAAACAGAAAGTACGTACCTGTATGATCTGTTGCCAGTTCAATCAAGGCAAAGGCATTCCGGTGGAACAAGGCGGATTTCATCCTCCTGACCATCCTTTTGAAGTCCTCCAGATGGATTATATCCAAATGGACAGATGTAGAGGTTACAAGTATGTCCTGGTAGCTGTGTGTGCACTATCTAGATGGACCGAAGCGTACCCAGTCCCAGATTATACTGCTGTGACCACCGCCAGGCAATTGGTGCGTGAGTTTTTCCCACGGTATGGATTGCCCCGTGTCGTGTACTCAGATAATTGTCAGCCATTTTCCTCTGAATTAATGAAACAAGTGTCCCTTCTGTAAGGATACCAGTGGAAGTTTCATTTCGTCTCTAGCTGTGTCTAGGCGCCGGGAAACCCTTCTTGGGTAGCTGTTGCGCCCTACAAATTGACAAAATAATATAATAAATACGACATCCTGAAGCAGCCGGACTTGTCGAGCGCCATAATCAGACACTTAAGACGAAATTAGCAAAGGTCTGTGCAGAAAAAGGCGTGGATTGGATGGTAGCCTTGCCGGTTGCCCTCTTTTACATGCGTATGGTAGCTCATTCCAGAACAGGCCTATCTCCTTATGAAGTGGTTTTCGGTAGACCACCGAATATGTGGGGTACGCCTATGCCTAAGAAAATAACTGATGTTGACAGTAACATGCTGACAGATTACCTGGCTTCCTTGATGTCTGCACTAGTCTCTTGTCGTTCACAGGTTGCTGCCGCCTTCCCTGACAACACCCAAGTCAAGGAACATGCCATCGTCCCTGGTGATTACGTCTATGTGCGTAGTTTTGATCGATCAAGCCCCCTCGAGCCGCGTTGGAAGACAGCGAAATTAGTACTGCTCACCACGAGGACTGCCGTCAAAGTCGAAGGACGTAAAGGCTGGCTTCACGCCCAACACTGCAAGAAATTCTTTGGAGATTCTGGAACTTTGATAAAGACTAAAGACATTACAGATTCTAAGCCCCCTTTGCTAGAAAAGACTCCGCAACAAGAATATAGGTCCAAGTTACGGTCTAGTAAGTCAGACAGCGTTTAATTGTTTAAGTCCACTAGGTGGTGAATCGGTTAGACAGGTTCCTGACATGTATAAGATCGTAGACCAGAATAGCAAAAAGAGCAGCATGAAAGAGAAATACTGCAAGATATTACGCAGTAGATGTATAGTAACTCTGATTTTTATGTCTCTTCTGAGTATATCTATAATATGTATCAGCTTGGCACGACATGTTTTCTTTCCTCCTCTTTCTTCACGTATACACTCTTCCTTCAATGGCACTGTAGAGCATACATTCAGTGATCTGCCACCCCATGAACTGTCATATCGACTAGCCCTGCGCAACAATACTTTTATTCGAAAGTTGCACCATTCTCATCAGACCAGCAATGTAACAAATTGCTGGGTATGTGGCCGACTCCCACCCTATCAGAAAACGAAGGGAGTTCTGCCCCTCTTTCCTTTTCCGTTCTCGCACAATGGTTCGTGCGGAGCATGGTTTGCTTTAATGTCATCACTAGACAGAAAGTCTGCAGTTTCTCAGGGTGTCTGGATATGGGGAAACTTGAATACAGTCATGAATGAGGCATGTGTTCCAGACACAGACGGTCTTCCCCAAAGGAAAGGGACTGATCTAGAAAATGAAGTGTACGAACAAGGAAATGCTTCCCTTAACTTTATGATTCTGAATGTTCAGTCCGAGCAAAATACAGGTCCACCGTTTATATCAGTCCTACCAGTAAAAGGTGAATTGTGCGTTAGAAAGAAAGGATCAGTGCATTTGGGACACAGTGAATATAATACTGTAGTCGAGTTTAATGATAAAGGAAAGTCTTCTTTCAAAGCTTCCCGCCATTCCTATTTCATATACGGTCAGACAGCCTATGTACGTCTGCCCTTAGATTGGGGTGGGACATGTTATATAGCGTTCCTGCTGCCACTCGTCTTTCTGGCCCCATCCCATTATCATCGAGATTCACGACTAGTACATGTTAGACACAGGGGGGAGATCGATTTCCCAGTAGTCGATCAGTCTGAGACAGTTTGGGAGCAATATACAGATTTCATTAAAGGATACTTCTGGTTCATAGGTCCCGTCCAAAACAGTAAACTTATACGCAGGTTAACAAGAACCCTAGAAGCAGTAGTGAATGAGACTACTTCTGCCCTGGCGAACTTGACAGAGGAGCTGTCTGCCATGCGACTTGTTGTTCTTCAGAATCGTCTTGTTCTTGACGTCATCCTGGCAGATAGGGGCGGGGCTTGTAGAGTGATCGGCTCCAGTTGTTGCGTGTTTATTCCTAATAACGCGCCATCTGTGTACGCAGCAATAACAAGGCTCCACAAGATAGCTCACGAGATGCATCAAGACCCGTGGACTTGGTCCGGTTGGCTCTGGAGTGTAATATCAGGATGGGGTTGGACAATGTTATCGTTCCTAGGAATGATACTGCTTATGATATTCGGTTGCTGTCTCTGCCTGCAATGTGGCCCGGCGATTTGCGGCCTGTGTGCCACTGCCTGTATTCCCCATCCACGTATACAAAAGAAAAAAGACGAACAAATGATGCTGTATGATCAGATATATGGTCTTATGAATATAGATGTGTCCTGAAGGGCACAGTAGGGGACAAGGAGGGAATGAGGAAATAGAAAACTTACGTGGCCAGTGTGTCCCCTGCTTGTACCCCACGTTTAGTGTATGTGCATGACACCCATGCATTGTCGCTCTCATGCCTGAGATGATGATGCCTCTGCATTTCCGTCCCACATTAGAATGTCAGTTACCAAGTCCCCCATGAAAGAAACGTTAATTCTGTACTGAGGCCTATGTTGCCAATGTATTTGCCTGGTGCACGTTTAAAAGTCGAGATGAACCCGTTTTGTGGCTCAGCCTGAGCCAGGACCCGAATTCAGGCTCCATGTCTCCAGACACTCTGAAAGCTGCAGCTTAGCCACGTATCCCTGACCTCTCGCATACTTCTGGCTCAGCCGAGAGGGGCCCAGCCCGTGGTGCCAAGACAGTATTTTGCACACAGTTATCTGCTTGCTCCACAGAAACACATTCCTGCCTAGTGAGGAAGGTAAACAGAACCCGTCTACAGAGATAGAGCCTAGCCTTCCTGTCTCCGTTTAAGTGATTTACAGAGCTTGCATCCATAGAAAGCCCATGGCCCCACATAATGCACAAAGAAATATATGCCTACACTGGCTCTTGGTGATGAGCAACCTTTGCTTGAGCGACCTTTACTTCAGACAATACACCCTCCAAACTCAAGATATCAGATAATACCAGATGTGCAGGTCGTCCTGACACTTCAAGGTTTCTCTACTAGATCGAAAGTCAGCTCCCCCCAGTTACACGTCAATTGTACGTCATGACCAAGTTGCGCACACAAGTAGAGTAAAGGTTCCAGCTGACCATGTAGACCACCTTCATGTATCCACCCACCTATGACTCACCTATGACTCCTCAAGTGAACGCCCTCTTGCACGCCCACATGCTCTTATCTCTCTCTTTCTCTTGCTCTGCCTGGAGCGCTCCTCCTTCTCTATGCAAGTTAATGTATTTCCAATGTATAAATATTGTACTCTGTGAATAAAGTTCAGAAGACCCTTCCTGAACCTTAGTGGTGATGGAACCCGATTCTCCCTTAACTCGAGTTACTGAAATAAAGCCCTTTTGAATCGGACACCACGGACTCTGCCTCTCATTATATGCATGACCCATTCTTTAAGTATAGAAATTCCGACAGGGTAATATTTTAATTACCACACGTATTCAGAAGCAAGGGGAGTGGCTCAGCCCAGTCTCCTCCGGTCTGTTATCGTTATTGTTAATGGGATTTTATAGCGCGCCTAATCACCTGCAGGCCTCTAAGCGCCAGGAAAGATGGTAGTAACAATAACTTAGCAAGATGGGAGCTGGATTATACTGTGCTCATGCTTTTTCTGAACAAGAATGTTTTTAGGCTCTTCCTGAATCGTAGTAGGTTCCCTTCCCGACGCAGTGCCTCCGGCAACCTGTTCCATAACTGAGGGACTAGCACTGAGAAGGCTCTCCCTCCCTTGGTCACTAGCCTGTAGCGGGGGCAGACCAGTAGTTGGGAGTCTGAGGATCGAAGTGTTCTCGTGGGGCAATAAAGTTGCAGACGATCTTTGATGTAAGTTGGGGCTTTTCCATAGATTGCCCTATGGGCCGTGCATAAGTTCTTAAATTCCACTCTTTCTTTGATGGGGAGCCAGTGCAAGCTTTGTAGTAGGGGAGTAGCTTTAGATCTCCTCGGTAATCTGAAAATCAACCGGGCAGCGTCATTCATTATGACCTGGAGTCTACTGGTCAGAGTTTTCGGTAAGCCAAGGTACAGGGCATTCCCGTAATCAATTCTGGAGATGATGGTGGCCGTTACTATTGATCGCATCATGGATTGTGAGAGGACAGGAGTTAACTTCCGCAGTTGCCTAATGATGTTCGTGCAACTTCCCACAACCACAGAGATCTGAGGGGCCATTGACAGATCGTCATCCAGTTTGATCCCCAAGCTCTTTACAGACGAGCTTGGTTTTGGAGCCGGGCCCAGCTCTGTAGGCCAATAGAGATCACCCCAAGGTGAGGCAGTAGATGGAATCACTAGTACCTCGGTCTTGTCAGGGTTGATTTTTAACAGATTATCTGTCATCCATTGCACTGTGAACCGCAAGATGTTCTGAGTTTGGAGTTGCGCGGCCGTGGTGTCATCGACACTTAGCAGCAGTTGCGTGTCGTCCGCGTAGTTATAGACTTTACAGCCCATAGTGGCCAGAGAAGCAATCAATGGTTGCAGGTAGAGGTTAAATAGAAGCGGGGACAGGGCGGACCCCTGTGGCACCCCGCACTCTAAAATCCCCACCTCAGATGTTTCGTCCCCCAGTTGTATCTTTTGGGTCCTTCCTGTAAGGAAGGATTGCAACCATTGAAAGGCCTGGCCCTTAATCCCACAGTCCTTCAGTCTGTCCAAAAGCAAGGCATGGCTGACAGTATCGAACGCCGCTGATAGGTCCAGCAAAATCAGGGCGCTCGGTTTCTTGCAGTCAGCCATGCCTCTTAGCTCATCCAACACCGATAGCATCACCAACTCGGTACTGTGATGAGCACGAAAACCTGCCTGTCGCTCGTGGAGTAGATGGTGAGTTTCCAAATAGAGGGACAGGGACTTTAGTATATGCTGCTCAAGAACTTTAGAAAGGAAGGGCAACTGGGAAATAGGTCTGTAGTTCTTTAACACCGCCGGATCAGATCCAGGCTTTTTCAATAAAGGTCTTACACGCGCCTCCTTCAGTTCAACCGGTAAGTACCCCGGGTCTAAAGATCTATTGAGGAGGGAGATGATACGCTCCTCCAGCAAGGGGCGCGCCACACGGAAGATCTCAGGTGGGCACGGGTCAGCTGGGGAACCAGATTTGATTTTCCTCATCAGTTGTTCTAGGATCAATGCATCCATCTCTGGGAATATTTCAAGGGAGCAGTCGGTCACGATCTCAGATGCTGATGTTATAGCAGTCCCTGATCCCACCCCAATCTTTATCTCCTGGATGATGAGCTTCACCTTCTCTAAAAAGTAGGCCTGAAAGGTGTTGCAATCCATAGGAGCCCTAGAATTGTCGTTTTTTTTGCTCAACTCTGCCAATATTTTAAAGGTCTCTTTCTGAATATTCGCTGCCTGACTTAGGCGGGACTCGAAGTGGTCCGCTTTAGCTTGGGTCATCAAGTTTTTATATTGTTGAAGGGAAGCTTTATAGCATTTCCTGTCAGAGTCCTGTTTGGTTTTCCTCCATACTCTTTCTAGAGCTCTGAGCTTTCTTTTTGTTTCCCTTAAGGCTGGCGTAAACCAAGGAGCTCCTTTACCGGATCGCTTTATTTGCTGTAGTCTCACCGGCGCTATTTGATCAATGGCCCGGGTCATGCTCCCGGTAAGATCAGAGTATTCACAATCCAAGCTGCGTTCCAGATCAGTGGCCTGGGATATTGCCGGGATCGCTTTAGTCAGGGATGCTAGATCAACCTCGGCCCATTTCCGGGTTTTCCTGATACCAGGCGGACAGCTGGTGATACAGCCTTTAATGCGGGCCTCACAGGATATCAGGTGGTGGTCAGACCAGACGCAAGGGGCTACGTCTATAAGGGTTAGACTGGCATCTGTGGTCCACACGAGGTCAAGAGTGTGACCTTTTTCGTGTGTGGGAACATCTACAATTTGTTTAAAACCCACCGCAGACATTAAAGTGTCCAGCTGGCGCGTGGGTAAGTCCCAGTTGGGTTTATCCCAATGTAAATTGAAATCTCCAGTTACCAGGATTTTCATATATCTGGAACATAAATCGGATAGAATAGGGCAGAATAGATCATTGAAGAGTGGAGTTGAATTGGGCGGACGGTAGACTGACAGGATCACCCAGCACACATCGTGCACAGTGACCTTTACCCCAATCACATCCGTCAGATCAATTGTCTCAGATAGTAACTTTTCAACTAACAGGGTCTTCCTATAGAAGATAGCTACCCCGCCTCCCCGGGCGCCACCTGGGGGGTTGTGCCACATCACATCATATCCGCTTGGGAGAGCGGCGATTATATCCGGCATTGAGTTCTCGCCCGTCCAGGTCTCTGAGAGAGTCAGGATATCGATGTCACTATCCTGAAGCATGCTGTAGATCTCTAAGTGATGGCAATGGAGCGAGCGAGTGTTAAGGCTCCCTATCTTTAATGTAGGAAACCGAACCGGCGGGGCGTGGCCTTATCGGGATGCAGTATAGCGTGTTTCTTAAGCGTCAACAGGACTGCCTGATCTACAAGCTGCTCACCTCTATTAAGGGTGTATAGTTCCTCCCTGGAGTAGAGAAGCCGTTGGCCAGGAGTCCCCGCCCCCGGGCCCGTCCGTGCGCGGACGGGCGCAGACGGGCTGGACTCTGGCGTGACTGGCATGCCCTTGGCCCGGGCACAACCGCGCCCCACGCTGCAACATGCAGCAGCCCGTTTGTGCACTTCAAGTACGAAAACAAGTTTGTGGGCGGCCCTCCTGCCGAGGGTGATACTGGGCACTGTAGTTTCAGGGTCTTTTGGCAGACACTGGTATCCCCATTTAAGTTTTCTCTTAAAATGGTTCGGCAGATTCCGTGCAGAGATTTAAATGCCAGACAAAGGGCTTTGAACTCGTCTGACTGGCAACCATTGCAGTTTTCTGATGGCTTCTCTGGCAGATTCATATTTGGGAATTTTGAAGAAACGAGAAGCAGCGCTTTGCAAAATCTGGAGACTTTTCAAATGACCTGATGAAAGAGTAAGGTGGAGACTATTACTGTGGTCAATCCTTGTGAGGACCACAGCCATAGTTACTGTTTTTAGAAGTTCAGGGGGCAGACATTTTGTGATTTTTTTTTTATCGGCCTTATAGATCAAAAGGATGCAGATGTAATTTTGTTGACTTGCTCCTTAAATTTCAGTTCACGGTCTACCAAGAATCCTAGTTTTTTTTACTTTGGTTGAGGGTGTAGGCAGTGAGTCCAGCTCTGGCAGCCTCCAATCCAGTGTCCAATGACAGGGGTTATTGCCGAAGAGGACGACCTCAATCTTTGAGGCAATCAGCTTCAGGCAATTGCAATCCATCCAGTTGCTCATACACACACTGAATGCATCACCTGGGTGGTTTTCAGTTTGCTAGTGACACCACAATTTGGGTGTCATCCGCATACGATGCTAAAGTGAAACCGGCGTATTTGATGATGGACGCAAGTGGCGTAACAAAGGTTAAAAAGAGTTGGGCTCAATGCCGATCCTTGTGGAGCTCCGCATGGCAGGGAAAACTGCCAGGAGACAAAATTACCCATTGCTGCTTTTTGTTGTCGATTTGTCACAAAAGATTTCAAGGAGATCCAGTGCTGTGCCCTTTATACCCAGGCCTTGCATGCAGTATTCTAAGATCTCATGGCTGACCGTATCAAATGCCGCAGAGCAAGATCAGAGCCGCCATCCTCTCTCTGTCAAGAGCTTCTCATATCTTCAGTGGATCAGTTTAGGGCTGATTTTTTCTAAAACCATGCTGTGTGTTGTCCAGCAGAGAGTGAACTTCTATGTATTCTGAGATCTGTTGATTCATAATTTTCTCTGCCAGCTTAGCAGCAAAAGGGAGTCTTGAAATAGGGTGATAATTGCTAGGGTCCATAGCTTTCAGATCTTTTTCTTTTTTTAAAGTGAGGATTGAGGCAAGTTTCCACTGGGTAGGAAAGATCCCTACGGTAAACATAGTGTTGAGGATTTGTCCCAAGTATTGTGCCACTTGAGCAGGTATGTGCATTATGCTGGGTGGGCAGGGATCTTGCGGTGTACCAGATTTAATTAGCGAAATTAGGTCTATGAGATGTTCCTGCAAGGGGGTCTTAAAGGTGGAGAAGCGGATTGTACCCCCTGGGTAAATTGGTGCTTAGCTGCTTTTTTGCTGCAAAATTGTAAATATTAACAACTTTCTTTTTGAAAAAGCCTGCTAGCGTTTCACAAAAGTCTTGATTTATGCCTGCTTGACTTGGGCTAGTTGGCGTTACCATCTTTTTTATTACTGAGTAAAGAGTTTTGTTTGCATCACAGGCTGCTTTTATATGCTGAGTAGTAAGTGGTCTTAGCAGCTAGGATAACTTCTTTATGCTTTACTAATTTAGCTTTATAGATGTTCTTCTCCTCTACCGGATAGTTTTTTTTCTCCATATTTGTTCTGGTCTACGACAATACTGCCTTGATAGCCTGAGGTTTTCATTCTACCAGGGCTGGGACTTTTTTTAGTTGCACTTTTATGGGTAACTAGCTGCCCGTCCCGACGTTGTCCGGGTACAAAAAAAGATTTACCTGAAGGACGGCAAACCTTAACGAACGTTACCCCACCGCTTTCCAATGCAGCGGGCGTCTTAGGATGCACACGCCCACACACAACGCTGAAGGGCACGTACACCTCACGACGTGCACGAACGCTAATCTCATCACAGTGAGATTAGCGTTTGTGCACGTCGTGAGGTGTGCGTGCTGTTCAGCATTGTGTGTGGGCGTGTGCATCCTAAGACGCCTGCGTTTATCCCGTTGAGATCAGTAACGCTTATGCCCACTAAGGTTGCTTCGCAGCATATGTTATTAACGCCACCTGAATGGCAATGTGCGTGAATGCGGCACACATTGTGTCTTCTATACGGACGTGTGAGAAGTGATTATAACTCATGAATGGAAAGGCGCGCTACTGAATGATGCGGCCATTTGTTTGTTATAAAATTTGTGGCACGCCCATCTGAGAACGCTGTTTTTGTAGGCCCCTCTCACAAAGTCTAATGTGTGTACATTGACACGGCTACGACCACGCCCCTGGCCTATGAGTGTGTAGTTTGACACGCCCACGCCCCTCTGACAACTGTTACGGCCACAAAGTAAAATGTGTGTAGTTTGACACACCCACAATGGACTACTTTACCCCTAAGGTTCTTTGACGTTTCTAATGTATATGGTGGCCACCTGTATAGCCTAAGTCCATCTGCTGCAACTCTCCTTTCCAATGCTGTATTGGGTGTTGTGATTGGTGCTGTACTTCTTGAGTTTACCCGCCTCAAAGGTTTCAGCTCTCTCTTTATAATAGTAGTATAGCTATAGATAGATATAGATTGGTGCTACTGTGTCCAATGCAGAGTTTAGCCAGTGCTTAAAGTTCTCAACACTTTGCATCACGTTATCCCCTAGTTGACAAGGGTTGGAGGTAATGGCTTCCCTTAGTTCAGCTGAGCGCATTTTATGCCACGCTCTACCCTGGGATTGCTGGATGGGGTGCCTATGCATGATGGTTTTCTCAGTCTTTATCAACCATTTGACCATCCAGTGGTCAGACCAAGTCAGTGGAAAAGATGGCAGTAAGTTGATGTCATTATTGGAGAAGATACCATCCAGCATGTGATCAGCCCTGTGCATTGGACCTTTGTTGTTTAGAGAGTCTAAACGTGTCCATTGCATCAATAAGTTTGAGTCCAGGTCAGTTACTTTTTTCAGGTGAAAATGTAAATCTCTCAATGCAGTAAAGTTCTCATTGATAGTTGAAGATTATATGACAATACTGAGTTTATCAATAAAGCCACTCTTTGCTCCTGGGGGACGATATACTAACGTCCCCTTCTTTCTTGTGAATCTAATGGCTGTAGAGAGAAGGCTAAAGCCTCAAAACCAGAAGTAGTTAGTGGCTCAAATATGGTTTTAAAGTGGTTGTGGTAGAATATCACCAGTCCCCCTCCTTTTTTTGCTGTCTACCCAACCGATACGTGGCAGATCCGGGAAGGGGAGGGGGGGAGGCTGCTATGATATCTGGGCAGGAGCTAGCATCTGTCCAGGTATGTTACTAACGTCATGTCAGCGTTCTGTGTTTAAACTAGATCATAAAAATCTAGCTGGTGTTTTACTAGAGATCTTGTGTTTAGTAGCATACAGCAGTTATTTGAGCTATTGGGGCCAGAGCTCTTCCCGGGCCACTGGCCTTCTTACTGAATGGAGTTTAAAGCGACTGGTTTGGTTCGGGTAGGGTGGATGGCAGGGAGTTATAACGGGGGGTTTGGTCTTAGTGCCATTAGTGTTTCTAGAATAACTAATGGTGCCTGCCATTTTTTGTGAGAAAGGACCAGGGGGACCAGCACTGGGCGTGGACGGGCTCGCCTTTGGCGCGCCCGCTGCACGTCAGCGCCGTTGCCTCCTTTTTATGTCCTAAACCTAGCTGGGTAAAGGAAGACTAGACCGTACCTCTTCCAAAGATGGTGGCTGGAAAGTGGCCCAGTGGAAGTGAGTCACCCTGTTTACTGAGACCTCCCGCCACACAAACAGCTGACTAATGGCAGCGGTGGACCGGGGAGATACCGATGACAGAAAGAGAGCTACCTGCCCAAGTCGATAGCGTTCTGATCTAGGTTTGTGCAATGAGCGATTTCCCTATTGTTCATTTAAAAACCAAAACCCAAAAGAGAAGAGCGAATAACAATGAAAAGTGTATATTTTTAAAAAGTTCTAAAACAATTAAAAAGCACACAAATTAAAAAGCATACTTCTGCTCTTGCTGAGTAAAAGCCTTGCTGCCTTTCCTAGTTAGATGCGCGTCAGCGCCATTGCCTGAGCACACTGGATTGTAATGACTGACTGACCAACTTTGATAAAAACCCAGCACTGTCTTGGGGGGAGGGGATAAGGGCCAGCTGATCAATCAAATCCAAACAATTTAAGTCAATTACTCTCTTAATACTTCTGAGCTGGAACATTGCCGGTCTGCTCAATTAGAAATCGGATGATAGTTTGCTGAGATTCATAAAAGGATATTGTGGTGCTCCAAGACACCTGGGACATAGTTCGTTTGTTCCATCTAGATGGGTTGATTTCTTTTTTCTCCCCAGCCTCGCCCTCCTTAGCGAGCAGAGCTACAGGTGGATTATTTAGCATGTCTTTTTTAGATATTACCTATAAAACCTTCAAGTTGACACTGGCTCATTACATGTATTAGCAGCACTTTTTAAAATGCCCTGTTATACTAGTGATTAATTTTTATAACTCAATCACAGAAAAAAAAATTCTGACCATCTACTGGCCTTAAAGACCTTTTTAGATTGTTATGCTGAAAAGCAGTGTAGTTTGTGGTGATCATACTGTCTGACTTTAATATTCACTCCTGTCTTGATATTTCACGTTGGTGATGAGTGTTATAAATGGCCATTGTAATTTTGAACATAGGAGACAAGATCTACTTAGCTCTATTCTGCCCAACCTTAATCTGGTTCTTTTAGAGCAAAACCCAAAATGCCCAGGTCCTGTAGATCAGGGATGCAGATTGAAATGAAATACGACTGCTCTAGAGACCTTGCTAGACAATCTTTACACTATATATGGTCAGGACATAAGCACCTGTGTAGAGGATACCACCCAACTCAATGTGTTATCAGCCTTCAACAGAGTCTGCCTGCAAGTTTCAAAGAGCTTAACCTCTATGTAAGGTAAACCCAAGGTACCTATTCACAGCTAGTTTGACCATATTTGGTCTGTGGGTCAAAGCTTACTTTTAGCTCTAAAACAAACTCCCAAGAAAAAGCAATGACGTTTCCCTGTGGAGGATTAATTATAAGACGGCAATAACGAACTGGAGAAGCTTGCTATCAACTTCTCCAAGTCAGAAATTTAAAATGCAGAGCTTTATTTCGGGAGCCAGTAGATCACCCTTATTTTACAGGAGCAGCTAATGGAATGGTGGAGTGCCAAATATCCCAATGCTTGGGTGCAGCATTTCCAGGGGATATATGGTCCAGTCACTGCTAATGCTGGACATGGAGGATTCTTATGGTAAATCTAACGCAGAATTATTTGAAGATGAGCAAAGTGAGGCTATTGTTTAGAGGTCTAAAAATACGGCCCCAGGCCAAGACAGTGAACCTGTTGAGTTATATAGAGACCCTATGAAATTAGCAAAAATCTTTACCAATGTGTTAAACGCATGAAAGTAAAGTATGTAGCCCTCCATCATAGTCAAAGTCGATAATACCTGTGTTTAAAAAAGGACAGAGAAATTACCCATGTTATAGGCCCATATCATTTATTGACTCAGTGGTCAGGGTTAAGGGAAGTTTCATTCAAAAATAACATTGTGTAATGTCCAGTATAGTTTTAGGGCTGGAAGAAGTACCTTAGATTGGTGTCTGGACCTGCAGATGATCATAGCGAAATAGACAATTGCTAAAAGAGGCTAGTTACATCAAGCCTTCATGGATCTCACAGCAGATAGTCATTAGGCACAAACTGTGGTCAATCATCCTCAACAAGGATAGTTATAAAGATAATATATTTTCTGCATGTATTACGTACAGATCTGTCCATGGTGTATGAACAGTCGGGGAGCTAAACTTCGCCTTTCAAGTTCCAAATGGGCGTAAGACAGAGGTGCATATTGGCCCAACTTTTGTTGTTTATATATATATATACGATTTTGGAACATTACTTATTGCCTGTGAAGATATCCCATGAGCAGGATTGAAGATTATTCCTGCTTTAATATACACTGGCGCTGCAGTGCTGATAGCGAGAACTTCTGTTGGTTTACAGTATTTAGGTCCTTTGCTAACTTCATGAACAGTCTGGCCCGGAGTATTAACTGTAATAAATCTCACACAATGGTTGGGTTCAGGAGGCCTGGGGCACAGTAAATATATTTTGGGGGGGATGTGAGATCACCAAAGCAACGGCCTTTCCATAAATGCGGGTCTTATTCAATGATAATAACTCTTGGACCCTTCTCGGGAGAACTTGATAAAATGACCAGGGGGGCTACCTCAGTGTTTGGCTTTGCTGGTCGTCTGGGAGTTAAGCCTATTAATGATGTTTAAAATCTACCAATGCAAATGCATCTCTGTGGCAACATACAGTAGTGATATTTGGGGCTATAAAGAGGCCTCGGACTAACAAGTAGTTGAAAATAAGTTCCTGAGACGTTTATTATCATGCATGGGATAGATCTTGGATCTCCTAAAATTACGACCTCTACTTGAATGGATCTAGCTATGGTTAAACCCAGAGCTGGTTTTGAATAAGGCCATATTGGCGAACTGTATGGAACTCAAGAGGACTGGCAGCAGTCCTTGGCTCAGCAATCTCAAATCGACATTTACAGAACAGGGACCTACTGATTTATACAAGGCTCCTGAAAGGACTGTCTGCGAGAACCTAGAATTGGTCAAGAAACACTTTATAGCTGTAGGCCAAGCTACCTGAGAGAGGAGGGACATGCGCAAACTCTGTACGAGCATATATTACTATGAAAACATGTTGGCCAATAGTCTTCTCTCACACTGGTCACTAACCCTCAGCATCACTTCCTTTTAACAAGATTTGGACTAAATCCTGTGCATTCGTTTTTGGTATAGTCATTGGGCTGGAATAAAGTTGAAAACATAGGCTCCTGTAGCAGAGATTAATTTTCAGACCAGGATACCATGCACTTTGCACTGTTCTGTGACTATTACAGCTCTCCGTCATCAATATATATGATCTTTACTGAGAGGGAGACAATTTATACACGCCAGACTTGCTCCAATTCTTTTGCAAATGTATACAGAATGTATAGGTTTAAATGTGGTCAATTTCTTTTAATAGGGGCTATTGGACTTAGAAAGAAAACAGGCATAGTGACTTTGATAATGGGGTATTATGGACAGCCTGAGAAGCTAGCTCTATGATCTATCAAAGAAAATAAGTTGATACGATTATTTATTTGATCCAATTATGAATAAGAGTGTGGTGTTATTATTTAATGTATGTTTTATTTATGCCAATCTGATCATAAAACACTTCTAATTGTTCATAGCTTTAATTATAGGTATCTTTTATGGTTTTGAGTAACTAAAGATTTTATGATGGTGGAATGGATTGTACCCACACAATCGAGAAACCGCTATTCAGTTTTTCTGGATTCATCAGAATCAAAAAGCACTTACATTGTTCTGAATATTTACCGTATTTCTTTTACTTAATTTGGGTGGTAGACTAAACAACAAACACTTGCAACAGTCTCCCTTGCCTGGGAAACAAGACTTGCAAAAGTCTTGAATAGAAACGGTGTTCTAAATATCTACTCATGGATAAAGGTATTAATGAAAAGGAAAAAAAGCCTTCCAGGAATACCATTGATTAATAAGGGACAAGTGTTGTGCATTCTTCGACACTCAAAATTTGTATTCGGTGTAATTCCTTCAGGGAAATGTGCATAATTGTTAATACTTTTCCAATAAGATTGAGAAAATCTAGGACTTTGTGCTGTTAACCCCACCACTTCTCCTAATCTTATCAGGAACTTTAAATGAGGCATTGGTCTGTCTGCTCAGAATCGAAGCTTAATCTGCTCTTATTTCCACGAAGCATGGGCTTTCTCTTTACCTTTGCCCCCAACACCAAAATTCCTCCATCAGCCTGCATGTTAGTGGTGCCTTACCTCGCTGCACTCCACAACCTATTTCACAGATCATGTCCGAATTATTGGAATCACACAGGTGCCCAACTCTTTGCTCCCTACTTCTGTCAAAATCACAGAAAAGATACTTAATAAACAATTGGTACCATACTTGGGATCTAATGCCCTATTGGAAACTGATCAATCTGGCTTTAGCGCTAACCACAGCACTGAAAACATTTTGGTGTACGCTACCATCAGTCCAAATTACATAATGGATTGGGGCAACTCTACTCCCTTGACCCTTATGGATTGGTCAGCTGAATTCAATACGGTGGATCATTCCACCTTATAAGAGAGACCAGAGAGTGTAGGTAATCGCAATGCTGCTCCCCTTATGTATATCAAATCCTTTCTGACTCGCCGCTTGCAATCCGTGTAAGCCACCTATTTCAGCTAAGCGGAAAATTTATTCAGTATGATGTTCCCTTGAGGCTTTAGACTGAGCCCTACTCTATTTAATGTGTATATGCTCCCTCTGGCGGCCCTTACCAAGTCATTTGGATTTAAGATATCATATGCAGATGATTCACAGATGATAGTCCGAATTTCAAAAGATCAGAAGATCTCAAAACCAAGTTTCAGAAATGCAGGCAACCTGTAGCAAGCTAGAAGCATGTTAACTACCTTAAAATAAATTTAAAAAGAAGTGCTACTTCTTAGCTTTCAAACCATGCTTGGTCCAATGAATGGTGGCCCCATATCCTAGGCTCAGTGAAAAAAAAACAATCTTTGATCAGGTGTACCTGAGAACTCCGGAATATCCATAGCCCAAAATGTTGTTACCTTCAATGCCTTAAATGCAATTAATAATTTCCTCCAGAATCATAGCCCAACTTCAAAGAAATCAAAATGCTGCTAATAGAGCCTTTCTTGGCCTATCTTACATGTTTGTATGTCCTCATTTCGACAACCTGAAATGGCTTCCGGTAAAGGAAAAAGCCATTTTCAAAACCATCTGTCGGACCTTCAAACCAGCCATGGGGCCTGGCCCGCCAAACATTAAGTTACCGTATTTATGTAGAGGGCTGCACAGCTAACCTTTGAGGTTCCTCAGATTCAAAAGGTCACGCTGTGGTAGCTATGCTTTTTACTATCAGAACAAGGAATGAGCTCCCCATACATCTCAGACTTTGACAATAATTTTCTGTAATTAAAAAATATAAAACAAACTCTTGCACTTATTGTGTTCTTCTCTTGTCGCGGACTAAAGGACCAAAAGAATGCAGTTCAAACAACAATTTTATTTAAAAAACAAAAATCAAGACACTCCAGTAATCCAAAATGTACAGAAGTGCAGGTGAGTTTGGTGCTGGGAACGAGAAACAAATGCCAATCCTCCAAATGAGGCTGGCACTTATCAGGAAAATCTCGTCTTTCTGTCCGACTGAAAAGTCAAATACAAATCAAGGGGAGGAATACAAAATATGAAACCAAGGATATGGGATGTCATCAGATGCAATGAAACCTGCAATCAATTGTATCATAGGAAGGCGTAGTCGCTGCTCTGGATGGATAATGGCTTAGGAGAGTCCTTTATTTGCCAGCTAGTAGAGGGTTTCGCAATACCACTATGACAGAATCACCTCGAAGGAACATTTTAGAGATGTAGCGATCCTTATTGACTGGCTTGGATTTCTTCTTGCCTTTTCCACTCTTTGGCACTTCAGTCCACATCTCCTTCACATTCTCGAGCACCATGTTACAGTGTCTGCAGGACAAGACAGAAATGTCATTGGACTGTGAAACATGCATACAATGCAACGCTACACTTCTCTTACCCAACATCCATTTGTACTGTGTTTGTTTGATAACATTCACAACTGCTTCTACAAAAACAAATGAGCAAATCTAAACCTGGAACTAGGGAAATCCCCTTTCACACTGCAAGTGCTTATTTGCAACAAAAGTTAAACAGTTTTATTTAAAAGGTACAAGGACCAATCACAACTGGAGCAGATTGGCCCCTTTAGGATAAAGAGTTCACTAAACTTAAGAAACATTAATAGTTAAGTGTTGTTACTGGTAGTTGGACACAGCTATTGGTATCAGCGCCTGAAGTCTCCGACGAACATACAAAGGAGTGAACTTGCCAAGCAAGGCAATCTCACCCAAAAGAGACGCAAAGCGCATCTGCACTCATTGCAAGGAAAACCTCTTATAGTGCATGCAGAGCTAAAAACATCCCAACCACAGACTCAGCGATACAGGCTCAAAATATCAAAATGTAAATTGATGCATTTCACTTGAAATTATATATAAGAGGCCAGTCAAAATTACTTCAGTTTTGTATAACTAACTACAGCATGTTTGAGTGGTCAGAGATAACAGCTCAATGTAATTTAATCAAATTCACTATTTGAAGTTTTATTTGCACCAGTTATAGCAATATTTCTCATGTGCAGAAAACACTGATAGTCCACAACCAATGCAGTAAGATCATTACTGTGCAGCACAATAGTGAGGTAGCTTAGCGTTAGAATTGTGCAAAATGTGATACCCCAAAAAAGAGGATATTTTACACAGGGCTTAATAATATGGTAAATAAAGTGCGATGATACAGACCACAAACATTGGATGGCTACTTTGCCAGTATAAAAAGTAAACTAATGTCGCTATTATTTGTATAGCGATCATGAATCTAATGTTGGGTATCCATCACATCACACATTTTTCTGGTCAGGAATGCCAAAAGTTGTAAAAATTAATCATTTTAGTATGCCCCTAACGAAGTATGAGAAATTTTTCAAGGATCAGAAAGTAAATACCTTATGATGTAAATATGTGTGTAAAATGTAAATGTACAGGAATTTATATAGCCCACATCACCGAGCGGTTTCCAAGCGCTTGCTTAAGGAACCCGTCCTGGTATTCTCCTGTGAGATAACCCCGGCAGGGTATCCGCAAGGTGAAAGCCAGGCATCCCGCCGCGAGGGGCCGTTGTGGAGATTAAGCAAGCTATTGCCCATAGTCGCAGAGTGTGAACCCGTGAATCGAGTAGGCACCGGAGCAAGAATTGTCGAGTCCATGGACATTTTAGGACTCAAGCCCCCGCCGAGCCGGGAATTGAACCCTGGTCCCGGGCTGACCTCTGCTTCCAGGTCTGCCTCCTCTAACCAGTGAGCCACACTTCTCTGTGTACTGCCCTTGTAAACGAACAAATTATTTTGTTGTTGCAGGTTTCTGAAATTGTGAAAAGATTATAAGCTGTGAATTAGTAAAATGTCTACCATAAGATGAATTTGTAAATATTAATGAAGAGATTAAGTACACAAAATGTTGGAACCGAGAGTGACCGGACTCACGGAACATTCCACCTCCCTCAACCCAACACCCTACCCTCTAGCCCCCCCCACTCTTAGCCCCCACCATCCTAATGTCACCCCTTCCTTCTCCAGCCTACACTCATCCCTCAACTCACCTGCGCCACCTTCCTCCAGCGCCATCACCTATGCTACTAACCTCCCCCTGTCCTCATCCACGCCATCCCCGCCCATTGCTCACAAACTCTCTCATCCATCTACTATGGCCACAGAGCCCTGTACCCCTCCTTCTACGGCCGCAGAGCCATGTACCATCGCGTGCACATCCCGCCCCACGCGTCCCACTGCCCACCCTTTTGCCCCACTCAATGACGCACCCACTGCTCTCAGTCCCAATTCCATCTCCAATCCTACTCTGGACATGATCATATCCACCCTCCTACAAGTCAAAGAAGATCTGCACTCCATCAAAGAACTTCTCTTCACATACCCCAGACACCCCCTACCCTGCACCTCTGTGCCTAATAAGTACACCACTCGCCCCTCAAACCTCTTCACCCTGCACTCCCCACGCTGGCCTTCGATCCCCGACCGCAAGGCCACCGGCCGCCCCCGTCGCACCCTACACCCCCTCTCTGACCGAGACTTGCATTCTCTACTCCGCTCATATGGCCCAGGTCCCACAAAACTCCCACCCACTACACACCTTCCCATACCCACGATTATCACAAATCCCCTCAGGCCCCCCACACGGAGCAATAGAAGTTCCGTCACCTGTAATCTCAGAAAAGTACCCCTCGCCCTAGAACACTCACCCACTCTCTTCACCCCCAAACTAAAGTGTATCCTGCTCAACTGCAGATCGGCCCCGAGACACTCCGCCAGCATCGCGGATCTCGTATCATCAATGGACCTCGATCTAGCCATTCTGACTGAAACGTGGCTAACTGAAGCCTCCACACCTATAATGGACATATTAGTCCCCCCCAACTATCACATTATTAGACTCGACAGAGATGGCAAGACGGGCGGGGGAATCGCTTGCATCTACAGGAGCAACCTCGTCATCACTGAAGGTCCCTCCCCCTCCCTCTCCTCCTGCGAACTCATCTGCCTCGATATTACTAGCGAGTGCAAACCTGTGTGTTCCCTTCATGTTATCTACCACCCACCCAGGGACAACCTCACCTTCTCCCAACAAATCATGGACACGATATCCACCAACGCCGGTCGACAGATCAATCAAATATACTTGGGAGACTTCAACCTCCACTGGAACGACCAGAAAGATGCTGTGGTGAATAGTCTTAAGACTTTCCTCAACGCGCTTGACCTCACCCAAATCTGCAACCGTCCAACACATGTAAAAGGCTCTATCCTTGACCTTATCATCGCCAAAGAAGACTCTACCCAGCTGGAGGCAATCGAACCCTGTGATTGGTCAGACCACCACATCATCACCTTCTTCATCAACGAAAAGGTCAAACTTAACCCGGCTCAACCTGCCAAAACCAAGATCTGGAAGAGGGACATGAAGAATCTTAACCCAAACTCCTTGCCTGCCCACACAGGCAATCTCCTTCTTCCCCCGACGGGCGTCTCTGATGTGCATTCACTGACCGACCACTATCTAAACACTATGTCTACAATAATCAATGAAGCCGCACCCCTGCAAATGAAGAGAGTCGCCACCAAGAACTCAAACCCATGGTATGATGGTAGACTCAATGAGGACAGACGTGCTATGCGCATGGCAGAGCGCACGTGGAGATCTGACCCCTCAGCACGGCACCTTAGAGCGCTTAAGAGTAAGAGAAACGCTTACTTCAGAAAAATCAAACGATCAAAATCAGGCTTCTTTAGCCAACAGCTGGACCAAGCAAAAAACCGACCAAGAAAACTGTTCGAGCTAGTCAAAACCCAAACCAAGATGCAGCCTCCACAACCTAACAGCTCAGCAAAGGATATTCCAAGTTGCGAAGACTTCTCTGCTTTCTTCAAGCAAAAGACCGACAACATAAGGAATGATCTCATCAACGACGTAAGTCAATACTCCTGCTCCATAGGTATAACTAACACTCAACCTAAAAACAACGCTTCATGGACGTCCTTTGTCACCTACTCTGAAGAATCAATTCAGAAGCTGCTCGGCAACCTGAAACCCGCCAATCACCTCACAGACCCCCTACCTGCCAACGCTGTTAAAGCCCTCACCCCCATGCTCCTCCCACTCTGGACTAAAATCATCAACTGTTCCTTGCAACAAGGAGTCATCCCAGACTCCCTCAAAATAGGGCAAGTCACGCCTATACTCAAGAAACCCACAGCCGACCCGGCCGACCTAAACAATTACCGACCTATCACCAATATCCCCACTCTGGCCAAATTGCTAGAAAAATGTGTACAACTCCAACTGACAAAACACATTGAGCAGTTTGACCTCTTCAACCCTCACCAATCAGGATTCAGAGCAAAACATAGCACGGAAACGGCTATGACACACATAATTGATGATGCCCTCGAAATCCTTGATCACAACGAGTCCTGCCTCCTCATCCTCCTTGACCTCTCCTCCGCATTTGATACGGTCAAACACGAGAATCTACTGGAGCTGTTAAACAACAGAATGGGCATATCTGGGACGGTTCTCAAATGGTTCACTTCCTTTCTGCACAACCGGTCTCAGAAGTTCAAGATCAATAATGCATTGTCCTCGCCTGTGCCCGTAACACTAGGCGTCCCACAAGGCTCCTCCCTATCGCCCACACTGTTCAACCTCGTCATGGAACCACTCACCACCTTGCTTCAAGCATCAAATGTACACTTCCATATGTACGCAGATGACACTCAGCTCTACCTCAAACTTCAATCCCCTGAAGACATCAAACTTCTGAATGCCACACTAAGAAACACTCAAGCATGGCTGGCCGACAATCACCTTAAACTAAATGCTCTGAAAACTGAGTTCCTCCTGATCTCGCCTCCTGCGAAAAAGGCCATCACCCAAACCTGGCTCAATCATCTAACCGCACTAAATGTCCACCCCACCATCGTGGACTCGGCGAAATCCCTTGGCATCACACTTGACTCCAATCTCGACATGCAGCAGCATATTAGCAAAGCAACCAAGGGTGCCAACTTCCAAATCAACACGCTGAGAAAACTCAAACCCTTCCTACCACCCAAGGACTTCCGAACTGTTGTACAAGCCCTAGTCATTCCTCGCATAGACTACGGAATTGTGGCTCTCAGCGGGCTCCCCCTAACAACAACGGCGCCCCTACGAGCCTCCTTGAACGCGGCCGCAAGGCTCATCACTGGTTCAAGAAAACACTCGCACATATCCCCTGACCTAAAAGCCCTGAACTGGCTGCCGTTTGAAGCCAGAGTACAGCTGAAAATTGCCTGTATGACACATTCGGCCGTACACCACAAGGCACCCAACTACCTCACTCACAAACTGACTATATCAGGAGGCTCAAGATCCAACAGAAGCACAAAGAATCTCCTCCTGAAACCTCGCAGATTTCGGAAGGAAAAAACATACAAACGCTCCTTCTCAGGAATGGCACCCAGGATCTGGAATGCACTCCCGCCAGAAACTAGGCTTATCCCCTCCTCTGTACTTTTCAAGAAAGAGGTAAAAGCCATCCTTATGGCTAGGTTCACCTGAACCCTATTGCTACTGGATCAATGACAATACAGGGCCCCTAGTCTACCGGCTACCTGATTGCTTATCTATATTAGACTCTTATACGACTGCTACGGGACTAAAATCATAGCACGGATGCCTTAATATTTGTTTCCAGAGTGTTACTAGGGATGTACACTGTGACTGAGTGCCCTACTAACTTGCATTCCATTCACTACTGCCTATTATTCCGTTCTCAACAGTGTTTACTCACCCTCTGGGGTGCTATAATCTTACTCGAATCGTCATTGCACGGCCTCAATATTATTGCTTCTAGATTGTTATTAGTGTGCATACTCTTGTGCAAGTACTACCCTACTTTGCAACTCACTCCCTACCGTATATTACACTGTTTTCAAAAGATTGTTTTCCTACCTACTGTTTCTGTAAAGCGCTCTGATATCTGCAAAGATCTTGTTCGCGCTATATAAAACTCTAAAAATAAAAATAAATAAATAAAGTATTGTGTTAACAAGATTTACCATCAGTTTTAGTGTGCCCAGCTAACAGTAAATGTTCTGATAAAGAATTTGGGTACAAAAGTTTGCTTGATGATCTGCCAGCCTTTGACGATTAAAAGGATTAAATCAATCATCAAGTCAAAATTGTTTAAAGAATCATGATGCAGTTTAACAACTGGTAAATGTAAACTGTGGAAAATTCCATAAAACATGTAGAAACAAATTTGCCAAACAAACTTGCATGGCTATAAAAAATAAAAAAAACTGGTACAAGACAGTTTAAGAGAATAATTCAACGTGTACGCGTCCATTTTTAGATGGAGAATGGAAAGGGGCGACCACTCGGTCCCCCCGAACGTATGGTGGAGTACCCCGATCCCCCTGGGAAGCCATCTTGGGCGGGAGGCGAGTCTCGGCTGGTATGCCCAAAGCGGCGTAGCCGGGGCGCGCTTTTTCCCGCCCAAGAGTGGGTTGTCCTAGACACTGAAGCCGCCAGCCACGCCCCCGGAGGCGGGCGGAGGCGGGTTTACGCCCGCCCGAAGAAGGATAAAAGGAGCAACAAGCCAAGGAAGCATCCTCTTGTTCCTGTGGTCGGAAGCTGCACCTCCCCGCTGCACGTGAGCTCGAGACGGAACAGAGAGCCAATTTTGAGCGTTTTAATTCTTGTCTTTGTTCTTCCAGAGAATCAGCGTTGGAGAATGCCGGGCAAGAAGGCCGGAAAGCGGGTCGGAACCGATCAGATGCTCCGCATGCTCGTAAAAGACATGGCCGAGATGAAGAAACAGATGGCGGCAATGAACGGTGTAGGGGGCCCTAAGCGAGTCGTCGGACCAGTATTGCCGGGAGTAGTCCCTAACGGGAGAGGTAGAAGGGCCAAGAAGGGAGCAACTGGGGAAGAGGCCCCGGTTCCCGAGGCGCCGCCGGCGCACCCTGATACACCGACAGGCGCCGATCCCGGTCCCGAAGGAGGGGCAACCAATTCCTGTTGTAGTCACCCCTGTGAACGGGGATGATATGCCTCCCGAGTTGGCTGCACAGCTGGCAGCATGGTTGGGGAAAGAGAGTGAGGGGGCTACGGCAGATGACGCCAGGGCAGTAATGAGGCAGTTGCGGCAATCAAGAGAGGCTGCAAAGGCTCCATGTCCTTTTGTTCCCCCGCAAGCTCCAGTGGGTCAACCCGCAGCGGGCATGAGTTCGGCAGCGACTACGGTTACAGCTTCTGGTTCAGGTAAGCAGCTACTGCCGATTGCGGGGGAGGGGTCAGTACCCTCGAGAAGGGAGAAAGTGGCTCAGCATATTCCGATGGAAATCAAGGAGAGGATATGGGCTGAGAAATATATAAACATGTTTTCTTTATTAACTGATCATTACGAGATTGAGCATGTGAAAGTTCAAAAAGAGTTTATGCACCCAAGTGTTTGGCGCGCCAAGATGGCCGCTTTCAGAGTCGATGAGACGATGGGTAATTGGGGCAGAGCATTTGGCATATTCACTGCGATTATGGGGGAACGGAGGCCTGAACTGTTGGCCGAGTTACCCGTGTACCAGACACGTATTATGGAGTTTTCTCAGACATATGAGGGCAATCAGTGGTTTTGTTATGATAATATTTTTCGTAAGGCCAAGGAGTTCGACACATCTCTGACGTGGGATTGTTACGACTCCATTTCCTGGCAAAAAATGGAGGAATCAGGCATGACAAAGGCGCCATTGTTGGGGGGAAACGGGGGCGAGTTTTCCCGCCATTCATCTGGGGCGCCCTTTCGGGCGGGTTCAAGTAACGAGCATCACTCAAGGTCGAATGGCAATACAGGTAAAAAAGGGGTCTGCTGGAATTTTAACAGGGGAAAGTGTACAAGGCCCCAGGGGTCATGCAAGTTTAGGCACGACTGTGGGGGGTGTGGACAGTCCTCGCATCCCGAGACCATGTGCAGAGCCAAAACGAGTGATAACGGAAGTAGGGGAAGCGCCAAACAGGTCTGAAATAGTCCGAGGGGCGCCTTTACCTACCCCGGTTGATACCATGGCAATGATTCCTTGGCTCAATGAATACCCGGATCATGTCTCCGCTGGGGTGTTGCGAGACGGTTTTTCGTATGGTTTCCGCATCCCAGTGGGGAATTTTCAGGGTAAAGTACGTTGTAGGAACCAACTGTCGGTCCTGCAGAATACGGCGGTGGTACAAGCGAAGATTGGGAAGGAGGTGACCCGGGGTCGGGTTGCCTGACCATTCGACATGCCACCAGTTGCTAATTTTGTTTGTTCACCCTTGGGAGTGGTCCCCAAGAAGGACCCGGGTGAGTTTAGATTGATACATAACTTGTCAGCCCCGAGAGGTCTTTCGGTGAACGATGCGATAGACCCGGAGGTTTGTTCGGTGCGGTACGCATCTTTCGATGATACCGTCGCCATGTTGAATCGCCTGGGGCCCCGGAGCGCTGATGGCCAAATCAGACATCGAGTCAGCGTTCCGGTTGCTCCCGGTACACCCAGACGATCAGCGTCTCCTTGGTTTCATGTTTCAGGGGCGCTATTACATGGATAAATGTATGCCAATGGGATGCTCCATATCTTGTGCTTATTTTGAGAAATTCAGTTGTTTTCTGCAATGGGCATTTACAAGAATGACGGGGTTTCAGCATGTTATGCATTATCTTGACGATTTTCTGTTCCTGGGGGCAGCCGGGGACCCAGAATGTGCACAGGCTTTAAAAGAATTTTGTGGTCTGATGAGTCAGTTTGGTGTGCCATTGGCGCCAGGTAAGACTGTGGGGCCATCAACTTCGCTCGAGTTTCTTGGAATAGAGCTCGATTCCGAAGAGGGTTGCTTCCGGTTGCCCAAAGAAAAGGTGAGGAAATTCAGGGCCTCGCTTGAAACATGTATTAGGGAGACTAAGGTGAATTTGCATCAATTGCAGCAGACTGTGGGTCAGTTGAATTTTGCCCTTAGAGTGATGCCAATGGCCCGCCCTTTTTCCCGCTCGATTGCACAAGCCATGGTCGGTCTTAAAGAGGGGCACCACCGCACGAGGCTCTCGGCAGAGATTCGCCAGGACATGCGCATTTGGTTGGCATTTCTGGCGGATTTCAATGGTCGGGTTGTCTGGAACAAGCCGGCGGTGTCCTCCGAGGAGTTGGGGCTGTGGACAGATTCGGCGGGGAGTATAGGCTTTGGCGCCATATTTGGTAATCACTGGTCGGCTCAAACGTGGCCGTCATGGTGGCACGAGTGTGGGCTTACAAGTAACATTGCTTTTCTCGAACTGTTCCCTATTCTGGTGGCCTTGAAAACATGGCCTGAGGGGTTTCGGGATCACTCTGTGGTGTTCTGGTCTGATAACATGACCGTGGTTGAGTGTATCAATAGTCAGGCAGCATGATGCAAATGGATTCTGAGATTGCTCAAGGAAATTGTTTTACTATGTATGCAATTGAACGTGCTCTTTAGGGCGAGACATGTGCCAGGGGTGCTGAATCAGGCTGCTGATGCGCTTTCTCGTTTCCGTATGCAGGCCTTCTGGGGTTTTCTGCCCACAGCGGACCCGGTGGCGGCACCATTTCCCGAAGCTCTCTGGTCTCTCGGTGCCCCGAACTACAAAACCTCGTGGGAGAGAGTTTAGCACCCAGGACAAGGAAGGCATATGAAGGGGCGTTCCGTTCCTATTGGTCCTTTTTGGGTTCTGCTAGGGGGGAGCTTTGGGGCCAGGAAGAGTTTGTCCTAAAGTTTTTGCTGTCATTACATCAGGCAGGCAAATCGGTAGCCACGGCCCAGAGGCATCGGGCCGCCATTTCCTTCATGGCACCGGCTCATGGTATCCAGGACCCTACAGCGCCTTTCGTAGTACAGAAAGCGCTGCGTGGGTGGCAACGCCTTGAGGGTCGCAGAGTAGATGAAAGGCACCCGATAGGTCTGGAAAGGTTGGCCCTGTTACTGTCCGTACTCCCTGCGACATGTTCATCCCAGTCAGAAACAGTGTTATTCCGGGCCGCTTTTGCATTAGCATTCCATGGGGCTATGCGGGTAAGCGAACTGGTGGCAAAGAACAAGCAGGATACAGGGGGACTGTGCCGAGAGCACATTCAAGTTAAGGGGGAGACGATGATGGTCTCGTTTGCCAGGTCCAAGACCGATCAGGGTGCGATCAGGGACAGTGTAGTAGTCCATCGGATTCCCGGATCTCCCATGTGCCCCGTTGTATGCGTTGAGGAATATTTGGCGCAGAGGGCGGCATCATGGGGGGGGACCTTGTTGAGACACGCTGATGCCACCCCACTGACGAGGTTTCAGTTCCAGCGGGTGCTTGCAATGGCAATTTCGGCCGCGGGCTTGAACCCGGGCGAGTTTGGGACCCATTCCTTCCGGATAGGGGCTGCTACAGAGGCTACAGCCAGGGGTCTGAGTGTGGAAAAGGTGAAACAGTTGGGGCGTTGGTCCTCGAATTGTTACAAAAGGTATGTGCGGTTGCACATGTTGTGAAGCTGATATCATGTACTCACGCTTCTTGTTTTTGTTTGGTTCAGTTTCGCAAGCTTACGAGGCGGGGTGGACTGTGCAGTCGACCCGACACCTGGGAACCAGCGGTCAAAGATCACCGGCTGAGGAAAAAGTGGTGTGGGTCGTGGGCCACTCATACGTGAGGCGTGCCGCGGACGTATTCAAAGCAGGTGACATGATTCACATGGCTGGGGAATACGGGTACAGGGTGACCTTCTACAGAAGGGGCGGGCTCTGTATTGACCAGTTTCAACCTTTTTTCGAGGGTTTGTTAGGGCGGACAAGGTCACCGCCATCTATAATCATAGTGCATCTGGGGGGCAATGATTTGGTGACCACTGGTAGACGACTACTTCTCGAGGCGATACTATCCACAGTAAGTTGGTTGGCGAGAAGGGTTCCAGGGTGCACGATTGCATGGTCCCATATGATTCCACGAAAGGTGTGGCGGGGGGCTAATTCAGTGTCTGCTATAAATCATTCTGTGAAAAAGGTGAATAACAAGCTTGGTAGACTGTTCCGTACAAGTACATTGCATTCGATTCCTCATGGGTGTATCAGGGGGGACCATATGTATCTAGAAGATGGGGTCCATTTGTCCCGAGTGGGGAATTCTTTACTCATAGGAGACCTCGTAGCTTGGTTAAAGAGTTTACAGCATGACCTTTAGGTAGGAGTTTTTTGGGGGGTCCGGATAGCCGGTCAACTATCCGGCCTGTGGCGGTAAGGTCATGATCGGTGAGCAGTAATTGGAAGATCCCTAGGGGGGGGCGTCACCCATTGCGGATGGGAGCGCCCGGGGGGAGGTGGCCATTGGCCCCTCAACGGGGAGGCGGTCCCTTCTAAGGATGGGACGCCGAAAGGAAAGGGAAGGCGGTCAAGGCCCCTCCCTGGATAGGAGGGGCTACGGGCCCCTCCTGGGAATTTCCCGGGGCCAGGACATCTGCGACGGCAGATGTGGTAAGTTGTGTGGGGTGGGGAGGGGGGGTCTACGCTACCTTCTAGACACCTCACACGAGTCCTCGGATGACCATTAAGATGGCGTCGAGTTAATTGGGGCCCCCGTCAAGAAAAGGGAAATTGGTATGTGCACATGAGGTGCAGTCCTCTGTGCGGCCGCCCCTCACAAGTGAGGGGGGAGTTCTGGTTTAGGGATCTGACACCGGTTTCAACCTTGCCGTTGGCCCTTAACGTTAGGATGTACAATTTCAATTTGAAAATGCATTTGTAGGATGTTAGTATCGGCTAGGAGAACCTTTGTATTAGAAATGTGTTAAGGTCAGCCAAAACATCGTAATGTGGAAATGAAATTGTACATGATATGAAACTGTTATTTTAATGTTTTAATTTTGTTTCATATTTTAATAAATACGGCCGGGAGGGTAACTCCCTCCCGCCTTCCAAAAGTTCAGAAATGTTTCCGTATTCCCATTCTTGGGGATTGTGTTGAGAGGGGGTGGCGGGTATCTCAGCCATATGGAAAGGGGCGACCACTCGGTCCCCCCGAACGTATGGTGGAGTACCCCGATCCCCCCGGGAAGCCTTCGTACCTCCTCTTGGAACAGGAGGCCCAAGAATTAATGGAAACATGTGCTGAATTCAAAGAGGAGAAATATTGCAGACTGACCGGGGAGGATACATAGACCGTGTTTATTGTAATAAACTGGTATAGAACACACTCAATGAAATATTTTACTACTGAAGATTTATATTTTTATATATTGGACACTGTACTTACCTTGAATCGAAATTTTTATGAGACTTATCCCATTTAGCCTTGAGAAAGCCCCGGCGCAAATCGCCAAGAGGGGGCGAAACACGTGTCGGCTGTCTTTGCTGTGTGAATCAAAATAAAGAAACTTTTTCTGCAAACAGAAATGTCTCTGTCCTCCATACTACGAGCTGGAAAAAACGGATATTAATCCTGGCTAATTGAATTATTTCTATGTGGAGACCACACTTACAACTTTTCAAACCTGTCTTTCTAACCTGAAGCCCAAGAGGTCCAGAGCTTCGAGTGTGCCTCCGTCTACCAACTAATCATACTTATTTAAGTGTTGTCCAAAGCCTTGAAACCCTTGGACCTTTGCTACCTTTCCACATGATATGAAACTGTTATTTTAATGTTTTAATTTTTTTTCATATTTTAATAAATACGGCCGGGAGGGTAACTCCCTCCCGCCTTCCAAAAGTTCAGAAATGTTTCCGTATTCCCATTCTTGGGGATTGTGTTGAGAGGGGGTGGCGGGTATCTCATTTTTAGATGGAGAATTGAAAGACGCATGTTTCTTCAGTGATGAAGAGTCAGGGGAAGAGATTATATATGTGCGTACACTTGAATTGAATAATCAAGTTTCAGATGCTACAGTTGCATTAAGGGACTCAAAATTACTCAACAAGTTAAGTGGTGGTGATATGGTTGTGACCGAAGCAAAGTACCACAAAAAGTGTCTTGCTGATTTTTATATTCGGCTTTGGCAAATACAGAACAAAGAAAAAAGTATAGACAACATATTGAAATTAATCTATGCCATGGTATTTGGTGAGATTGTCAACTCTCTCGAACATAACATTTACCAATTCCGAAGTATTGCCAGTATTTACTTATCAAATCACTCTTAGTTTGTTGTATGACAGAATTAGGTGCAGAAAATGCAGACATATGTAAGCAGCATACAAAAAAAAAGAAAAGATTCTTGCATTCATACCAGAACTTCCAGATGAACCAAAAGTTAAGGGTATTCCGCGAATACACAAAAACGATATAGGAGAAAATATATATTCAGTGTCAGCCTGGACAATGCAGATATTATTCGAAAAGAAATTTATCAAATGGAAGTAGATGAACTTATTGGTCAGTTTGAGTAAAATTGTCAAGAAAAGTCCGTAGGGACTGCCATGCTAAATCCAATATGAAGGATTATGGAAGGTTGTAATATTTCAAATGACAGCACAGTAAATGGTAAGAGGAATGCAGGTTTGTCAGTCTCACAGCTTGCTAGGTATCATAACAGCAAGTGTAAGAAGGCAAATCCTAAAGGAACATGTACTAGCTATCCTTGGATGTTTGCCATGGACCACATCCACTATGCCAGTATTCATTAAAACGCTTGCCGGGCTGAAAAAAAGAATTACAGATGTTTATGAAGAATTTTCAACCTGACATTTTGTTGCTTGTAAAAGTGGTAGACCTTATTCCTGCATATCTCATGATCTGATGAATGAGCAGTGCAACAAGGATATAAAAATCAGATGGTGTGCAGTTGGTATTCTTGATAATCTTAGCGCACTGATAAAATGGATGGTGTCTGGACCTCTAATTGCCAACTTATTCTGACAATTCGATGAAGAAATGGGATTCAGTGAAAAAGAAAATAACTATTCACCATGAAGACGTCTCTTGCAACACTATCTGTAAATGATGTTAAGGAACTTACAAATGTGTTTTCACATGATAACAGAAATCCTTATGCCTGTGGTATGGCGAAAATCTTATGAATATTGCATCCAACTAATTATGAGTGATAATGCATCATAATGTGCACATTGCGGATGATGTGGGGATAACAACATGGAGCGTTTGTTCAAGAACGCATGGTACGCCTAGAAATAAGCGGTTTACTTCATACGGTAGTCCCAAAATCAGTGAACCACAAACCACCCTCTTAAAACGATACTGCTCACTTTTCACTAGGCTGTATATTGCTTGCAAAGATAGAGAAGGAGATTTAAAGGAATTTTCTTGCCTATGAGAAACTTGATTACAGCACATATATTTAGCCGTATGTAATTAACATAATCAAAACGAGTAGACATAGTATTTAACTGTTGCATAGAGGGGTTCTCCGAAGAGGAAGAAAGAAATAGGTGAGATTTTGTCCACATTATTGTGTAAAAAGTTCAAAAAACATACCAAAAAACTGGGCAACTTTTCTACAAAAAGATAAATTATGTGCTCCAATTCTGGGCTTCTAACTATTTGACCCTTGAGATACCAGAGGGTAAAATTGTAGTACTAACAAAGGATGATGATGTGGTGAATATTTCTGAAAATCTGAAAGTCTCTGAACGTGGACCATGTTATCAAGAAACAGATACCAGAATACTATTACATGCAAAACATGCTAGTGGAAGTGGCCAGAAGTCTATAACTATACGTACTGTTGATTCCGATGTAGCAGTTATTGCTCTTTATGAATTTAGCAGCTTAAATCTTTCTAATTTTTGAATTGATTTTGGTATTGGGAAATATCATGGGCTACTGCCTATCCACGAGTATGCTACTTAACTTGGCTAAAGTGTTTGTAACTGCATTTTATTTTTCCATGCATTTACAGGTTGCGACACTGTATTTGCATATTGTGGCAAGAAAACTGGTCTGGAAACCTGGAAAAATGTTCAGGCTGTCACTGAAACATTTATTGAGCTCTCTCATGGCCCATCAGATATTTCAAATGACAGTTTGTCAGCTTCAGCAATTTGTAATTAGATTATACAATAAGAACATTAAAACAGATTCTGTTAACGAGTGTTGAAGAATGGTGGTGACCAAATGTAATAGCTCTCTAGAAAATGTGCCACCAGGTGAGGCTGCTCTTTTACAGCAAGAGCTATTTTCCAAGAGGGTTATACGCAGTCTTAGTGATGGTATGTGTATCCTGCTATACTCGATCCAGCTCAGAGGGAAGATCCTGGATATGAACCTCTGTAGTCACTTTTGACTGATGCATGAGTGCTAATAAATGTAAACAATTCTCTCTTCCATGTACTAGTCTATGTTTGTGATGGACAATGCAATCAGGAAGACATGTTTTAGATGACGGACCAAATCTTTAAAAAAAATGATTTACAATAAACAATATCAATTGTATCAAACAATCGGACATAAAGACAATCTCTAGGCAACTGGATGTCTCAACGGTAGTGAGACCTAGAATCTTAAACAATGAACTCAATGTACCACGCAGAACTATGGCAAATTAATTTTTATTATTACAAAAATCGTATCAGATAAAATATCAATAAGGTAAATAGTTACTAAGATTCTGTATATAGATATTAAGAATACATTAACATTAACCTAGATACACAAAATGGTTTTGTTTAACAGATTAACTTATATGAAAAATGATGGACATTACACAACATGAAACCAAATTACTACAGCACAATGACATTGGAAAAAGTACATGTAGGACAACACAATAGGGTAACTTATAGAATCAAATGAGGGGGGTTCTTCAATGCATCTAAGCGTGTTGTGTGTGTCTAGGTTTTCATGGTGCATTTTCCACCTCTATAATTAAAACACTTGCCGCATAATCAGAATTCTGCAGCATGATTTCCAGATTTCAACTGTTTTTTCGTCGCACTCACATCAGATCCACAAGGTGTTCTTTTGCACATCTTATCACTCATGTATGTTGCTCGTTGTACGTACTGATTGTGTTGTACGTCTTGTAACGTGGAATTTATTTTTTCCCCTCCCTAATGCTCCGCCCTGGATGTGGCTACACCAGGGTGTTTGTAGCAGGCCCTATGATGAAGCATGTCACATACTTCGGTATGTGAGAGGGCAGTTTTTCCAAACTTGTGAATTTCCCTTTGTTGTGTTTGTGCACTCCACATACCCCCTTGTTTGTGAGTGTACTGAAGGTAACATTAGTGAGAGCAGATAATACCAGGATACCTCAGGGACAGCCATTAGCACCAGGGGAAACATTCAGCGCAAATAATGACAATGCAACATTCTCTGCCCCAGAACTAACAAAGCATAAGTTTATTTGTAAAGTGCCAGTTAATAGTTGAAGCAGTCTTTGCACTAATAAGATGTAATTATTAACCTAAAAGAAAGAGAACACAGGAACTTCTAAAAGAGCAGACAACATACACATGGCAGTACATTCAGCACTTAAGTAACATTAAGTCAACGTCACACTCTTTAGACAGTCATGGTTCCTAACTTCAGGTAGTAGCAGCTATGGCAGACCCAGGAGCATATCATGAAGATTTAGTCTCTGGCCATCAAAGACACAGAAACCTAATCTCTCAGACGACATTCTTACCTATCAAAAGCCTTCACGCGCCCAAGCAGCTTTTTGTTGTTGCGACAGTTGATCAGAACTTGTGTGTTGTTCTTAACAGACTGAGTTAATACAGAGAGGGGGCCAGTGTTGAACTCTTCCTCCTCACGTTTTTGCAGCTCTTCTGGGGTCATCTCACTCTTAGGCTTATTTAGGAGACTCCTGCATGGTGCAAAAAGAAACAATGGTTAACATGCCAATGAGGACAACCAATTGGCACATACCTGATAGAATGAGAATGTGCATGGATAGGGTGGACAAAGGGATGTGGGGGTAGTACACATGCTTAAGTACGACGAAGAATGGTCCGAATGTGTCTATGAAGGCCAACAGAGGCAAATGTCTGGGGATAGGGGGTACGGAGTGTAAGCACAAAGGGAAGTATCTATCACCAACATTTATGGTGGGGACCCCTGTCTGAATATTACTATGCTTAATAAACAGGTAGACTATGTTTCACCTACTTTTAGGGTTTCAAGCATAGACACCTGTGAAGCTATTAACTGTCGAAAAGGCTCTAGAAATCCTGGTGTGAATGGTATAACAATCACGTTGATTGAACTAAACCAAGAAGTCTGGAGCTTATACTCACTGAGACTATATTCTTAGAAGCAGGGTCTTAGAAAAAGGGCCAGGCCATGCCTGCTCTCCATGATTCTAAGGGTAAAATATTTGTAAATTAATTCTGAAACATTTTAGTGTGAATCGAGTAGGGGCACTTTAGTATTTGCATAAGCAGAGATTACGGCTCACTCATGTACTACTGACAACATCATGGCTTTAACTTGTTTGGCAATAAAAAACGATTTACACAACAATTTACATTATTGTCTAATGGAACTGATAGCGGCCTTTTATCTCAGATTCGGATGTTTAACTGTGATACTTGGGATTCGGTCGATCATGGTAAAGCTGGTATCACCTCAGACTATGCATCTATGCTAAATAGCTTTAAACAGTATGTGATGGCACTGATCAACTTTAATTTATAGTTAACTGATATACTTTTTTTACCTTAATAAAGAAGCCACATTTGTCGCTTCTTTAGGGGGATACCAGTTATCATACCAAAACACGCAGATGATTTATTTGGGTTTAATCATTCAAACATCTTTTGGGCTTTAGGAATTAAGTAATAGTCCGACCATCAACCGTATATTTAACTACCTTACAATTAATTTATCCAAAACAAACACCCTGACATGAAAAAATATTTTCGAGTGGTATAGTCAAGGAATACAGGCCAAGTCAAAAGGTACACTGGGGGGGGGGGGGGGGGGGGGGGGGTGGGGGCGGATCTTAATACCCATTTATCATTGGAGGGAGAAGTAATTTATTTTTGTGACGCAAAATGTATAATTACTCTGGTCTGAACATGCTGAATCAATAAAGTAGTTGGGATGGATGCGGAGATGCTCTGGTTGTATGTCCTTCCGCATGCTTTTTGACGAGACTGCGCTCTCGGGTACAGCTGACGAGGAATTACATTGCTAGTAATGTACTGAGACGTGTTAAATTATTGTAAAGGGGCCTCTCAATCATTCTAGAGATAAGAATTGGGAAACACATCCTGAACTTTGGTAGCTGCCAAAACAGCAGCAGAGTACTGATTCAGGTTACAGAGAACAAACCCCAGGGCTGAAGTCATCAAAAGACCTTTCAATCCATTTAAGGGAACTGCATTAGCCCATCTATTAAGGCTTGAGACTTTCTGAGTAAACGGTATTTTAACTTATTCTCTCATAGTATTTAAAGCCCAACTGGATAATTATTCATTGATTTTCGATAGGTTCAATAATAATAAATCTATGTTTATGCTAAAATCACGTCGGACTTAACAGGTGTTATGCAGAACTTACTCCACAAGTGTATATGGTTGAACGTCTAATATTCCCGGTCAGAGAAGCTTTTATCAGATTTTACTTTCGAGAACTGTTGACGATACTTTCACCGTCGTTGTTTTCAGCTACCTAGTACACAAATGCTGCAGACCATGCAAGATAGACCAAGATGCTGTATCCCCAAATTAATTAGTTGTCCCCATTTACCAATCATTCGTTTAAATACCTTCGAACAATTGTAGTAATTCGATAAGAAAGGACAGCAGAATAGGCTTAGCCGTTGCGAACTATTTGGTGATTCCATCAAAGATACTGGCTGAATGCATTTAAAGAATCATTAATGTGGTGAATAGGACAGGAATAAGCAAGTGGCGTAATGTGACTAACATTATATTCGGTTGTGAGGACCAATTAGCACTGGACTGCTAGTTTGTAAAGCGGCTGCTAATTGTGGTTTACCTAAATACCATCTTATAACATACTATGACTATTCTACTGATGGAAGGGTAAAGTTTGCAACGAAACAGGGACAACGTTCAGGTTTTGTAAAAAAGGTCCAATATGTCAGGTTTTACAAAGCATGACCAACGTTTCCCTAAATATTACGAGGTGCTGGCATATCTAATTTCTGGTAGAGGCGCCCATTGATAACCCATTCAATGTTACGACGAACATCTGGTTATTCTGGAACTTGGCGCTCAAAGGTGGATTTAATAGGCAGGGAAACAAAACGCATAGCCTATCTGTTGCGTTCATATAAATACATATTTTCAACCCTCTCTCACGGCACAAAGGCATACACTGATGCGAATGGCGAAAAAGGTCCCCGGAGAGGAGCGTGAGTTAACGAATATATTTTTCCAAAGCTGTAAACACGCGGTGCCTTATGGCGATCTGTGAGACGCAGAGCATTGCTCGCCGCTCCTTTGTCCCGACATCGCCAAAACCGCTCACTTCTACGCCCCTATAAAAAAATAACATTAAAGCATCGATACGTCCCTTTACCACACGTCCCCCATTCCCAGATCCCTCTCCCGTTCTTACATGATTGCTCTTTCCACTGGCGATCCCCGTTCTCAAACACACCACAGCTTCACGTCTTCTCAACGGTGGCGCTTACAGAACAACTTCCGCTTCCGTTTCGTATGGCACAAACGAGCGTAAGAGTGGTTTCAGATTATGGCTTGTCTCGCCACCATGTTGGAATGTCCTTGTAGGGACGGGCTTTCACTTCTTTGAAGCAGTAGCATAATATATATTTGTTGTATTACAGCAAATTTGTTTTTAAAGTGTTCAAAATTCATACTTTTATTTATATTTGTGTTGGAAAAATACTCATTGTTGTTTAATATCAACAGGAGAAAATTGTTAATTTTGAAGGATCCCACGGACTTCTTTTAAATATTAAAATAATGTAATCTTAAAACTGGACATCTTTTGGATAACATTGAACTGCCAGGTCTCAGAAGTTTCAGTAGCCGCTGTCGCCTCAAGACTCATGTTAGATAACAAAAATTATTAGTCTGCCATTGTGTTCTGTTTGCCGCTGAGAAAGGGGGTGACGTGTTTCCGAAATGTGACGTAGGGGTTTCAGTAATGAAGGTAGAAAAGGGACAGCACCCGACCGCTGCCATGAAATTATAATAGAAATAGAAATGTTTTGAATAAAAAAAGTAAACTAAAGATGGCTAACTTCAACATTTTGCATACATTTATGGATTACAACTTCCAAGATCTCTTTTCACGTACGGGAGTAGCCAGAAGAATACCCACATGTAACCCTACTTGATCATGTCACGAATATCTCTGAGCGAGCGGGTAAGCAAGCGACTGTGACAAGACCAAGCTCAGTTCGAGGAGTCATCAGTCCCAACTACCTCTGGATTTTTCTCTAGTGCTTTGCAGACAGAGCTAAATTATAACCACCTTTAATTAACTTACAGCCACCTCGAATGAAAGAAAAAATATGCATTGTGATTCCCTGGCTCAATCTAGCCACAACCAACCAATGCTGCTTTTTGCTGCATTCTGCCTTCCTCCTTGGCTATAAAGAGATGTAGCCTCCCAGGAATGTTGAAGAAGCCTAGCTCCTAACGCTGGCCTTCCAGCTGCTGTGTATCTCAGAAGGAAATGGGGAGGAGGAGTTGGGGAGGTGACAGACAATACTTCCATATCACGAGGGGCGCCGGCAAAATCAGCTCTAAAACAGCACAGTCCTGTCAGCAAGCTTGTTCTAACACACTGCACATGAAAATCTGCAAACCTCATTCTAGCACAGTTAAACCCAGCAGATCCTGTCTAACCGGCTGCTGATAGATCCAGCAAACTAGGCTTTAGCACACTGCATAGTCCAATCAGCAAACCTCCTCTAAACACACTGTTCAGTGAAACCCAACAAACCTCCACTCTAACATACTGCACATGCAAATCTGCAAACCCCTGCTCTAACACACGGCACACGTAAATCTGCAAACCTCCAGTGCTCCAATGTGTGTAATTTCTCATATTTTTGTGTTTCCCTCATCTTCACTGTTTGATTTGTGCTTGCGAGAAAGTGTCACTCAGGCGTTGAAATGTCACTCATAATTATACTAAAATTATGAAAATGTCATACATAGCAATCTGAAACCTTGGCAGCTATGTTTTAGGCAATGGCCTGCGTCACTGTAGTATTCCATCGCCCATGTTCTAATTGGAATTGTTATGGTTCCTTTCTACTTAGACATTCTTAGGTGAGTAATGTTCTGTTAAGCTTCAGTTAAGCCTGTGTACTTATTCGTGGTGGTTGTACAAGCTGTCTTCTAATAATAAACTTCAAACAAGTATCTGCCTGACTCCTCGTGATTGCAACATAATTTGGCGACGATCAGGATGTTAAAAGCGTGAAGCAAGAAAAGGACCCACTTCTTCTTCAAAATATTTTTTTTTACTTTACAAAAAGACAAAGGTGAAGAGTATGTAGTTTCTTATGCTTCAAGAACTTTGCGAGGTGCTGAGTACAACTATTTTACAATAGAAAAAGAGTTATTAGCATGCACTTGGGCCTCCGAACACTTTAGGCAATTTCTCTGGGGAACCAGATTCCGTTTAAGAACTGACCACAAACCTTTAATTAACATGCTGGCAGCTGGTGGTGGAAGAACGTTAACTGCGCGTCTAGCACGCCTGGCTGCTAAATTACAGGAATTCCAATGTGTTGTTGAGTACATTCCTGGTCGTTTAAATGTGCACGCTGATTGCATGTCTAGGTTGCCTTTGATCAATTCTGTCTTTTCTGGTAATTTGAACAATGATTCTGATGTTGTTTTTAACATCGGTGATGTTAATGATTGTGGTATTGCAGGTTCTTCTAGTGGTATTTCTGAAACTGAGTGGAGAGAAGCGATGGCGAATGATTCTAATTTGCCTTTGTTAACTAGGTACTTGCAGTATGGTTGGCCTCAGGAACGAAATTTGTCTGGTGACATTCTTTCCTTTTTCAAGGTGAAGGATGAACTTATGTTTGACCAAGGTTTCATTCTCCGTTGTGATAAGATCATTCCTCCTATTTCTTTGAGAGGAAGAATTATTTCTATGGCTCACGAGGGACATATGGGTATGTCTAGTACTAAGAGATGCATTCGTGAATTTTACTGGTGGCCTGGTATAGATAAAATGGTCGATAAATGGGTTAGTTCATGTTCTCCTTGCGGTAAAAGTGACAAAACTGTCAAACCTTTGGCTGTGGATATTTCACCTATTGAATTTGTTTCTTGTCCCGGGAAGAAGTTGGGCATTGACATAATTGGACCACTTAATATATCTCCTCACCAAAATGTGTTTGGTTTGGTCCTCATCGGCTATTTTTCCAAATGGCCAGAATTAAAGATCGTTGACAAGGTTGGGTCTACCCAAATGGTTCAGTTTTTAGATGAGGTTTTTTGTAGGGAAGGCATTCCTGCTGAAATTGTGTCGGACAATGGCCCGCAATTTATTAGCAAAGAGTTCTTGTCTTTTATCCAGAGGTTTGGCATTGTGCACAAAAGGGTGTCTAATTACAATCCCCAGGCCAACGGTCAAACAGAACGCTTCAATAGAGTCATCAAAGAGTCTATCCAGCTAGCTATTAAGAGTAACTTAGATTGGAAAAAAGCTTTGCGTTCCACCTTACTGTCTTATCGCACTTCGCCCAACTCTGTTACAGGTTTTTCTCCGTTTGAGTTGCTTAGAGGTAGGAAACCTGGATCCAAACTTCTTCCCTGGTGGATGAAGGTTAAGTTTTCCTGCGAATCTTCAGTAGATCCTGACAGAGTTAAGGACAGAGTTTTGAGATATGAAGAGAAAGTGAAAGCTAATTTTTTGTCTTCTAAAAGTTCTGGCCGGAAGGTCAAGGTGGGTGATTTTGTACGTGTTAAGTTTGGTAGGGCTTTTGATAACAAGTGGAACAAATGGTCGGACCCTTGCAAGGTTACTGAGGTATTTTCCAAAGCTGTGAGAGTGGAGGATGGCAAGATATGGAACTTTAGAAGGATTTCTTTATGCAAAGGTTTAAATCTTTCAGACACTAGATTGTGCTCTGCTCTGCCTTCCACCAATGATCATTCCTTTTCTAAGCTCAATGTTTCTGTTGAACAAAATGATGCATCTTATTCTCCGTTGTTTGACACTTTTGGATGTGAAAGTCAAAATGTTGATAGTCCTATTCCTGTGTCTGACAATTGTAATCAGAATAATGAACAGTCTAGTACTACGCATGTTGGAAATTCTGTTAATGATAATGTTCCTATACAGTTTCCTGATGTTCCTAATGATGATTCTGTCCAAAGGAAAAGTGTACGAGGTAAACACACTCCTGTAAAGTTGCGTGATTATTTTCATTAATTTTTTTTTTTTGTTTTTTTTTTGTTTTTTTTTTAGGGGGGAAGGTGTGTAGTATTCCATCTCCCATGTTCTAATTGGAATTGTTATGGTTCCACTCTACTTAGACATTCTTTGGTGAGTAATGTTCTGTTAAGCTTCAGTTAAGCCTGTTTACTTATTCGTGGTGGTTGTACAAGCTGTCTTCTAATAATAAACTTCAAACAAGTATCTGCCTGACTCCTCGTGATTGCAACAGTCACCCTGGCTTGACCGGGGCCAGGCTGAGTGTTGAGGAGGGGAATGCTTGAGAGTTCAGTTTATTCCTCACTTGGATGACTTAGCCCAGATCTGTTTAATCCAAGCTGGACCCTGCGTAACTCGACCTAAGCCTGGGCCTTTTTTCTATGGCTTATCCGGTGCAAGGCTGCACTGAGGGGAAAGGTGACATAAGGGGAAGGGTTTTACCAGATGTTACGGTCCCGGCACATAGCTGAAGGACCACCAGACAAGCTAATATATCTAACTCGTATAAGCTACTATATCTACCTCATATTCGCTGATATATCTACCTCATAGGACAGCAATTAGAATGACAAACAAGCAAATATATCTACCATAAGAGCTCACACTCCGGCTCCAACAAAGGATTACCAACAATGAAGGGAGAAGCCAATACACACTCTGCCGATGCTGAGGACAGATCTAGAGAATCCATAAAATCTATAAAGGTATTCAAAAGATGCTGGAGTTCCACGGTGGTTCTTCCAAAAAGAACAGCGTCATCTGTGTTTAGTAGCATGAGAATCAATTTAGAACCCGGTCTACGAATAACACTACAGGCTGCTGTCAAAACCTCTCCCAGTTTATTAATATATAGGGTGAATAACTGTACCCCCCAGGAGCCAAACAAACTACTATACTCATCATACCTCACTGATGCAGATAGATTGGATTGGAAGCTATGTAGAAAAGCCACTAACTTGGGTTTGATGCTCAAATCCAGAAGGAGATGTCATAGCTTGGATCTGTTAACTCACTAGAAAGCCGAGATAAGATCTATAAAAGCAAAGTGCAGGCAACCCCCTCTTGGCTATGTTGTATTTACCCAAGATCAGCTGCAAGTTAAAACACTGGTCCAACATTCCTCTTATTTAGATGATTGAACCCAGATCCTTTTTGGTGCTAAGCTTGCATCACCCTGGCTTGACCGGCGCCTGGCTGCGCTCTAAGGAGGGGAATGTTCGAGAGTCCAGTTTTTCCTCATTTGGTTGGCTTAGCCCAGATCTTTTTAGTCCAAGCTGTACCCTAGTCAACCTAAGACTGGGCCTTTATTCCCTGGTTTGCCCGGAGCAAGGCTGCTCTGAGAGGGAAGGGGACATAAGGGGAAGGGTTTCACCAGTTACGGACCCTGCACATAGCTGTAGGACCACCAGACAAGCTAATATATCTACCTCTTATAAGATAATATATCTACCTCAAAGGACAACGATAGGAGTGGCAAACAAGCCAATATATTTACCTTAAGAGCTCACACTCTGTCTCTAACAAAAGATTACCCACAATCAATGGCGAAGCCAATACTCACTCGACCGATGCTGAGGACAACATGGAATCACACACAAAATCAAACAGTAGGCGACTTGTGCCCAAACTCACTGGAAAAAATGCCAAATCTCGTCTTTGCAGCTCCCAGAAGCATTGAAATTGTAACTGCAAATCGTTTCAAATACTACAAAATACCCAGGACTGCATCGCTGATCCTCAAGACCACAGGACGACTGGAGCTGGAACCACTTCATGCCCTAATAAGAGACCGCGGATCCCACCAATCACCTTGAAGAACTTGCCCACTCACAGCGATCAATCAATCAATAGATCTTTGTTTGGCCAAGATAGACCATAACGCACAATATATAAACCCAACAACAACATGTATTACACCTGGGCAAACAAACATACCTTAACATAAATATACAAAACAAAAGTTAAAACACAACATGGCACAGAATAAAAACAACTACATCGTTATTAGCCTAAATACATGACATTCAATGAAAGGGGCAGTTAGAAATGGGATTTCTGGTTGGCTAGGGCTTGCGCCTAATCCAGGCAGAGACCACCACTCTAGTCAGGGCAAGGGAGTTACATGCCAAAGATAACCTTCTCACCCCCTTGGTATCTTGGCACGAGCAGTCAGGCTTATCCCGGAGTCCATGTGTAAAGCATTTGTGCAACACACACCCAGCAACAACTTACTAGGCACACCACAAAGGGATCTCCACACAAGGTTATATCAAAAATAGCCTTTGTATTATGATAAAACACATTAGAATAGTAATCACACAATATAAACGGTGCCAACTGGCACTGGGAAATATTTACAGGGGATTAAATACACATGACAGGGCCACTTGGACCACTGTCAAAACCATCACTTAGTAAAGATAGTAAATGGAGAACATATAATAAGCATAGAACACAACCAGTAATTACTGACAAATACTGGACTCAGCATCATCCTGTAACACAAATCATATTATGCACAGTATCACAGTAGACGTGAAATATATCCTGCGCCAACCTCATAGGCCTAAACATATTAGACCATAACCTCCTAAGCATAACTCACCTTGAGAAATAATCTCCTTGCATAAAACACAGTAGAGGATAACTCGAACACAAATACAGTATGCAACACCTCATAATCATAAACAACATTTAGAGGCATAAAACAGGGTGCGTAAATCATACTACATAAATCACATTTCCTAGCACCACGTCCATCACATTAGGGCCTGGCGCCCTACAATATGAACAACATGGTACTGCGCTGTTCCTGGTGGGAGTGAGTGTAGGGGTCACCAAGGTGTTTGAAGACAGTAGGATCTCGGTGGAGACCTACAGTTTGGCATCCATTTTGTTGGATATAATTTCCTCACACACCCTTGCAGGTGTCATGCTTCATCATCGGCAATGCTCCTCGTTGGGTCGGGGGTGCAATTCCCAATGGGCGACACCTCATAGAGGGGCTCTTTGGCGGAGATCTTCAATCGAACAGCCGTATAGGTGAAGTGTGGGTATGGGGTCAGGTTGGTGTAGATGTTTAAGTGAATTTAAAATGAAGCTCGGAGTACCAGGATCGAATTTATTCTGGGGTCACCTGCTTCAAATAAAAGAAAGAAACTAGCCTGTATTCGATGGGATATAATGTTCCCAAGCTTGAGACTTGACTAGTGTGTGTAGGATTTGGTCGACATGTTTCTCGCCAACGTACACTGACTTAGTGATTCTTCAGGACCTATGACAGTAACAACTAGTTACAGGGCAACTGTCAACATTAAAAGTTCTCCTCAGTTAAGTGTAACTACCTATAAAGTGAAAACAATGTTGTACCTGTGTTGCGCTGTCCCTGCCTATATGGTCAGGACTAAGAGCAACAACAGTACCCGGCGGGTGGTACAGTGGATGACGACCTCTGTAGTTAAAGGTTGTTCCTTCCTGTGTCCTAACTGTCTGACCTACCCTTCGTTCTCCGGGTCCGGCGCCCTACAAACCTATCAGTCCCCCTGGCCGACTGGCCTTCTCAAATGGGCTCGAAATGCCCTATGCCCAAAATGCCAGGGCGGCTGCCAATGCAGCAGAATCCATGTGAGCAATTGCGCAGACCTTAACGGTGCAGCTGGCACTAAGTGCTGCACAGCTGCTTAAGTACGGGGCTTAAAGGCGGGCACTTAGCGGCATAGCTCCTCAGCTGCAGCAGCCCACAGCAGCGATAGCGATGATTTTCGTAGTACGTCAAATACGGGCACTCAGCAGCACAGCTCCTCTGCTGCAGCGGCCCACAATAGTGGTAGCGATGATTCTCGTAGGGCGGCAAATGCGGGCGCTCAGGGGCCACAGCTCCCCAGCTGCAGCGGCCCACAATAACGATAACAATGACTTTGATAACACAGGCAAATGCGGGCTCTCAGCGGCAACAGCTCCTCAGCTGCGGCGGCCCACAATAGCGATAACAATGACTTTGGTAACAAAGGCAAATGCTGGCTCTCAGCGGCAACAGCTCCTCATCTGCAGTGGCCCACAATAGCGATAGCGATGATTCTCGTGGACGGCAAATGCGGGCACTCAGCGGCCACATATCCTCAGCTGCAGCGGCCCACAATAGCGATTGCAATGATTCTCGTAGAATGGCAAATGCGGGCACTCAGGGGCTACAGCTCCCCAGCAGCAGCGGCCCACAATAGCGTTAACAATGACTTTGGTAACAAAGGCAAATGCGGGCTCTCCGCGGCAACAGCTCCTCAGCTGCGGCGTCCCACAAAAGCGATAACAATGACTTTGGTAACACAAGCAAAGGCGGACTCTCAGCGCCAACAGCTTCTCAGCTGCAGCAGCCGACAATAGCGATAATAATGGCTTTGATAACACAGGCAAATGCTGGCTCTCAGCGGCAACAGCTCCTCAGCTGGGGCGGCCCACAATAGCTATAACGATGACTTTGGTAACACAGGCAAATGCGGGCTCTCAGTGGCAACAGCTCCTCAGCTGCGGCGGCCCACAATAGCGATAAAGATGACTTTCAGCCCGCGTTCCCCACAGTAGAACCAGAGGTTCTGGAATTCTCAACAGAGGCCTCACCTGCAAGTAGAACCCCCCTCAAATGGGAATCCAGGCGGCTGATGGGTGAAGTCTATATTCCCTCAGACTTCAGCATGAGGCAAGCTCAAATCAGGCCCCTGGGTAGTTGCTTCAGCAAGATGGATGAACATTTGTTCCTTTCCCTCTAGTTACACTGACAGAGGTTCGTCTTGACATCCAGAAGTAACGCGTTCTTCCTCCAGGAAAGAATTAAAATATAGTGCTCACAGGGCACAGGGATCCATAGCTCCAAAAGCAAAAGTCCTCAGCAAACAAGGGGGCAAAGCAGGGCCCAGGGAGGCAAGCCCTCATGGCAGTTCCTCCTGGGCCCCAGCAGGATTAGCACAGCATCATGGCATCATGGAACTGAACAATTTCATGGGGTCACAGCCCCTTTACTTATACCACCCTGGTCATTTTGCTGTAGAGAGGGGCTTAAGTGTACAGAATGGTTCCCAGGTGATTCCTATGGCACGATCCAAACCCTTCCAGTCACATTTAATCACAGTCCACCTCCCCTTCCAGGGATTCCTATCTCATATGTATGCAGTGGTAGTGACACCTCAGGGGGGCAGGGATCCACATTGCACACTCTTTCTAGAGCCCTGAGGGTACTATCATGGAATGTTGCAGGTATTTTTAATAAAATACACACTGAAGAATGGGACTCCCTAATAACAAATAATGACATCTGCCTTTTTCAAGAGACATGGGCGAGGGAACCGGTTCTTAAAACTGGTTACGCTATATTTGAAATCCATGCTACCTGGAATGGCAAGGGGAGGCCCTCGGGTGGTTTGGCGGTGTGGATAGCATCTCATATTGGTTGTACGGCGGAAATTATAGCCACGTTCTCCCAAGACATCCAGTGCGTTCTATTAGACTGGACGGGCGCCCCCAAGTTGGCAATAATAAATGTTTATTCCCGCCCAGTAGGCCCAACGGCGGAGTCCACTACACTTGAAGACCTTGCGTCCTTCTTGGGTCAGTTGCCGACAGACTATAAGGTGGTAATGGGTGGTGATTTTAACTGCCATTTTGAGCCCTTGGAGGGCTTGAGGGAAGGGGCCCTCACGGCAGAAGACGATTTCTGGGGTATACCAGCGTGTCAATCGCCCCATCCCAGATCCTGGTCTCCACTTGCGGTCCAAATCATGTCATTAACTCTTAATTTTGCGCTAAGAGCCTGCAACGGACGCACACCCTCAGACACCCCCTCAAAATGTGCATTTAACAGACTAAATCATGAGTCACGTCTGGACTACATTTTTGTTGATACCAGTCTTTGGCCAAAGGTAGAGGACTTTAATATAATCCCCCGCACTGATAGTGATCATAATGCTCTCTTACTCTCCTTGGCCTATCTTCCTGAACCTACCGGACCTTCTCCCCCGGAGGAAAGAGACGAACGGGGAAACCTGGTACTAACCTCAAACAGGCGTAGGGTGAGATGGCAGAAATTCTCCAAGTCGGAAGAAAATATTGGGAAAATCTACAACCTGGTGTTGCCTAAATTTGAGGCCTTGGATGAACTAATTAGCCAATCCAGTACCCAGGACTTACATAAAACCCTACCTCTTATACACGAAGACTTAGTGGGAGCATTGGGAGAGGTTCTCTATCCAGAGGTGCCCAAGCCCAAGCACAAGACTAGAACTTCCACCTGGTACAACTCTGATTGCAGAAAGGCCAAATCTGACCTTATCACCGCAGTCAAAGAGGGCGTACCCCGTACCAGGGTGTCCGCTCTGCGACGACAGTATAAGGACACAATGGCTCGTGCGAGGTCAGACTGGGACTGGGATCGATGGCAGGATCTTTCAGCAGCCCTAATAACTAGGGACTCAAGAAGATTTTGGTCCTTAGTTACTACTGGCTCAGGGGAACCCAAAGCTGCAGTTGAACCCAATATAGCAGCACATATATGGGAAGAACACTTCGGGAAACTCTATGCAGATGTCCTAGAGAATACCGATGCTACTGTTGCAACACTCCTTTCCCTTCCTGGAGATACCTTGGAGTTCACGCTAGGGGAAGTGGTTAGCGCAATAGATGGTCTAGCGTTGGGCAAGGCCCCTGGCCTTGACAAACTACCAGGCGACCTCTTTAGGTCCCATCCAGAGATCTGGGCGCCTTACCTTCACATCCTTTTCAATTCACTTGCACGTGGAATGGCGATCCCCTGTACTTGGCTGGGGGCAGAGATAGTCCCAATCTTCAAGAAGGGCTGTCCTCTGCTCCCATCCAACTACAGGCCGATCAGCCTGATAGATGTCCCCCAGAAGATTTATTCACGACTCTTATTGGATCAACTCATGGACTGGATGGAGTAAAATGAAATCTTAAGTCCTCTCCAGGCTGGCTTCAGGAAAAATACGTCCACCATGGATCAAATCTTCCGCCTCGTTCTCCTCTTCTGGAAAACGGTGACCATCGAGGGCGGGAGATTGTACATGGTGTTCGTAGACCTGAAGTCAGCATTTGATTTGGTACCACGGAAAAAACTCTGGGAGGTCCTGAAGGAGATGGGAGTGCCCACCAATCTACTCCAGGCCATAATTAGACTCCATCAGGGCAACTTTGCCCAGGTACGATGTGGGCGGGGTGGAGCACTGACAAAGAGGTTTCCTGTTTCCCGGGGGGTCAGGCAGGGCTGCGTCCTTGCCCCTACTCTTTTTTGTCTATATGTGAACAGCGTCATCTCACACTTAGCTAATGTTGGGGACAATGACGCCCCGGTCTTGGCAGGCAGGAGGGTACCGGCAATCATGTTTGCTGATGACACCCTCCTGCTTTCCAAATCACCCATGGGAATCCAGAGAATCCTTGATGGCTTTGATCTTTTCTGTAGGCAGTATGGCCTTGAGATCAATGCAGGGAAGACCAAGTACATGATCTTTAACCCCTCCTCCACAACTAGACCCAATCCATCCCTAAATTTTACGGTTCTAGAGAGGGTCAAAACATTTCAGTACCTGGGCGTAACCCTCCAAGAGAACCTTTCATGGGGACCACAGATCGCAAGTTCATGAATAAGGCTTTCCCAACTCTCTGGGGCTATTTTAAAGGTTACAAACACCTCAACATACAAACCTATAGCTCCTGCAGTTGAGATGTATAAAATACAAGCGAAATCTGCTGCACTTTACGGTAGCGAACTATGGGGGCACCAAGCTGCAATTGAGCTGGTATGTGTTGAAAATAACTTCATGAGGCGTCTTCTGGCCCTCCCAACTGCAACTCCCTTGTTTCCCCTGCGTCTTGATCTGGGTTTACCGTCCATCAGGGAGGACCTTGAATCCAAACCCATAAGATTTTGGCATAGACTCTGGTCAACAAAGGAGCTTAGTCACTATAAGCAAGATCTTGTGCATGTTATGAACCTAAACCACAATGACAAGATCCCTTGGCTAGCCTTTGTTAAAAAAGAATTGTTCCGGCTTGGTTTTAAGGAGCTGTGGGTGGCTCCAGAAATTGGTTGCAATAAGGTCCCCCGGAAAAGACTAGTGGAAGCATACAAGGAACAAAATCTTGCATCCCACATGACTGCACTTAGTATGGGCACCTTAACTCACTGTTTTACTCAATCCAAAAATTCTTATAAGTTTGAAACTTTTATGGACTTCATATACCCGATTACAGCAAGGAAGCTTTTTATACAGTGGCGGTTTGGCACCCTACCTATCAAATCTTTCACTAGCAAATGGACCAATGGAGGGGACAAATTATGCCCTGGCTGTAATTCGTGTAATGAGGAGGAAATCCATGTTCTGTTTTTTTGCCCCGTCTACAAGTCCCCAAGGAAATATTGGTTGGTGCCCCTATGTAGGAACATGGAAATAAGGAACTGTTTGACATCCTACAGAATATTGAAATCTGATTCCTCCCCCCACATTGTTTTTGCAGTCTCAAAATATCTCTTCGCCATGTGGCGTATTAGGTCCAAGTTGATTAAGGTTAAACCAACATAAGATGAATGTCTCTGCCACTGTTTTATTGTAACTTTTGGCTCCCGTTGGTAATGCCTTCCATCATATTGACTATTTTATTCCCACTGATATGAATTGTGTTGTACCTGCTTTTATGCATTTTATTTATTCGATTCTAAATGGCAAGAAATGCTGTTATTTGTTCTTGTATGCATTTCAATGATGATTTTAATATTGTTGTATGTATTTTCATGTATCTTTTATGGTCTAAATGGCCGAAATAAAGATTTTTGGATTGGATTGGATTGTTATACCACCAAAAGACTTTGTTCTCAAAAGTCACAAGTCACTGAACCCAGTCAGAACCAGTTTGGTGTGGTCCTGGAGCACTTTGTTTACAAGGCTCCATCCTGCCTTTGAGGAAGAGGGGGTCTGCCATCACTGCACAGTGGGAGGTGGAGCCATCATTCACTTTGTCAGGCACAGCTTGCTCAGATCAGAGGGTCACCCCTCCCCATACTCCAACTGCAAATCTCTCTATTCAACCCACGTCTGGCTCAGCCTGCCATGTCCCTTCAAAACCAGACACTCTCACTAAATGAAACACAGAGCGCACGCACTTTACACTGGACCACAGTGCTAAAGTGCCCAGAGGCCTAAAACCACTAACACCACACAGAGAAAAAGGCTGGGAGGAATGCAAAAAGTTTAGGGGAGTCTGCAAAAAAAGGCCAAGTCCAACACAACCTCCTTCAAGACAAAATGCAGGGTAGACCAATCATTAACTTGATGGGCTTCCCTACTTCGGGCGATAGAACACGGACGCGGGCCAGCATTGCAGGGACACCCTCCGGTTGGACGCCACTCTGAACCCACGTGGTTCCCTCTGAAAAAAACCTCTCAGGCCCAACTAGGCTACCCCACTGGTACTCCCTAGTTGACCACAACCAGGACCAGACCCTAGGTCATCCAGATATCATTGGTCCTTGCCAAAGCACAGAGTGGGGGGGAGAAACCCCTGGAATAATAATAGCCATTCTCCACTCTCCCTCTCAGTGTAGTTCCAAACTACCACCGATCCTTCAACCTAGGGTCCCCACCCTCAGGCTGACCAGAGGTCATGGGCGAAGCGTCTCCTCACCCTACCTCTAATTCTTGGGTTCCGCACTCTCCCAGGAGAAGCACCCACCCGAACAACACTCTCCCACCAGTTTAGGACCTCTCTCCATCAACTGTTCTACCACCTGGGATTCACATTTCCCGGCTGCACCGAGGTCAGAGACGAGGACTCCCTCCCTCTGCACCCACTTCCAAACCCCTATACCCTCCCATCAGGAGAGCAGGGTCCCTTCACTTAAGATGGGCCCCACCTGCTCTCAGGGTAGTACTATGTCACTCAGCCAGGAACCCTAAAGAGACCGGCTAGGCCTGCACCACCCCTCTGGAGTGGTACCCCTAGAAGGCAAACCGGTCAGGACACTGATTATAGTTGCCCTGCCGTCCAGGTCAGGAAACACCTGCTCCTGGCTCCCCAACCCAGGGACGGTACCCTTTGGTCAGTTGCCTGGCGAACCAGGACTTCATGGGGAGCACATACCTAATGTGTTGTGTGACAGTCTCCCTCGCGCAGAGCTCACGACCTCCTGTCTCTCCGACAGTGCGCAAAGATGCCCCAGGACAGAAGTGGCGTCACCATGGCCAATCCTTGGTGACTCAGCACTTCTGGCTAACCCCTGACCCAATGGTTCTTACACTGGGGAATCTTTCCCCCTGTCACCCCTCTATCTGGACTTCCGCACCCTCCACTTAGGAGTGGCACTGCCAGACACCAGAACTGAAGGAGGCCTGATTACAGACACTCCCAGCTCACCTAACAGGGGGAGAGCCCCCTCGAAGAACGGTCCGACAGGACAGACTAGGCTCCCTACCTGGTGTTCCCTCTGAGAACCATCCAGTGCTGGAGACTGAGGTTGAGGCTCGGAATACGGCTCAGTCTCACATCTTCCCCTGCGGGACAGGATGTGAGGCCTTGCAACCTCCTCACTTACAAGGTCAACCAGCTGGGCTACTCTGAACCACTTCCACCACTCTGGGTTGGAAGACACCTGCACCATTCTTCCAGTATCCCTCCCCAATGCAAGCTCCCTACAACCATAGAACTTACACAGTTCAACAGGTGTTGGCACGACTCCAGAAAACAATTACAGGGCATGTTCGGTCTGACAAAACATTTTGAACAGCCCTTTAACACCATTTACCGTGCTAACCAATCACTCAAACGTCCAGTGCATCACAATATTCATCCACACTCCCCCCACAAGACTGGTGAGACAGCATCTTACTGCCCCTAAATCTCAACCTGTCCCCGCTTAACCGGGAACCAGGTACCATACTCTGAAAACTGGGAATGAGACTTCCTGCACTGGACTACATATTGCTGCCACCACTGCATCCCACCCTACTGGGGAAACCAGAAAACTAAAACTGCACTTAGGGGATAATCTACCCTCCCGAGCCAGTTACTCCATGCCAATTAAGTTACCACTGCAGGCCAACCCTAGAAATAGCAGACAGCACAGGGGCAGTACAACTCTTTCAGCTTCAGGCCAACCCAAGGAATAGCAGACAGTATAGGGGCAGTAACAACTCCTTTAGCTTGCGCTGCAGGCCAACCCCATAAATAGCAATCTGCACAAGGGCAGTACAAAACCCCTTCAGCTTCAGGCCAATCAAAGAAAATAGCAGTCTGTACAAGGGCAGTCACTCCTCTCTGGTTTCTGTCCTTGGCAGGACACCTAACTCATAGTGCAACAAGAAAACACATTTCAAAGAATGATACTTAAACACAATCAGAAACAATAATCCCCATACATGTGACTATCTAAAATGCAGAGCTTGCAGTGTAACTGGTTGCCGCTGAGGTACTGCGCAAACACAAGTCCTGTCCTCAGCGCTGACCACCAAAGTTAGGAATTGTATTTCTGGTTCGCTAGGGCTTGCGCTTAAGCCAGGCAGAAACCACCACTCTAGTCAGGGCAAGGGATTTATAACGCCAAAGATAACCCCTGCTCATCCCATGGTAGCTTGGCACGAGCAGTCAGGCTTATCCCGGAGGCCATGTGTAAAGCATTTGCACAACACACACCCAGCAACAACATACTAGGAACCCCACAAAGGGAACTCCACACAAGGTTATATCAAAAATAGCCTTTGAATTATCATAAAACACATTAGAATAGTAATCACACAATATACACAGTGCCAACTGGCACCGGGCAATATTTACAGGGGATTATATACACATGACAGGGCCACTTGGACCACTGTCAGAACCATCTCTTAGTAAAGATAGTAAATGGAGAACATATAATAAGCATAGAACACAACCAGTGCAAACACTGGACTCAGCATCATCCTGTAACAAAAATCATATTATGCACAGTATCACATTAGGCGTGAAGTACATTCTGCGCCAACCTCATAAGCCTAAACATATTAGACCATAACCTCCTAAGCATAACTCACCTTAGGAAATAATCTCACTATCATAAATCACAGTAGAGGATAACTCAAACATATATACAGTATGCAAAACCTCGTAATCATAAACCACATTTAGAGGCATAAAACAGGGTGCGTAAATCATACTACATAAATTGCATTTTCTAGCACCACATCCCTCACATTAGGGCCTGGCGTCCTACAAACCTAACAGTCTTCCTGCCCAACTGGCTTTCTCAAGGGGGCTCAAAATGCCCTATGTCCAAAGTGTCAGGGCGGCTGCCAATGCAGCAGAATCCATGTGTGCAATTACGTAGACCTAAACGTTGCAGCTGGCACTAAGTGCTGCACAGCTGTGAAAGTACGGGGCTTAAAGGCAGGCACTCAGCGGCACAGCTCTTCAGCTGCAGCGGCCCACAATAGCAATGGCGATGATTCTCGTAGGACGGCAAATGCGGGCACTCTGCGGCCACAGCTCCTCAGCTGCAGCGGCCCACCATAGCGATGATTCTCGTAGGACGGCAAATGTGGGCATTCAGTGGCCACAGCTCCCCAGCTGCAGCGGCCCACAATAGCGATAACGATGACTTAGGTAACACAGGCAAATGCGGGCTTTCAGTGGCAACAGCTCCTCAGCTGCGGTGGTCCACAATAGCGATAACAATGACTTTGGTAACACAGGCAAAAGCGGCTTTAAGCGGCAACATCTCCTCAGCTGTAGCGGCCCACAATAGCGATAATGATGACTTTGGTAACACAGGCAATTGCGGGCTTTCAGCGGCAACAGCTCCTCAGCTGCGGCGGCCCACAATAGAGATAACGATGACTTCGGTAACAAAGGCAAATGCGGGGTCTCAGCAGCAACAGCTACTCAGCCGCGGCGGCCCACAATAGCGATAACGATGACTTGCAATCTGCGTTCCCCGCAGTAGAATCAGAGGCTCTGGAATTCTCAACAGAGACCTCACCTGCAAGTAGAATCCCCCTCAAATAGGAATCCAGGCGGTTGATGGGTGAAATCGAATGTCCCTGAGACTTCAGCAGGAGGCAAGCTCAAATCAGGCTCTTGGGTAGTTGCTTCAGCAAGATGGATGAAAATGTCAAAGTCCTTTCCCTCTAGTTACACAAACAGAGGTTCGTCTTGACATCCAGAAGTAAAACGTTCTTCCTCCAGGAAAGAATTAAAATATAGCGCTCACAGGGCGCAGGGAGTCATAGCTCCAAAAACAAAAGTCCTCAGCAATCAAGGGGGCAATGCAGGGCCCAGGGAGGCAAGCCCTCATGGCAGTTCCCCCTGGGCCCCAGCAGCAGCATGCCCCAGCAGGATTAGCACAGCATCATGGCATCATGGAACTGAAGAATTTCATGGGGTCACAGCTCCTTTACTTATACCACCAAAAGGCTTTGTTCTCAAAAGTTACAAGTCACTGAACCCAGCCAGAACAAGTTTGGTGTGGTCAAGAAGCACTCTGTTTACAAGGCTGCATCCTGCCTTTGAGGAAGAGGGGGTCTGCCTTAAGCCACACAGTGGGAGGCGGAGCCATCATTCACCTTGCCAGGCACAGTCCTGCTCAAATCAAAGGGTCACCCCTCCCCATACTCCAACTGCAGATCTCTCTATTCAACCCATGTTTGGCTCAGCCTGCCCTGTCCCTCCAAAACCAGACATGCAATTCACATCAGGCAGGCGGACACATAACACACAGAAATGCCAACTTCTAAAAGTGGCATTTCTCACATAGTCATAATAAATCTGCGCAGACCATTGCACAACATTCATTCTCACAATTTCATATATACCAGACTTGACCATACTGCTACTCTCATAACAGGAATTACCACTGACACCCTGAGCAGAGAATCCCCATACATTCCTATGGGAGGGCAGGCCACTCTCACTAAATGTAACACAGAGCGCACACACTTTACACTGGACCACAGTGCTAAAGTACCCAGAGGCCTAAAACCACTAACACTACACAGAGAAAAAGACTGTGAGGAATGCAAAAAGTTTAGGGGGAACCTGCAAAAAGGGCCAAGTCCAACAGGGGCACACCCCAACAAAAACCTGACCAAAAAAAACTATTTTTTCGGGTCTGCTTTGTTTGCAAAAGGTGTTGAGTTGCGCCTAAAAATCATCACTCTAATATATCGATTAAATATCTCAAACTTTAAAACCTCTAGGGAGATTACAAAGTGGTGCTGGAGCATAAACTGCATGAGTCATTTGAATAAAGTGCAAGTGCATCATTACAGTACGGAATACATAGGATACAAACACAAAGTCATCCCCTGCCCTATTCCTATATAGGGCTATCCTTGAAAATATAAAAATGGCAGGGAACGGCCTTTAGGCAATACTTCTATGGACTAGAATGGTTAAAAATGACCTCTAATCATTAAATACCTTCTTCCTGAGCCTTAATGCGCTTGTGAGAAAGCTTGCAACCCCAAAACAGACTGGGGGGCGAGGGGGACACTTGTAAGTACAGCAAAGCTGGTCTTACTTGTGCAAATTGAGTATTTCTTACCAGCGGAAGAATGTATCTAAACCTTAATACCCGATAAAATCACAGAAGAACATGATATGTAAAATATCTTGCTTGGAAAAGTTGTCACAATAACACTTTTTTAAATCATCCAGCTTATAAAATCCTTTAAGGAAGACTAGAGACCAGTGCACTATGTTAAACCTAAACCTCTTCAATAAGAAAACAATGGTGGGCTTTATTAACAAACAACAAATAAGGTTCCCCATGGGGGCATGTTTTCAACAAAATGTATTGTTTCACAATGGGTTTGAGAAGCTCCCTATCCTCTCTTTCACATTGCCACCTGGCTTAAAACATTTTTTTTATACCCTGCAATTCCCTCTGCCATAATTGTCTGGGATTAGTAAACAGGTCTATGCATCCCCCACTCTTCAGCATCATCTTGACGTACCTTAACCACTGGCAATGCAGTGCACCCTCCAAGGATCCACAATCCTCATCACAAGCTGGTTTGAATTGAGGGCAGAGCTAGATCAAATCCTTAGCCGTAGCATAATGGGTGCCAGAGCAATGAGGTCAGTGATGTAACCTAAACTCACCTCCTCATGAATCATGAACGATGGGGTACTGCTGGGAAAAGCAAGAAGCCTATGCAGGGATTTGTTTTCGACCTACTGCAGGTCTCCAATGTCTTTATACTCCATACATCAAACCCATAGCCTGCCATTTTTATACACTTCTCTCTATATAACCTTAGCTGGGTTTGCACCGGTTTAGCCCTAAGTCCTTGGCAAAATCCATAGTTGCTTCTACTGCCCTCATTAGAGTTTTCTTTTTAAGGGATTTTTGTGCACTCCAGGACCCCCATCATCAAAAACTACCACGAAATAGGGAAAGGTCGAAACTTTGGTAAGTTCAACCCCTTTCCCAAAGAACCTGGACCCAACAGCCAATCGTCATTGTGTGATTTGGGGTAGTTAGTTGACTGATCTAGGCAGACAAACTACTGTTCTCATCATACCTTACTGAGGCATATAGATTGGAATGGGAGCTATGTAGAAAAGCCACTAATTCGGGTTCAAAGCCCAAATCCAGGAGGAGATACCAAAGCTTGGATCTGTTAACTCAATCGAAAGCCAAGGTAAGATCCATAAAAGCCAAGTGCAGGCAACCCCCCCCCCCCACCCCCCACCCCTTGGGTATAGTGTATTTACCCACAATCAGCTTCAGGTTAACACACTGTTCCAACGTCCCTCTCAGTTTGATGATTGAACCCAGATCCTTTTAGGCGCTGGACCTCTGTCACCCTGGCTTGACTGGGGCCAGGCCGTGCACTGAAGAGGGGAAGGTTTGAGAGTCCGGATTATTCCTCACTTAGATGACTTCGCCCAGATCCTTGTAGTGCAAGCTGAACCCTGCTCACCACACCAGAAGATTACAGGAGTGTGACTAGCATACTTACTGATCAGAAGCAGGAATACCACACTTTTTCCTAGACCACAGTAAAAGCCTAGTGCTTTGTAATATGTGAACTACTGGTAAATGCATCCCTTGGATACACCACTCGGAAGTTAGCGGAACTTGGACTTCCTATTAAGAACATAGCCCAATTGCCTCGCCTACGGACAAGAGCAAGAAGTTTCCCCTGTTCGTCATAAACCTGTCTGCAAGCCAAGATGAAAACCTGCAGATCTTTCAGTAGTTACAATACTTTGTAACTGCACCGTCACCACAGCACCACCTAAGAGGAGACAGGACCCAGTCATGTGCTACTACTGCCAATGCTTGGGGCAGACATCTGCATTTTGCCAGTAGATGCCAAGGTGTGCACGCTGTGGAGGGGAGAATACCTCCAACCAATGCACCAGGAATAGAGAAATAGAACCAGCAATATGTGTAAACTGCACAGGAAATCACCCAGCAAGATATTGCGGCTGTCCCTTCATGCAGAAAGCAAAGAAGGACGAACCACAGAAAGAACTCCCACACCCACAAAGGGTATCTAGCCACTCACCAGCAACAGAAAAGTGCCATCGGAAGACATGCATCCACAAACCCGGTACATCACACAGGATCCCAACCCACACCTCAAACAACAGCCATAGCAATGCATACATGGATGGAAGGACCTATGCTGAGGTTACAAAACCCAAGCAAGACAGACCACCAACAACAACAACCCCAGCTTAATCTTATGAAATAAGCACTGCCATCAACTGACAGGAACTCATTTTGAAGATCACAAAAGTAGTTGCAGATATGAACAACATCCACCCTGTGGAGACAATCAATCAATCAATGAAAACATTTATAGAGCGCGCTACTCACCCGTGAGGGTCTCAAGGCCCCGAAGGGAGAGGGGGGTGCTGCTACTGCTCGAATAGCCAGGTCTTGAGGTGCCTACTGAAGGTGAGATGGTCCTGGATCAGTCGTAGGTGTGCAGGGAGGGATTTCCATGTCTTGGCGGCCAGGTAGGAGAACGATCTTCCTCCGGCTGTGGCTCTGCGGATCCGTGGGACGATGGCAAGGGCGAGGCTGGCAGAGCGGAGCCGACGGGTGGGAGTGTAGAACGTGAGGCCGTTGTTGAGGTATTCGGGGCCCATGTCGTGGGAAGCTTTGTTTGCGTGGGTGAGGCGCCTGAATGGGATCCTCTTGTTGACGGGGAGCCAGTGCAGGTATCTCAGGTGGGCGGATATGTGGCTATGGCGAGGGATGTCGAGGATGAGTCGTGCGGAGGCGTTCTGTATGCGTTGTAGTCGTTTCCGGAGTTTGGCGATGGTTCCTGCGTATAAGGCGTTTCCGTAGTCCAGTCGGCTAGTGACGAGGGCCTGGGTGACCGTCTTTCTGGTTTCGGTGGGGATCCACCAAAATATCTTTTGGAGCATGCACAGGGTGTTGAAGCATGATGACGAGACGGCGTTGACTTGCTTGGTCATCGTGAGGGTGAAGTCCAGGATGAATCCCAGGTTGCGTGCGTGGTCCGAGGGTGTTGGTGCGGAGCCCAGTGCTGAGGGCCACCAGGAGTCGTCCCAGGCAGAAGGGGATTGTCCGAGGATGAGGACCTCCGTCTTATCTGAGTTCAGCTTCAGGCGGCTGAGCTTCATCCATTCTGCGACGTCTTTCATTCCTTCCTGTAGGTTGGTTTTGGCGGTGGCTGGGTCTTTGGTGAGGGAGAGTATAAGCCGGGTGTCTTCGGCGTAGGAGATGATGTTGATGTTGTGTCTGCGTGCAATGATGGCGAGGGGGCTCATGTAGATATTGAAGAGCGTTGGGCTGAGCGAGGATCCTTGGGGTGCGCCGCAGATGATTTTGTTGGCTTCTGAGCGGAAGGGAGGGAGGCGGACTCTCTGGGTTCTGTCGGAGAGGAACAAGGTGATCCAGTCCAGGCCTTTCCTTGGATCCCAGTGTTGAAGAGGCGTGTTATTAGGGTGTGATGGCACACGGTGTTGAAGGCTGCCGAGAGGTCCAGGAGGATGAGGGCGGTTGTTTCTCCGTTGTCCATCAGAGTCCTAATGTCGTCGGTGGCTGCGATGAGGGCGGTCTTGGTGCTGTGGTTGGCTCGAAAACCGGACTGGGAAGGGTCGAGCGAGTGGTTTGTCTCGAGAAAAGCAGTCAGCTGTTTATTGACGCTCTTCTCGATGACCTTGGCCGGAAAGGGAAGAAGAGAGATGGGGCGGAAGTTCGTGAGGTCTTTGGGGTCTGCTGTGGGTTTCTTCAGAAGGGCATTCATTTCTGCGTGCTTCCAGTTCTCGGGGAAGGTGGCTGACGCAAAGGAGATGTTTATGACGTTCCGGAGATGGGGTGCGATGATGGTGTCGGCTTTGTTGAAGATATGATGGGGGCATGGGTCCGAGGGGGAGCCGGAGTGGATGGAGTTCATGACGGTGGTGGTTTCTTCAGTGCTGATGGGGGTCCAGGCGCTGAGGGTGGTGGTGGGGGTCGTTGGTTCGGTGACTGGAGGCGGAGTCTGGGGTCCGAAGCTGTCGTGTATATCTGCGATCTTTCGGTGGAGTAACGTGGCGAGAGAGTTACAGAGTTCTTGCAATAGTGTGATGTCCTTGTTGCTGGCGCTGGGGTTGGAGAGTTCTTTGACGATGTCGAAGAGTTCCTTGCTGTTGTGGGTGTTGTTGTCTAGTCGCTCTTTGAATGATGTCCTTTTGGTGGTGCGGATCAGCTGGTGGTGTTTGCGGGTGGCGGTCTTGAGGGCTGTCATGTTTTCTGTAGTTTGTTCGTGGCGCCAGGTTTTTTCGAGGGTTCGGCAGTACTTCTTTGATTCTTTGAGGGGGTCTGTGAACCATGGAGTTTTCCTGTAGCCGGTCTTGCCTGGGCGATTCTTCAGAGGTGCAAGGTCGTCGGCGCAGTTGGTGATCCACTGTGTGAGGTTGTGGGCAGCGTCGTTGGTTTCAGCGGTGTTTGTTGGTGGGTTCTGGCTCAGCGATGAGAGGAGCTGGCCTGTGGTGATTTTGCTCCAGTGTCTGCGGGGGATTTGTTGTGTGCGGTGGTGGGATGTATTATTTTTGAAGGTGAAGTGGATGCATCTGTGGTCGGTCTAGTGTAGTCCGGAGGAGTGGCTGAAGGAGACGTGGTTGCTGGCAGAGAAGATGGGGTCGAGCGTGTGGCCAGCGATGTGGGTTGGGGTGTTCACCAGTTGTTTGAGTCCGAGGTTGGCGAGTAGGGTGGTGGTGTTGTTGTCGCTGTTTTTCTCCAGGTGGAAGTTAAGGTCTCCTAGGAGTATGTATTCTGGTGAGGCTAGGGCGTGCGGGCTGATGAAGTCGGCGATGGTTTCACTGAATTGCGTGCGTGGGTCTGGGGGTCTGTAGATGAGTGTTCCTCTAAGGGTGGTCTTGGGGTTGGTGTGAATCTGGAAGTGTAGGTGTTCGGCGGCGGAGAGTATGCCTTCGGTGATGGTTGCGATGTTGATGGTGTTCCTGTAGACGATGGCGATTCCTCCCCCGGTTTGGTTGACGCGGTCCTTCCGGGTGATTTTGTAGCCGTCCGGGATGGCTATGGCAATGTCGGGGGCCGAGGAGGCTTTCATCCAGGTTTCCGTGAGGAAGGGGACGTCTGGTGCTGTTTTTGTTTCGAGGAAGTCCCAGAGTTCGACGGCGTGCTTGTGGATGGAGCGTGTGTTGAGGAGGATGCATTTGAGGTGGTTGTTGTTGCGAGGTCCGGTGGGTGGTCTGCAGGTTCGGAGGCAGGTGTATTTGCAGGCTTGGCAGGTGGCGGACCTCATCACCAGACTTTTCCATGGTGAAGAAATCAACCAGCTATGTCCAAGCGACATAGATGCTTTACCGGACTCCAGCATCCTAATATTATTGGGAGGCAACCTTAATCCCAAGCACCAGTGCTGGAACTCTCATCCTGCAAACAGCAAAGAACATGCTCTTCCCACCCACTCAGGAAAGAAGGACTTTGTAGTTGCTGGCCCAACTCATCCAACATACTTCCAGGCGATGCAGGGCAGAAACTGGAGTACCTTTCGCGTCTATGGTACTAGAGTCTTTAACAGCCCTGACACCGACCACAACCCATTATTGATCACAGTTGGAGATTAACTGAAAACCAACAACAAGGCACCAGGTACAACTTCAAGAAGGCAGACTGAAGCCTATACAAGATAAGCCTGGATGATGCACTGGCCCCTGGTACCTTACGCTGCATTGAAGACATTGACCAAGCAGTTCATCACTTCACAGCTGCAGTCCACACTGCCATCGAATGCAGTGTTCCTCAACAGAAACCCCAATGCTGTTCCATCTATAACCTCCCGAATGTCATCAAGCAGTTGATAGCCGACAAAAACATAAACAGTGGCAAAAGTATCACACCCCTGACCTGCTGAAGAAGTACAACCCCCTGACAAAACCCATGAAGACACAAATGAGCCAGCACAGAACTGAAAAATGGGAAGCAGCTACAGCCAATCTGAAGGACTCGGACAACTCTCTCTGGAGCATGGCCCAACGTTTCACTGGAAAAAAGAAACCAAATCCCCCGATACAAGTGAAGACTCACTTGGCATGCAGCAACAGAGACATGGCAGAGGTCTTTGCTGACCCACTAGAGGCATTCTTCAAGACTAATCAGACAAGCAAACTGTCAGCAGGAGTAGAGCAAGAAGTCACCAAGCATCACCTGGAGCACCCACCAGAAACGGAAGCTGCTCAATTGATGAAGTACTAGGCCTGGAAAAGAAACTGAAAAACGACAAGACTCCAGGAAAAGACGGAATACCCAACCAAGCCATCAAGATACTCCCAGATGCAGCAGTGGATAGTTTTGCTGAGATTTTCAATACAGGTATGCATCACCAGTACTTCTCTACACCTGGAAAGAAGCAAGTGTTGGTGTATTCCCTAAAGCTGGCAAACCACAAAGAGATCCTGCAAACTACCGCCTTATAAGTCTTCTATCTGGCTTATCAAAGCTCTTCGAAAAGGTTATTCTGGCCCGTCTCATTGACTTTGCTTCAAGCTTAAACCTTCTCTCAAAGACCAGTTTGGATTCCGGAAAGAACACTCAACAAGTCATCAACTTATCAGAGTTGTGGACATTATTAGCCATGGATTCAACATTAATAAGTCTACTGGAGTAGTCTTCCAGGGTGTAGCCAAAGCATTTGACCAACTATCTCACAGAGGGCTGATCTACCAGCTTATCAGTCTCAAGTTTACAAGCTACCTGGTAAAATTGCTGACTAGCTACCTGACAGAACGGACCTTTCACGTGGTGGTATGAAAGGAATGTTCAGCAGCACGCCCTATTCTTGTTGGAGTGCCTCAGGGATCAATTCTTGGACCTCTTTAATTTATTTACAAACAATATCCCCACGGACTTAGGGGAAACAGATCTTGCTCTTTACACCGATGACGTTGCAGTCACCTCCCAATCTTTCAGCGAAAAGGAAGTGGCTAAGAACCTCGAAACATCGCTCAGCATATTTTCCGGATGGTATACTGACTCGCAGATAACTCAACAGAAGCAAAACCACAGTAACATAATTCACCAAAAATCGAATCAACAATCATTCACAGATCCTCCTCAATGGAAAGGAGATCAAGTGGGAAAGCAACAGCTCCTACCCTGGGGGTGACACTTTACTCCAAACTCAGCCGGAGGAACCAAATAGAGAAGACATGCCAGAAAGCATCAACCAAACTGGCGGCATTGTGTCCACTTCTGAGGACCAAGTCAAGGCCTATGCAAGGTGTGCACAATCAACTCAATTATTCGACCAACCATGACATGCGATTTACCAGTATGGAGTGGTTGCCATCCGAAGTATCGGAACGAAATTAAGAGAGTACAGAGCAAGGCCTTAAGGATAGCAACAGGTGCTCATTCGCAAGAACAGCAGACCGCCACAGAGACGTAGGAGTAGATGTTGGACCACCATCTCTGTAAACTCAAAATTCTACAAAGGATTAGATCAAAAGGAAAGCTTACTGATCAAGAAGCTTGCTGGCATTTCTGCAAACCTGTTCGACCGCCATCTGCAGTCCATCACAGCGCTGACCATGTGAACCAAGTTCACCTGTGACAAAGTTTAACAGATCAATAAGAAAACCAAAACTGCGGCTAAAAAATTCAAAGTGAACGTGGAGTAATGAAAACACACCACTGTGAGAAGGAACCTGACAGCCAGAGAATAAGACTTCTAGTCCTTCCCCTTTTGTCGCTACTGACACAGCTCAGATAGATGATCTCACACATTATACTGTTTGATTGCGACATGATTTTCACAGTTTGTATATCACTCCTATCTCATTATTGTATTTTCTATGGGTTTATAGACGTGCACCTTTGTTTTTGATTTCTGTACCCGGATCGAAGTGGGAGTTTTCAGTGTGCATCGGTCAGAACGAGGACCGCTGTTTTCTGTCCTTTTTTCCTTTCTGACCGTGCACATGCGTGGTAATGCCACCCTTGGGATAAAAGACTGAGCACCCGGCTTTCCAGCTCCAGCAATGCTGATGCTCCAGTGGTGCACTCTGATTTGCCCTCATGTCCGCTGGGGTCCTAAAAAACTTTACATGGCTTTGCTCCAGGGTTTTGGTGCCTCACTCCACACCCTATTTAACTGCTACAGTGTTTTTAGATGCATTTGCACCTCATTCCCTCCTTTTGCCTCCTCACTTCTGCTTCCCTGGGGCTCATTCAGGTGTAATGCACCATTATAGACGCTACTTTCAGGAGGAGGGCTCCAATAGAGAATTTTGGATGCTCCCTACGAGCAGCAAATGGAAGAGAGACTCATGAAAGCCTTCGATACCCATGTACAAGACTTAGCCAATAAAGCCGTAGTCAGGGCCTTAAGCCCTTTTACTCAACCATTGTTTAACTATGGAAGAAGGGAATGTGTTGCAAGCTCAGGGGTTTCCACACCCACCTTGGAAGTGAAACATACAGAGCTCAACAAACCTTGTCATGAGGACCTTGACAGGTTTCAGACCTCAGCCTTGCATGACCACTCCAGGCCCCTCAGGGTGTGTGCAAGGACCTGCCCATGCATCAGATGACTCAGGCTCCCAGTCATGTGGTTCTGAGAAATCCCAGCATGAATCACACCCGCTTCCAAACATGAGGGTAAAGTGCCATAATGTTAATGACATGTTAATGAAATAACCTCAAAGGAAGAATTTAAAGTTTAATCCTCAGGAGATGGTGCACCCATGATCCAGTGATTGGGTCCCATGCCCTGAAGTGACTGATTATGTCCATACGTGTTTACATCAAGGTTTCAACCATGACATGCGCAGTACTCTGCGCTCTTAGTGCCCTCGCCCCTCTCTCCTGGGCAAAGTTGCCAATACTCCCACCCTGGACCCTAACATGTCCACTTTTCTTTAAAGAGACACCAAGGACCCTAAGGACAGGAGCAACAGAGCCTGGTGTGGATGCCAAGACAAGCTCCTAATCGTTTCCGGTCCACTTATAGAAATTCTGGAATTGGCAGTACAGGATAAAGATTCATAATGCTCTACTCCGAAAGGCACAAGTCCCTTCTAATTCGTATCAATCCCCAATTAGCTGAACTAGCATCCTCTGATGCCGGCCCTTTGGTGAACAGCCTCCTTTTTGGAAACAAATTTGTTAAATATTTAGGAAAATATGTTGCCGCTTTCTCAGCCCTGGATAAAGCCCAGACCAATATCAAAGAGTTTTTAATAGTGCCATTTTTGTGCTTGTTGGGCGCGATAGAGGTCGCACGCTGGCCTGGGGCAAATTCTAGGCCTCTCAGAGAGGTTCCTGCTCCCACAGAGGCTGAGGAATGTCTACTCAGGCAATACCTACTTCTACCCCCATGTCCCAGGGGAGACAGAGGTTGCTACAACAATCAAAACTATGGTGGGGGACAAAACCCAACCGACACAAAATATTCAGGTACCGATCATTCATTATTCAACTGTGATTTTGGGGAGCAGGGTACTGCTATTTCTTCACAACTGGGAATGCCTGACCCAGGACTCTTGGGATCTAGAGACAGTTCGAATGTTCCACCTAGAATTTTATGACACTCCTTCCCAGGTAACTTCTCCTCATCCTCTCCATTTTTCCCAACCCAACAGTCTCTTTATAGTTTCAGAAGTGAAGGAATTGCTTTGCAAAGGAGAGATAGTGCGTTCAGTTTCTCTGCCACGGGGGTTCGTTCTCACTATTTTTTGTAGTAGAAAAAGGGAGGCGGTTTTTGCCTGGTTCTCAAATTGCGCCAGTTTAACTCACTCTTGGATAGTTTGTCAACACTTCAAGATGGAGGGCATCCATCTTCTTCACAACCTTCTCCAGCAGAGCGATTGGATGGTATGCCTTGATTTGAAAGACGCTTACCTATCGATGTTGATATTTCCACCTTATCTGAGGTTTCTCCAGTTCTTATGATGCAACCAATATTATAAAATCACAGCTCTCCCCTTTGGCCTCCCATTGGTTCCATGATGTTTCATCAAACTTCTGCGGCCTGTCATCCAGTGCCTCAGGGGAAAAGGGGTGAGACTTATCATCTACTTGGACGATATCATCATCATGGCTTAACAACGCAACACTGTTTTGCTTCACCTATCTTGGGCGATTCAACTCCTTCAGGATCTGGAGTTCATAATAAACAGCAAAAAGCCCTTTCTCATAACCTCTCAAAACCTGGACTTTCTGGGGATCTAAGTGGACTCTTTGGCTGTGCAACTCAAACTTCTCCTTTCAAAGATTCTGTCCATAAAGAGAGAGTTGAGAGGGGCTCTGGCTAGCTACCTCCATATCTCTGCGAGTTCTGTTGAGGCTAGTGGGCCTTCTTGCTTCACCTAATCAGGCCATATTTCTGGGGCCTCTCCATTATCTAGCCCAACAAAGGCTCAAGATTCTTCATCTCTGCAATGGTCTCTCCTACTCAGAACGCATCCACTGTTGGATGAAGCCAGGACGGAGCTCTCCTGGTGGTTGGCTCATATGGACACCTGAAATGGCAATGCGTTGTACACCTCAGTTCCGGAGAAGATCTTAGAGTCAGATGACAGCCGATGGAGCTGGAGAGCGAGATGCGGTTCTGTCGATGGGGAGGCATTGGTCTCAAGAGGAGCGTCAGCTTCACATTGTTAGAACTGGCTATTTCTGGTTGGCTAAGGCTGACGCCAAAGCCAGGTAGAAACCACCATTCTAGTCAGGGCAAGGGAGTCACACACCAAGATAACCCCTGCCCACCCCTTTGGTAGCTTGGCACGAGTAGACAGGTTTATCCCGGAGGCAATGTGTAGAGCATTTGCGCACGCACACAACAGCAACAACATCCTAGGCACACCACAAAAGGAACTCCACACCAGGTTATATAACAATAACTTTTGTATTTTCAAAACACATCAGATAGTAATCACATAATATACATTGTGCCAACTGGCACGGGCAATATTCACAAGGAATTATTTACAGGACAGGGCCACATGGGCCACTGTCAGAATCAACACTTTTAGTACTAGAAATACTGAAGAACTACCTGTGAGCCTCACAGGCTCTAGCATCCAAAACAACTGTGCCCCCGAGCCTCTCAGGGCTCTCAACAGATGCGGCACTCAAGAGCCTCTCTGGACTCGTAGAACAACAATGATGCAGGAAATCGCAGGAGTCCCACTCGGGGGACTCAGGATCAGAAAAACTGCCCCCGGAGCCCTCTCAGGGCTTTAAAACAAAACTGCCTTCAAGAGCCTCTTGTCGGCTCTACAAACAAATGCGGGGTCGTTGGAGCCCCACTCGGGGGACTCAGAAGCACGTAAAATGCCCTGGGGGGGAGCGGAGACACCTCTGGAGCAGCCCACTGCCTCTCGGGGCCGCTCAAGTACTCTGCCCGGGCCCTCGCGGGGTCCCTATGACCACCAGCGCCCCATACCTCTAACCAGCCACACGGGGTCGGGCACTGGCAATGTGCCCCGATGCCTCCCCCTCCTTGAGAACCCAACACCGCGTGGCCCCACTCACCGGGACTTGGCGCTGGGACTCCTCTGACTGTACACACAGGGCTCTCCTCTTCACATGGGAGCTCCGTTTCTTCTCCATTGAGCTTCACTGTGGGAGACACATGCAGGGCTCTGACTGCAGCTGTGGGAGCCCTGCTTCCCCATACTGTCGAAACTGGGTAGACCTTGGTCCCGACTATTCAATTCATCTTCACTGCCTTCTTTACTACCCGACAACTTGTGTCTGAGTAGCTCGGTGGAGGAAAGCTACCTTACTTTGTGCCTGTCCATTACCGACTCGCTAGACAAGGAGGTGCCCCTTCGTAAGTCGCGAGGGAGAGTGAACCGGGCTTTTCCCTGGTACACGGAAGAGCTACGACAGTTGAAGTTGAGCTGCAAACGTGCCGAGAGAGCTTGGAGGAAGCAGTATTCACCATCAGCAAAGGCCTCATTCAGGCTCGCACTGCATGGCTACAAAGCGCAGATCAAGCTGGCTAAGGTGGCTTTTTTGGAATCCACCTTGATTCAGGCGCCTAATAAATCTCAAGCCCTGTTCAAAATTGTCAGGGACTTGTCCCACCCAGTGTGTGTGGCCAACACGGTCGTTGCGTCGCAGGCCTTGTGCGATTCCCTGGCAAGTGCTTTTGAGGAGAAGACTGCAAAGATCTTAGAGGGTCTAAAAAATCCTTTGCCCCCTGCTCGCGGCTTGGGAGCTCTGGCTAGCCCGCTCAGTCGACCCCGGCCAGCTGGCCTTAGCTCTGGCTTGGGAGCTCCGAACGGGTCACCCAATCGACCCCAGCCGACGGTTGCAGTCCTCACATCGGTAACTCTCGACCTGGGAGCTCCGGCTGACCCGCCCAGTCGACCCCAGACGGATGCCTCTGGCCCCAGTCTGGGAGCTCCGGTCGGGCCACCCAGTCGACCCCAGCAGATCGACCCAGTCCTTGGTTTGGGAGCTCCGGATACTTTCTCCAGTCGACCCCAACTGAGACTCGACTCTTTCCCTGCCCCTCCTTTGAGGAATTCCGCAGCCTGGCACATACGGTGTCGTCGGGCTCTCCGCTCGACCCACTGCGTCCTAAATTCTGGAAGGTCTTCCACGCGGAACTTTTTCAGCCTTTGTACTCCATCTGTCTCCAGTCCTTGGAGCTGGCATCTGTCCCCGAGTGCTGGAAGCTAGCAGTAGTATCACCTCTGCTCAAGAAACCAACGCTGGACCCTGCCTGCCTTTCCAACTACAGGCAAACTCTTTGCTCCCGTTTCCTATTAAGATCATGGAAAAATGGGTGACCCGCTCACTCTCAGGCTTCCTGGAGAACATCGGGGGGTTCGATGAGGCACAGTTTGGCTTCCGCCCCGGGCACGGAACGGAGTCCGCACTGGTAACCGTATTGGACAATCTTCGTTCGCGTGTCGACAGCGGTCGGGCAGCCTTTTTAGTGCTGCTCGACATGTCGGCCGCGTTCGATACGGTTTGCCATCGGACCCTTATCAGGAGACTAGAGGAGTGTGGGGTCACAGAGGGCGCAAGAGACTGACTGATATCCTATCTTGGCAGCCGGCAACAATTGGTCTCGCTTCCTCCATTTTCTTCTGAGCCAAGGAAAGTAGGTCAGGGGGTCCCACAGGGCTCGGCCATCAGTCCTATACTTTTTAATTTGCACCTTCGCCCCTTGGTCCAGCTCATAAAATCTTTTGGTGTCTCGGTTTTTAATTACGCCGACGACACCCAGCTGGTCTTTTCCTTGGAAGGAAATAATGCTGTCCCGCTGGAGACGTTCCACAGCTGTATGGCAGCCACAGCGGACTGGCTACGGGCCAACTCTTTACAGTTTAACAGCTCAAAGACGGAGGTGCTCTATTGCTCCATAGATCGGATCCCGAGGGCACTCCCAGACAACTTTTGGCCTGATACTTTTCCTGAGCCAGTGTCGGCGGCGGAATCAGCTCGTAACTTGGGGGTGATCTTCGGCCCAAACTTACAATTTGACATGTACGTCAATAAAACCACTTCTACGTGCATGATGCTGTTACGCATGTTGCGTAAAGTTCTGCCCCTCCTCCCCCCCCAGGCCAGGCCGGAAGTAGTTCGCGGTACCATACTAAGTCGTCTAGACTATTGCAATGCGCTACTTCTGGAGGCCCCAAAAAATCTGCTGGGGAAGTTACCACGGGTGCAGAATATGGCCGCCAAGTTGGCTCTTTCCCGCCCTAGGTCTAGCTCTTCCACTCTAGCTCTAAGAGACCCACATTGGCTCCCGGTACATCTGCGAGTGCTGTACAAAGCCGCGTGATTGGTGTTTAAGGCAGTACACCAACAGGGCCCAGTACCCTTGCAGAATATATTTGCCTGGTACTCTACATCGCGGCCCCTCCGCTCCTCTTCAGCACAGTTACTTGTAGTCCCGAGGTTTCAGAGAGTTAGGATGGGTGGCCGCTCATTCAGTGTTGCAGCGGCCAAACTCTGGAACTCCCTGCCTCTCTCTTTGAGAAACCATAGGGATTACTTGCCGTTTAGGAAAGCGTTAAAAACGCATCTCTTTCCTAAAATTGCTTGAGCAGTGAAAAGTGCAACCACCTGAAGTTCAAAGCGCCAGGATGCCCTCTGGGTGACAGTACCGCGCTCTACAAGTATACTAAATAAATAAATAAATAAATAAATCTCCTCCGCCGGTGCAGCTTCTTGGGCGTGCGCGGCCCGGACTCCTCCGCCGCTTCCTCTCTCGGCTCCGGGCTTCCAGTTTGTGGTGCCTGGCCCTGTCACGCTGCAGTTTGCCTGACTTCCGGTTTGGGGGCCGCCAATGGCAGCGCGGCCCTCGGTCGGGAGGCGGGCCCAGCACTCGGCAGCAGAACTCTGGGTAGGCTCCCGATTAAAATAACGAAGGCAAATATGCGGCGTGGCAGCCGCTCAGGCAAAAATAAAGCGCTGTGAGCGCTAGCAGCAAAAATAAGCGCTCCCGATCGCTATCACAGCAACACAAGCGCTTCCAAGCGCTAGAGGCAGTCAACAGCGCTCCCAGGCGCTTAGAGGCAATAAAGGTCCAGCAAAAAGTCAGCAAAAGTCCTTCAGCCATCCAGGGCATCCAGGGGCTGAGCAGGGCCCAGGGAGGCAAGCCTTCCCCTGGGCCCAAGCAGCAGCACGCCCCTGGCAGGATTCAAGTAGAAACAAGAACATTTTACTTTTTATACCATAAAATCCTTTGTCTAGCAGGGTGCAGGCAATGTGAGAACCAGCTACAACTGGTTATAGGGAACTCCTTTCACTGGCCAGGCTAGGGACATCAGACGCACCACAGGGGGTGGAGCCAGCATTGTGTGGGGAAAGCCCAGCCCTATTCAGGCCCAGGTGCACCCCTCCCCTAACATCAGCATGCTTATCACTCCATTCACCACCGGGGCAGACCCACCCAGACTCTTGGAGCCAGGCTCATCAGCCAGCTTCAGCCAATCACACGCCAGACACAAATTACACAAATATGCCAACTTCTAGAAGTGGCACTTCCACACTAGACACAATCATGCCGCATATGTCATTGCGCAGCATTCAATCTCACGAGTTCGCACATACCAAACTCGACCCTGCACTCCCCACACATCAGGAACTACCATGGGCATACATATTCCCCATTCATTCCTATGGGAGGGCAGGTCACTCTCACCACACACACAGAGAGCTCACGCACTTTACACTGTACCACAGTGAAAAAGTTCACAGAGGCCTAAAATCACCAACACCAGGTCACAGAAACCGGCTAGGAAAAAGCAAAACGTTTTGGGTGAACCTGCCAAAAAGGGCCAGGTCCAACACACATCAGTTGTCCTAAACCCCTTGCAGGCTCCTCTGCACTGAAGACTCTCCGCTCACAAGGCAATTTTTTTTATTATCCTTCAGATGGACAACATTTCTGCTGTGCTGTAAATCAATAAGCTGGGGGGTTCTCAAATCTAATCTCCTAGCAGAGATCGCCAAAAAGTTCTGTTATTGTTGTCTGGAGAATCAGATTGCGATACAAGCAGAATACATATCGGGCCAGGTGAATTTGATTGCGGACTAGAATGCACGGTTTAATTTCGATTTTAGAACAAAAGATGAAGGATGGCTGAGCGAAGTTGCGCTGGGTTGTGCTATTATCCAAATTCCAATCTGTTAAACTTCCAAGGATAAGCTGATGGCCATCCACCAACAATCAAATATGGGAAATGTAAAACAAACCCACATATGTTACAAATAGACAAATATATCCAGAGCTAATAAACAAGAGACAATACAGTTTTTCAAATGAGTCTTAAGAAGTAAATGATCTTCATATCTTCCTTTATTCTGATGTAAATCTTCTTAGAGAAACTAGCCGCCAACACGTGTTTCGTCTTGGTATATGGACCATAGACTTCTTCAGGGCTAATAATAAAGTAATTAGATATTGATAAACTATTAACATCAAAACGTGAGCAGCATCGAAGTAATTGTAGACTTGAGACTCCTGAAATAATCAATATTATGCGGCCGGTAGTCAATCCAAAGTAGCAGATGAGTCCCAATGGTACCTACAGATACTAAGAAAGAACCGTCTAAGGCATGCAGAGTTACGCGGCGCTTACCTGCGCCATAAGTTCATATTTTTGATTTTCTCAAGGGCTCCATGTACTGTCACATGTACTAGTCACATTACTGAAATGTTGGGGATATAAACGGTTGTTGCAGCTGCTGGAGAGTAAAATATTCCCTTTAGCACCCGATGCAAATTTCATCCCGCTCCGAATTTAGTAGGATCCTTGCCCTGTCTGTCAAATGCAGCCAATGCTGCCACTCCGATTTTCGCTTGCTTCAAAACCTATTTCAAATCGTACAAACGTTAAGGTCACACTAAAAGAACTAGCATCATCTAAAATAAAACACCTGACCCTAGACAGTATCTTTTTATGAAGTATTTTTTGTTCGGGCTTTTGTTTGACCTTTACTACTGTTTCGATGTCGCAGGTAAAGGGGCAGGACTACTTGTTTAGCGCTTTACCAAGGCTCCACTACCTCAGTGAATGGACTTGACCCAGCTTCAGAGCTGAGGTGAGCCTGGTGCTTCCTTAAATTAACTTAAATGAACTCTGAACATTCGTGTCCATATTTCACCCATGTTCCTAGGTGTAGCTAGCTATACACCTTGTGTAATTGGCCTGCCAGGCACGAGTTGAGTGCTGCTAAACTTGATCAATTTTTTTGGGTGGGTTACATATATCCACCACTCAAATTACTTTCATATTTCACTATACTAATTCACCACTAAACCTTTATGGGTTTCGGGAGTAGCGTACTAATCGCCCAAAAAGCGCTTTGAGCCTCGTAAGCGCTATATAAATGCAATTACAATATTTACATACCTTTTGTGAACTAGTTACAGAGGCTGTTTGTTTTCTGGTTCGAGTACCCTATGGACCCCCTGTGAAGAAGTACATCTCAATTGAAGGTATAGATAAACAGGTTTCTTTATTCTTATCAAAGGAAGAAAGGATCTCATCCACAGCAGAGATAGGCAGGCATCAACTGACACAGTCTTGTTCAGATTAGAACCATAACATGACAACATCATCAGATTCTATGAATAACATTCTAGTAAGGCTAAGATGCAGAAGCAAACATAGAGAAGGATACCACACACCTTCCCCTGAAACACAAAAAAAACCAACAAAAAAAACCTATTTCAAAATATAATCATTTAGAGCAGTAGGAACACGACATAAACGCATACTTTTCCGGGCGGGAACATGAGACACTACATCAGATTTGGAATGCACACATTTCTTGGCCAAATTGTTGTTCGTAGCTTGCTTCCCAGTTGAACCTAAAAAGGGAGCAATGCGATTCAAATTCCAGATTCTTCCATCATTTAATTTAACAGCATTACGAAACAACTTTGAAACCACAAAAGGGGAGTAAAACTTAGGACCTGAGGATCTGAGTGGAAGTCGAACTCTCACCTGATCACCAACACAAACCTTGGTAGGAGAGACAGCATGTCTGCTATCAAAGTTCTCTTTCCGCATCTCAGATTTCACCTTTTGCTTCAGGACTGGATCCCTGTTAAAAGTACTAGTTTCCACCCCCAAATTCCTCATCCAAGTCTGAAATAAAGATGTGTTCGGAGTGCGACCACGAAAAAGTACAAAAGGTACCTCACCTGTGGAGGAATGTGGCGTAATTCTATAGATCATGACTCTCTCCATAAGATTATCCTTCCAATCAGAACCCTGGTCTTCAGAAATCTGAATGGATTCTTTAAGGACCCGGTTGAACCTTTCCACCATACCGTTACTTTCCGGATGGTAAAGTGAACAACGCTTGTGTTTAACACCTTTACTAGCTAAAAAATCCTCCATCTCTTTTGAAACCAACTGTACCCCGTTATCAGTAAGGATGGTTTCAGGAAACCCCTCCCTACTGAACACCTCACGTAAAAACTTGACAACATCTTTAGTCTCAATGTTTTGAGTGACTTTTATCTCTGGCCAACGAGAGAACATATCTACCATGACCAAGACATACCGTTGAGAATTGTTCCCTGAAGAAATGGGACCTAGGATGTCCAAAGCAACATCTTGCCAACAACGCACAGGGGCATTCCTAATAACCATTGGTTGTGTTCTTGTTTTACAAACCTTATCAGAGGAGTTACATTCTAAGCAATCACGAATCATACGTTCCACAAGAAGGTCAATACACGGCCACCAGAAATGCAAACGTATCCTTTCCTTAGTTTTGGATATACCCTGATGTCCTTGGTGAGCCAAGAGAAGAATTTTTTCTCAGATCAAAGAAGGTGGTATGAGTCTAGTGCCTCTCCACAACAAACCATCCTATAGAGATAACTCGTCTTTGACGTTCCAATATCTCTTGGCACTATCGCTCAGATTCTTGAGACATGGCCAACCATCACTCACCAACTTACAGACCTCTTGTAACTCTTGGATCTGTGCATATTGCATCCCTCCAATCACACTCCTGAACAATCCCTTCTACAACCTCACACACCTTAAACTCATCAATCTCCCATGAATCTTCAGATGATTCATCATTCTGGTTATTTTGCTCCACTACCAACCTAGAGAGACAATCAGCAACCTTATTGTTCACCTCCGGTAAGTACTTCACTTCAAATTCGAATTCTTGAAGAGCAATAACCCATTTACAGATACGTGAGGAAATAGCATCTAGACCCTTCTTATAAAAGACCTCCTTCAGTGGTTTATGATCAGTGTGAACTACAAAAGCATTACCCCACAAGAACTTCTTCAATTTCTTAATGGCCCAATAGATACAAAGCGCCCCCTTTTCAATCACTGAGTATGACAATTCTGGACCAACTAAAGACCTCGATAAGAACAAGATGGTAACCTCTTTTCCATCTCTCACTTGCTTGAGCACAGCACCTAACCCCCGGGAACTGGCATCTGTGACCAAAATAGAACTATTGTCAACATCAAAGCTACGCAATGAGGGAGCCAGACTTAGATCTTGTTTAACAAGTTCATACTCCTTTTGACAAACCTGAGACCAAGAAAATTTCACACCTTTCTTTAACAAAGCCCTCATGTTGGAAGTTTTATTGGCGAAGTGTGGTATGAATTTATTATAATATTCCGCCATACCTAAAAAGGTGACTAACTCTTCCCTAGACTTTGGAGTAGGCAAGCTATGTATGGTCTTCACCAACTTGTCTTTAGGTTTGACACCATTAGGAGTCAAGCAATGACCTAGATAGTCAATTTCAGTCAAATTTAATCTACACTTATTCTCTCTCAACGTCAAACCTCTGTCTTCAAATCGTTCCAAGACAGACCTAACTCTTAAGTCATGCTCATCCTGCGATGAGCCAAAAAAGAGTACGTCATCCTGATAAATTTTGACTCCCGTAATACCTCTCAATACATTTTCCATCACTCGCTGAAAAACATAGGCTGCAGATATTAAACCAAAAGGCAGGCGAGTAAACTTAAATGTTCCTAAAGGCGTGATGAAAGTAGTGAAACCCATGGAAGTCTCATCAATCCTCACCTGATGGTATGCAGCCCTCAAGTCAAGAGTGGAGAACATGCAGGCGTCCCCTAACTGAGTCAACATGGTGTTGATATTAGGAAGAGGGTATCTATCTGCCACGACCTCCCTATTGAGAGCCCTGAGGTCCACACAAAAACGAATCTCGCCTGAGGGTTTACGAGCTAAAACAACTGGCGAAACCCATTCACTCACCTCAGTATTAACAATAATCCCATCATTTAAAAGTTTATCCAATTCTAACCGCATTGGCTCCTGCATGGCCAAAGAAACATTACGCACCTTACATGCCACAGGAATAGCATTTGTCTTTAAGACAATGTTATGAACATACCCAGAAAGACAACCAAGTTTGCCACTAAAAACTCTCTCAAAAAGCTTACGCCAATCAGGAAAAGACCCAACATTCTTACACACATCAGAGGACTTTTGAACTGACGACCCAACATTCTTACACACATCAGGGGATTTTTGAACTGAGACCTTATTACAGCCAGATGTAGATGGAGTCACTTCCTTTAAGGAAGAAAGATTGTCCCCAGAGTGGGAGACTATATCCCTTAACACAATGCAAGGGTCTTCACCCGGAAATAAGGCAAGACGTAAATCAGCCTGATGAAACCAACTTAAAATGCTGTCACCCCTACATGAGATGGAGATTTTACCTGCAGTGAGTCGTCCTTTGTAGTCAATATGACCAATGAAGTAACCCACGATTTTTATAGGCTTTCTACCATAGGCCAATGGCCTTATGTCGGGTTTAAACACTTTTACTTTACCAAACAGTTTTTCATCAAAGAAAGTTTCAGGAATTAAAGTAATCTTTGCTCCGGAGTCAAATAACATCTTGACTTCACACTTATCAATGTAAACCACATCAACAGCACCCTTACATTTTTTCCCATCAGATAAGGATACCTCACTACAGTCTGAATCAGGATCATAGTCATCATCAAATATAGAAATTTCCTCACAATGTAATTCATCAGAATCAGAGTCAGAGTCATCCTCAACCAATACCTCCTTAACTTGCTTTTTCTTACTGATTACCTGAGACCTGCAAGCTTTAGAGTAATGTCCTACTTTACCACAATTATTGCATTTAGAGGACAAGGCAGGACATGACTTATCATTAGCTAAATGATCTAAGGCATTGCATCGGAAACACTTTAACTTTGAATTGGTAGAGACTCTTGAAAAATTATGGGAAGAAGAAGGTGTACTGTACACTTTCTTAGAGGTTTTAGAAGTTGATCTCGGGTCTGATCTCTCTCTAGATTTATTTTTATTAACCACAAAAACCTTTTCCTCCGAGATCTCCTTCTGTTTTTTAAAAACATTCACACATGCATCCGAGTGTTCTAGTCTTTTGGCTATAGTAATAACTTCGTCTAAGTTAGGATCATCTTTTTGCCACAGTTCGTCCTTAATTTTTTCTAGACAACATCCTAGCATGAATTGGTCACGCAGCCTTTCTTCTAAGGTACCATCAAATTTGCAAGTGGCAGCTAACTTTCGTAAAGCCGTGACATAAGTTTCAATAGACTCTTCCTCTTTCTGCATGCGTCTACCAAAGTGGTACCTTTCTAAAATGGTACTCACTTTTGGTAGATAGTGTTTGTCTAGTTTTTTAATGTTGACCTCGAATTCATTTAAATTGTCAGCCTCTTCAGTAGTTAATTCAGGCAAATGCTCAAATACATCTTGCCCTTCAGAGCCTAAGCAGTGCATTAGGAGCGCAGACTTTCTTTCTGCGGAAAGAGAAGTGCCACATACCCTAGCATAATTTAAAAATACCTTTTTCCATTTAGACCAGCGAATAGGTGGATCCCCTGGTTTTGACAGGAAGAAGGGTGCAGCCGTAACGTTTTGCATAACTTCAATAATTAAATGAATCAATGAAAAAGAAAATTAGTAAGTAAAGTGACTTAAATATTTGTGACTTAAGTAATAAATATAAACATAACCTGTAAACAGAAAAGGTTATCAACACAGTAACAATTGTGCACAAAAATCACTTAAAATAACTGTACACACAAAAGAAGCTGAGTGTGTCAGCGCAGATAAGATCAGCTGCACACCTGAAAGAAGCTGAGTGTGTCAGCGCAAATAAGATTTCTTAGGACTTTAATCCAAAAACAGTTGTCCAGCAGAAGTCTTAGAGTCCCAAACAGAAGAAGTCAAGGTTGATTATACCCAGTTTAATTTCGAATGAAAGTTGTAGAATAAAACTTCTTTACCTTTTGTTATCAAAATTTAGGTATAATCAATTGTTCATAAACTTAAGTGCAGATGAAGCAGGCACTCGAAAATCCGGTTATCAAGGATCAGAGAAAACCTGAGAAGCGTTGCGCCGCTGAGGAAAGGCACTCGATGATCCTGTTGCTAAGGAAAGTAAACGTAGTCCAGCAAGGCCCACTGTGATGTCAGTGAAGCGCAACGAATGAAACGCAGCGTTGCTTGAAGAGCCTGTGCGTCACCGCGTAACAGAAGGCAGACCAGATGAGGCGTCAGTGACGAGCAGATCCAGGAGCGTCACGGATTAGAGAAGGAAGGCAGAGGCTGGAGATGGAGCGTGCAGAGCGTGAAGGCGCGTAGATGATGCCGGTATTTATTTTCCGGTGATGTAGCGTGAAGGCGCGCAGATGCTGTGTTTAGATTTGAAACATTAAGCATACGAGCCCACACAGTGAATGAATGATGTTTATTTTCAGACAGTCCGGTGATGGAGCGTGAAAGCGCGCAGATGCTGTGTTTAAATTTGAAACAATAAGCATGCAGGCGCACACGGTGAATGATGACAAGTCCAAGTATTAGTAAGTCAACTGACTCGGCGGGCAGGCAGTACACCCAATAAACACCTCAATCCAGCACATTAAACATTGCCTCAATCCAGCTGAATAAAAGGAGTATTATAAACGGCAGGAACCACGCTTTAATGTTATGGCAGGCACAACACTTTAACGTTATGAAGAGTCTAGCGCGTCAATGATAAAGTCAGCAAATTAGTGCTTCAGATTTAGGCAAATAACGTGTTGAAAGCAAACAGTCAATCATATCTCTGCAAAGATAGAAGAAGACTACTGTCTTTGAAGAAGACTACTGTCTTAAATTATGAGAAGAGTAGACAGATAGTATCAAGCCTCAGGAGAATACATTAAATTAAGTAAATTAATGTATGGTAGATCCAAGTTTTGCAATGCTGCCAAGTCTTAGATTCAGTACAAGAAGTAAAGAGTACCTTGAGTTGAGGCTTGGTGTTGAGATCCTTTTGTTATCTTTTCTGTTAAGAGAAAATATTCCTTTTTTTTTTTTTTTAAGATAAAGTTGTTGCTTGTAGTAGGGAATCTTCTTTCTATCCCACCCTCGTCGCCAATGTTAAGAAGTACATCTCAATTGAAGGTATAGATAAACAGGTTTCTTTATTCTTATCAAAGGAAGAAAGGATCTCATCCACAGCAGAGATAGGCAGGCATCAACTGACACAGTCTTGTTCAGATTAGAACCATAACATGACTACATCATCAGATTCTATGAATAACATTCTAGTAAGGCTAAGATGCAGAAGCAAACATAGAGAAGGATACCACACCCCCACTCTGCCTATTTCTTGCATTTGGATTTAACTTTTTACTACCTTAGTGAGAGAATGTATTTCATTAAAATAAATATATACAGTAGGGTTACAAAACGAAAAATGCCAGCCATGTGTTGTTTAAAGAGCCTGCAAAGGTAAATAGGGTTATAAATAAAATTGTATGTATACATTTGCAATGTGACTTTTCAATCTTTGTTGTCTTTAATTATCAGTCATAGATCATTCAGGCAGCCCTAGAACACAATTAAAAATGCTCTCTGTTCAAAGCATGCACAGATAAGTGCTGAAAATAGACTTTAGGGGACTGCTTATTTTTGTACCGACTGGGCCATCAATATAATGTGCTGGCAACCCTAATCACAAGACTGGAAGTTTGTTTCAGGATGAGCACAATATTTATTTACTTCACCCTTAATCCCTGGACACTGAATAATGCCATAAAAGCAATAGTGTAACTTGTATCTGAAACCCTATGCCAGCCCTCAATAACATGCTGATTAACTTCAGCTGTGTCTGGAAATGCAACCTGCATTCAGACAACTCACTCCTCATTCTCGCCCTTCACTTTCACACTCACCCTGCACTCACAGGGATCACAGTGTACTCACACTGATCACCATGCACTCACACCACCCACTCACCCTGCACTCAGTGACCACACTGCACTTATGCCACTGACCATTAACTCACATCGTTCTCCCTCCACTTACCCTGCAGTCACATGAACACACCGCTCACTCTGCACTCACATTGATCACCCTGCACTCACAGCGATCACTCTGCACTCACAATGCTCTTGCGCTGTTCACCCTGTACCTCACCCTGCAGTCACATGAGCACACTACTCACCCTGCTCATGTGATACTTCACTCACCTGTTCCCCTCACTGCTCAATCTGCAGTCTCACACAAACAAGCCCATCACTAACCATACATTCATTTGTCCCACTCTGCACTTACATCTGCACCCAAATTCATTTGGTCACCTCACTCACCCTGCAGTCACTCCTCTCACCCTACTCTCACACTGTTGCATCATTCACCCTGCACTCACATGGGCACTCCTGTCACTCACACAGTGCAGAGGGCTAATGTGCCTGCTACAAAGAACGTGTACCATGCAGATCACAGAACTGAGAGTTAGTGAACTACGGTATCCCTATAAAAAAGGGAAATGTTGGTCAGAAAGGGGCTATAGAGAGATGAGGTGAATTGTTGGCGAGTGGTAGTGAGGGAATTCATGGAGAAGGAGGAAATGGGAAAGGGGGCGCTCAAAAAGACCCTTGCACCGGGGGCGACCAGTGTTAGGGTCAGCCCTGGCTGGGAGTCTTCACCCCCCCACCCCGAAGTAATAATAATAATGGTAATAATGCCAGCATTTGTAAAGCGCACAGCTACCTCCAACAGAAGTATCCCGGTGCTGTCCGTATACCGCTTAGGAACCCTTCCTGGCTTTTCCCTGTGAAATGTCCACTCCTGGGCACCCCCAAGTTGAAGCCAGGCATCCCAGCGCTGTTGGGGCCGTTGTGGAGATTAAGCAAGCTATTGCACAAAGTTGCAGAGTGGGACCCATGATTAGAATAGGCACCGAGGCGAGAGTTATCAGGTCCGAGGAAATTGAGCCCAAGACCCGCCGAGGCGGGGTATTGAACCCTAGTCCCGGGCCAGACCTCTGCATCAGGGTCTGCCGCTCTAACCATTATTATTATTATTGCATTTCTTATATAGCGCCAGAATCGACCCCCGAAGGGGTATCTCCGCGCTTGCCTTGGGAACCCGTCCTGGTTTTTCCCTGTGAGATAGCCCCTATAGGGCATCCCCAAGGTGAAAGCCAGGCATCCCGCCGCGGGGGGCCGTTGTGGAGATTAAGCAAGCTTAATGCCCAGAGTTGCATAGTGTGAACCCATGATTAGGTCAGGCACCGAAGCGAGAATTATCGAGTCCGTGGACATTTGAGCTCAACACCCTGCCGCGTCGGGAATCGAACCCTGGTCCCGGGTCTGACTTCTACTTCAGGGTCTGCCTGCTCTAACCATTGAGCCACACTTCTTCTTCGGGTCTAGTTGAACCCCTGGTTGCTTCTCACGTCAGAAATACTTTTGTTGCCTGTTTTTCAACCCCCCCCCTCTCAAGTTAGGGCTCTCTGATTGGAATAGTCATTCAGAACCGCCAATCAGCAGGTAGTTCCTGCAGCAGAGCACTGCTTTGACGTCAGCACTGACTTTCCTCCAATGAACGGAACAGCAGGAGAGATGCCAGGGAGTGCCGCAAATTTTGTATACATAAATTTGCAAAATACTTCAACTTTGCTAATGAAACAGCACATCTTCACTGTTGCCTTTTGCCTCATGGTTGCTGAATTTGACATCTGGTTGGTGACGCTCGCCTCGCTCTTGAATCCTTCCTCCTCAAGGTTATCCTGGTTTGTACCCTGGCAGCTACTGCATTTTACTGCAAGGAATTTACAACGGTTGTATCTTTCCTGAAGATTTCATTCTCTGGCAGGTAAGAGTGAAGAGCTTTTTGTTTTATGTTTTTTAAAGCTTCGCTCCCTTCCCCTTCGTCCTACTACTAGTGGGAACGTTGGAGGCTTCAAGGAGGAGTGGATTTGAAGATAATGCCATAACTGCTGACTTTGGTTCTGGGGACCCAGGTTCGAGTCTTGGCATCGGCTCAACCCCATGTGATCCTGGGCAAAATCACTTAATATATCCCTGTGCTTACAAAAAATTCCTGTGTGCTTGTGTAATGTAAAAGATGCTACTGAAAGGCGCTCCAATACCTTTGGATCATGTTCGCACTATATAAAACAGCAAAAAATATATTACAAACTTTTGTGAGCACTCCCGTTTTCGGGTACTGCTCAAGACTGGAAGTGGAGCACAACCTAAGGATGGCAGAAGCAAGAATCCATCCACACATTGACTGTCTCTGTGGAGAAAAATAGGCACACCCCTTACCTGTGTTTTGGGAATGTTTTTACTAATCTATCCTAAATGTTGTGTTTTATATGAAAAATAAAGCACCAATGTAATTTTTTTTAGCTCTGCAGGAGGGAATGACCATCAATGATGCAGAGTACCAGCTTCCAGAACTTTTTTGTCAGGTGGTGGTGGTGGGGGGGCTCGACGTGTACAAAGGTTTAGAAGGGGGGGGGGGGCTCAGCCGACAAAAGTTTGAAGACCTCTGCTCTAATGGCATCCAGACTTTTGGGAGATGATGGCAAGTGTCAGTAATTTTAAAAGAGGCTCTTTCCTTTTCATCCCAATCATGGGCTCATAGCACCCACAAAAGGATACATCTCAGTATGCAATTGATGGGTACTTTGATGTGGTGAACGGAGTGTGGATCTCATGGAGCTTCTTGAGTAGTGGACTGGGTTGTCAATGCTTTATGCATAGCGTCCCGATCTTCAGCTGCTGCATTGAGAAACTTCTCAATAGCTTGTCCTAGCTTTTCCTGGCTCTCCGCAATGTTACTTATCACTGCCTCCATACCTCCAAATCCCACTTCTAACACCTAGAAAACATGTCAAGCAGTACAATTACATACTTATGCACACCTGAATTTCTGATCTGACCCAGGATGTCTAATATCACATCCACCCATGGTGCTTTTGGTAACTCTCTCAAAATCATTGTCATGTTGTGCCATCACGTTCACGTCTTGTCGCTATTCAGACATTCTATACAGTTCTTTCAATCTGAATATCCATGCCATGCCACCAGTATGACAATCTAAGCCTCCCTTTGGTCTTGTATATCCCTGTTGACTCTTGTAAGCAAGGTTGATGAGATCATCCCTCAATAAACAAAGAGGAATCAATTTAGTTCTGGAAAATAACATGCCCCTTGAAAAAAGAGTTTTATTTTACCATGCCAAAATCCACTCAACACATTGTCAGATTTATCATCGTTCTTCCACCCACACTCAAGTTTTTGACGTGCTTGCATTAGAACCACATCTTTGTTAACTCCTTCAGTATGTTCCTCCTCTCTTATGACTTTGCCCCTGACTGAACACACCGCAAAGTCATCTACTCCTTCATCAATCCTTTCACTTACATCCTTCTTCACATCTTTATCTATCTAACGTGAGCAGCAGACCGCAATATTTTTTCTCAGACAAGGTACATATGAAACTGAAACTTTTGTAAAGACACCCCCACTTTCTAATTCTTTCAGAGATGTCATCCAGCCCTTTTCTGTCATAAACCTCCTTCACTGATTTATGATGAATTTTAATCTCAAGCTTTCCTCCACCCCAAATAAATGTCCTTCACTTGTGTACAGACCAATATACCACCAAAGCTTCCTTTTCTATCACAGAATAATTCAATTCTGACCTTCTCAATGCTCCTGAGATAAATAGAATTGTGCGCTCTACTCCCTTATAATGTTGCATTAATACAGCCCCAACCCTTTCTAGCTGGTATCCGTCATGATGATGGTATGTTGGCCAAGTCCAAAGCTCTGCAAAGTAGACAGTCCACTCCAACATGACTTTACACCGTTAACTCATCCTCACACTCACTCGTCCATAGGAACAGCATAAACTCTTTCAACAAAGTCCTCATTTTCTTGGTTTTGTTTGTAAAACTGGGCATAAACTTACTATAGTATTCCAACATCCCTAGAAATGTTACCATTTCCTTGTTACATGTTAGCCCACCCATTTTATTTGTTGTGTTTACCAACTATTTCCTTGGCTCAATGCCACCTATAGTAAATCCATGACCCAAATAGTCTATCTCAGAAAGATTGAGCCAGCATTTTTTCCTTTTAATATGAGATCACTACATCTCAACCTGCTAAGCACCTCCCACATGCCTGTTTAGTTCTTCAACCTGACGACCCTAAATAAGCACATCATCCTGATGTATCTTTACACCCACTATATCTCTCAATATATTCTCCATTGTCCTTTAAAATAAAGCAGCAGCCGGACTAAGCCAGAAGGGCATCCTTATAAATGTAAAAGTTCCAAATGAAGTAATGAATGACGTTAAAACTTGAGTCACTATGCAAGTTCACCTGGTGATATGCTGAGGCTAGATCCAAAGAAGAAAAATATCTTGCACCATTCAACATTGTCTACATCTCAGTGATGTTAGGTAGGGGATAGGGAGGTCTACTTCCACATTTTTACTGAGCACATGCAGATCCACAAACAACCTCACATCACCATTGGGTTTATGCTCCAATACTACTGGTGCGAGCCATTCCGTTGCTTCCACTTTTTCAATTACTCCACACTTTATGAATCTCTCCACTTCCAGCTTCATATTATCCTTAACCCCAAAGGGATACCCTCTAACTTTGCTCACAACTGGCACTGAGTTCCTTTGCAACAGAATGTTGTGGACATATTCCTTTAATGCACCCCAACTTATCCTTAAACACCTCTGGATATTCATTTTCATAATCAGGTCTACTTTCTTAAACTTGGCTAATCTGACTTGCGTTCTTAAAACAAACTGCCGAATTCTCATTAGGATCGAAATCGACTGATAAGTCCCTTTGATTAGGCCAACTGATTAGATAATCACCTTTTTTTGGATACATACATTTTACCAGCTGTATAGCTCCCTTTAAAATGAATTGCTCCTGTAAAATAACTCATCAATTTGATTGGTTCTCCTCCATATCCTTTAGGCTGAATATCAGGTTTAATAAGTGTGACCTTATCTTTTAACTCAGTTTCATAAATGTCCCTGGGAATCAAGCTTATTCTGGCTCCAGAGTCGAACAACATATGCACCTGCACATTTTCAATCTGAACCAACTCAAAAGGACAATCTTTACCATCCTCCATAACTTGTAGAACAATTTCCTCACATTCTGCTTCCTCCTCACGTGTCACTTCTTGAATTTATTTCTTTGAATTACTACGCCTTCAACACTTTGTGACATGACATTTTCTCTCACACGTTCTGAACGTGACTTTCCATCCTGTTCATTCTTTATTATTGGCTCAGTGACCATATTCACCACATCTAAAACAAACATCCTTGAATTCTTATTTTCACTCTCTTTATCTTTCCTTTCCCTAAAAGGCCGAAATTGATCACTATCAACATTTTTGTTTTGGTTTTAACTAACTGAATTTCTCCTTCATTCTTTGTGGTGGACCCCTGCTTTATTTCTTCTGCACGTCCTTGACTCTGTTCTCAAGCTTTCGCAACAGCAATTACCTCCGGGATTATATTTTTTCCCAAATTTTTCTTTAACTTTCTCCACACTGCACCCCAACATAAATAGTCACCCAGCCTCTCTTCACAATGCATTCCAAAATTGCACGTTGAACCCAACTTTCTGAGTACAGTTATATATTCATCTTCTGTATCTCATAATCGTTGCATCCTCTTGCCAAACTGAGACCTTTCAAGAACAGTTGAGACTTTAGGTAAATAATGTAAATCAAGCTACTTCAAAACAGGTCTCAAATTCATTTAAATTATGAGCTTCGTCACTAGACAAATCGAGGAAATGTTAAAAAACCTCTTGACACTCTGGTCCTAGACAATGTAGCAATAATTATGTTTTTTGTTCTGCACTTAGGGACGTAGCACATTTTCCCCACTTTAAACGATGATCTCCAGGGTTTATTAGAAAAAATGGGGGAGGAGGTATGTTTTTCATTTGAAAAACAAAAAAAAACCTCAGTAACACCTGATCTAATATTCAAGACACCTCACCTGTGAAGTAAAAGGTTATTCGTATTCAATATCTTTATTCGGTATTTAGAAACACCATAAAAGTACAATTTAAAATAACATTAAAAGTACACTTTTACACAATTCCATAACAGACCAGTGAGACCCCGTTCCCTACCCACTTTACAACATTTGTCTTCGTGGGCCTCTTTTTCAACAAATCGCTCTTGTCTCTCTGAGTTTAACTGACATTCTTAGAAAGCCCGTAATAGAAAGTAGGGTAAAGGGATCCTGCGTCAATTGTAAGAATAGAAGGGCCGCCTTGGCATGTTTAAATTAGTTTTTTTCAATAAGCAAACTAAAAACGGCGCCTGGGCACTGAATACAAGGGACATAGTAATACAAAATGAAGGGTATCCTGCGGAGATCTTTGATCGCAGCCGCAGGGACCCTTTGGCTCAACCAAAGTGGTAAAACCGGCAGACACAGCTAATAAATAATGTAAAAAGTTGAGCCTAAAACGTTTTATTAAAAACCTATCCTGAGCATTGTATATAAAGGCGAGATATGGTTCCATTTCATTGCTGGACCTCACAAGGTTGTACTCTCTGATCAACTGTTTCTTCCCCTCCTTCTCTTCTCTTATTTGGGTGTTATACGTGAGTAACTTCCTCTTCACGCTGCTCGTTTCCCAACCTGTAATTCCGGATGGGTTTAGAAACAAGTCTTTACAGACAATTTTTTCAAAGGCCCCCTTTAAATATTTCAGCCATGGGATATTCAGGCCCCTATCTCTAGCAAGACAGTCTGTGATTATTGATCTGGACAGTGATGCCTCTGAGTTAGTCCAGATCTTTAACCATGCTATTAGTGGCCTGGCCTGGAGCCTATCCTTAATAAACACAGCCTCCCCCAATTCTGCATGAGCGATAAGGGAGAGGACACACTGTGGGACTTTGAGGAGTTTTCTCATAAATTTATTCTCCTCAACTTGTAGTTTATTCATGTTAACCATCCCCCAGAGTTCCGCCCCGTATGCAGCTTTAGAATAACAGATTGAGTTATATAATTTCATCACTTCGGCCGGTGACCAACATCCTAATCTGCGTCCAAAATTCATTAGTGCCCCTGTACTTGACAGTAATTTATTACAACGCTCAGCTACTAATGGTTTAAAATTTAAGTACCCATCAAATGAGATTCCCAAGTATGAGAATGACTGTACTTTTTCCAATTTATGTTCGCCTATCCTATAATTAAAAATGTTCCTAGACTTTGTACCTAACTCCATTATGTATGACTTGGTAAGGTTGGCTGACAACTCTAGCTTGTTCATAAAGTCCACAAATCCATCTAGTAGTCGCTGTAGACCTAAAGGAGTGCGTGCCAACAATACCGCGTCATCTGCATAAAGCAGAACTGGGATTGCCCTTCTCTCTATTCTAGGAGAGTCCACATTTAGACTTACTAGGGCTCGTTCGAGTCCATTGATGTATAAGGAAAACAAAAAAGGCTCCAAGATGCATCCCGCCGCACACCACTAGTACAAGTAACCGATTCGGTGCAATTGCCCTCTAAATTATATCTTACTTTGGCCGAGGTATTCCAATGTAGGGCCTTCATAATGTTGATCAATTCTTGATCTGCCCCCAAAGAGTTCAGTACGTCCCATAGCTTTTCCCTACAGACGCAGTCGAACGCTGCAGTTAGGTCCATAAATGCTAAATAGACCGGCTCATTACTGGCGATTGTATATTTTGCCACTAGTAAATATAAATGTAGGCATTGGTCTGTGGTGGATATTTGAGCCCTGAATCCATACTGCAGGTCTGAGATTATTTGGTGTTCCTCAGATTAGGTCATCAGGTGATCTAAAACAGCACGTCCTAAGACCTTGGCTGGGACATCTATAAGAGAGATAGGGCGGTAGCACTGTGGGTTATCTCTGTTCCCCTTTTTGAAAATTGGCACAATAATCGCTGATGACCACGAACGTGGAAGCCCAGTGACTATGGCCACATTTATTATTCTTGTGAGGATTGGTGCCCATAGATCCACCTGGCTCAGATAAAGGTCCGGGGGAATCTCATCAGGACCTGGCGCTTTGTTTTTAGTGAGACCCAGAATGCCAGAAGTAATCTCTTCCAGCGAGAATTCAAGTGTTAAATTCTCCCTGCCTTCCTCTGGGTTCACTAATTCATGGTGCCCCCGATTGTATAGCCCTTTAAAGTGCGCCACCCATTGTTCTGGGAGGATATTACAAGCTATCTGCGTGCTGTTCCCCTCTTGAAAGCAAGGGTTATTAATTATCTTCCAGAAACTGTTCAAATCATTTCTTTCAGCTGCTTCTCTCAGATCCTCCCAGGTCTGTGATTGGAGGGCGCCCTTCCTTTGCTTTACTGCCTTCTTGTAATTAACTCTGCACTGTACCACCCTGTATTTATCCCTCGGATTGCATCTTAGGGCTGCTCTTAATTTTCTCTGTGCAACCGAGCACTCTTTGTCAAACCATCTGGGACAGTCTTTCGGCTTACTCTGCCCTGTTGTTCTTAATAGGCTATCAATCAGTCGGGCCATACCCTCAAATAACTCCACTAACTGTGGCCCTACTACTGCCATATCCAGACAGTCCTCTAAGAGTTGCTTCCCTTCTGTTACTAGCGATCTATAAAATTTGTCCCCATCAACGCGTGACCATTTTAGTCGGCTGCCCTGGTCTGTGACTGTTTCTATGTTAGACCTTATTCCCTTTGTTGTCTGCCTCTTTCTTTCCAGATCTATGAGGAACAACACCAAAGGGTTATGATCGCTGAAACCGCTCATGGCAATCGAAAATCTCAGAGCACACCTCTTTAACAACTGAGACACTAGAATAAAATCTATAAAGGGACTACAATCCCTCCCTTTAAAGGTCGGGTGACTGAGGTATTACATTCCACTTCCAATAAATCCATTGTGTGCTCGAGCTTGTAACTTTCCATCATACTTGACAACTCCTTGCCTTCCACTGTGTGTTCAAAATGTGGTCCCTCCTCTAGGTTACATGAGTTCCAAGAATCTTTAATCGGTAATAGCTTGGGGCATAAATGACAATTAAAATCCCCTGCTATTATAAACATGGGTTCCATTGCCCCTGCTTCTGCTCCCTAATCTTACATAATCTATCATCAAGCTCTGTTGTTCTGTTACATCCTGAGTTATAAAAGTTCACCAGGATTAGGTTAAAATTCCTGCTTTTAAGACCAAGACCTAACATATTTTCTGAATTCCAGCTAAGCTCAGTCCATCTCCCTTCCAGGGACAAATCTACAAACGTTAGAAGCCACCCCCTCGCTCTTCCAGCCACAGATTTTTTTGCGGGGTTGCTAAACGATTTGTACCCCGCTAAGTGAAAATTGGAATGATCGACTTCCCAGGTTTCTTGAAAGCAAATTATTTTCGAATTCTTAATGTGTTCTAGCCATTCCTTATTTCGAAACTTTGCAGACAAGCCTGCTACGTTCCAAGATATGAATTCTGTTGCTCTCACAGGTTCACTTATTTGCGCATCTATACCTGTTTTTAGCCTACATATTCCATGAGAGTCGCCAATATTTGTGTTATTTTCATTTTCTGGGTCAGGCTGATATATATCTATTACGGTGCTCCCTTCCTCTTCCTGCTTTCCTTCTTGTAATTCTGAATTAGGAGGAGTTGCAGCTTACACCCTTTCTCTGTTGACCCGCTCTCCCAATAGTCAGTCGACTTCACTAAGAAGTCTACCACATTGTAAACGTGCATATCTATTATACAAAGGAAGCATTCTCTCTCCCCCACCATGCTAGGGCGCCCTTCTGACCGTATATATTTTTTCTCCCTGATGCCACAAGCAAGGGCTCATTCCTCATCCTCCCATCCCCGGATTGTCCCCTTCCAGGATTGCCTTTTGTGTTCGTAAGACTCTCATGGTTCTCAATATGCCTGGGGCTATGTGTGTAATCTGCTGGCATATAAAAGTAACTGAGATTCCTTGCCACAATTGATGAGTCTTGATGTCCCTGAGCTTTCCGACAGACATAAGCAGCCGCCATGGGGTCATCAAAATTAACAACAATGCAATCACCTCTTTGATTTTTTGGCCTTCCTCCTACCCAGCTCACTCTCCTTACAAAGAGAATTTAGCATCTAACATCTCGAGGTAAGGGCCTATTGTTATTTAACCAATGTGTCACCTTGTTTTTTAATTGGTCATACCTTTCAAATGTGCCCTCTTCCACTACTGGGACGCCTGTCAGGATTGCTACATAAGGCGTGCAGTCCGGGGGTAAATGTAGGTGGGGGCCCTGTATCCTTTCAGTGTTCATATCCCCCTCCATAGTATTAGTATTACCTCTCCCGTGTTCCTCTACTGGCGCTGACTTTTCTCCCCTCTGCGTCCCTCCCCCTTCCTTTGCTGTTCTAATAGAGTCTACCGTTGGACTTCCAATATCCTGTGATGTGGGACTTGAGTGAACAACAATAAGGTCCCTCCCCTCCCTCCTTGAATCATTAGACTTCCCACAGTCTATTGGCTTCTTCTCGGCTCCTCCTAAGATTGACTTTATCAGTCCCTCGGTTTTCTCGAGTCTCTTTTCAATCATTTCGAGTCTATTCAGCAATGGCTCCAATGATGTTGATATTAGGCCCCCTATTTTCTGCCAGTAATTATCATCAGGTAGTGGCACAGACACTAACAGTATAATTAAACAAAAGAGAGAGTGAGGGATTTGATTCACAAACGTGAATGGAGAGTACTCCTGATCCCCTGGGTATCAGTAATAAACAAACAAAAGAGGAGTACCATTAGAGATAGCTTGAATAAAGCGGTCTGAATGGGATGAATGAAAAAAAGAAGAGAGTCCTTCCTTTGTTAAGAAACCCCTCACTCACCGACCTAGTCGGTGACATGCTTCATCATCGGGGTCCACCCTGACAGCCGAGTGCCATCAGGGTGTGCTGCGACACCTGGACTACAGTGGAGCTGGTATTTGTGTGTGTGAAGTGAAAAAAAAGGTGTTAAAAATTGTCCTGGTAAACTTGTATGAAAAATGTATTCGCAAGGAACTGGACAATATTAAAATTAAGTGTATGGATACATTAAGGTGTTATGACCGTGTGTATCACTTATGTGTGAGGTCTACATGTTTCAACCCGTAGGATGGAAGGTACCGGGTTTTCGTCAGGACCAGAAGGAAAATGGGTGGTCAGGACACACTAACACCCTGCCGTTCCCTAGATTCCTGTGCACTACTGACAATTAGTCAGAGTGAAAAAGAAGCTCAAAAACAAAATAGTCGAGCTAAAAGCAAAAAGACCTGGAGGGAGAAAATAGGCAAAAAATCACAAGTATGATTAATACAAGCCTGTTACGAAGTGCCATGCTGGTTCTCACGTGTCTGCTGCTGTATAGTGCATCCCATTCAGAGCTTAAAGTGATCGGTAGTGACTGGCTATCACTAAAGCTGGCACACTCTATCAATAGTGTTGTGCTCGGTGATCACTAGATAGTTAATATGGCATTCAATCATATTCAGCACTTAATAGTGCGTGGTTAAAATGCTCACAATTCATTAGCGTGAGGAAACAACGACGTGGAATTTACGTGTTTCAACTTTGACTCAAACTGGCACACTCAAGTGAATGCGGTGTGCCCGGTGGTCGAGTGGTCGTTAATTGTTTATTTTGACACAGTCGAAAGCACTCAGCACTTCCGCGTGCAAGACTCAACTGCTCACGATTTGAATCAAAGTGAGTAAAAACGACGCAAATTGTTTGTCCCATCAAACGTACACTCACACTAAGCAAACACACAAACAACACACAAACATAGGCCGAAAAGGGAATCAAGGCTTACTCCTATTGTGGATCTTTTAGGCTTCACGGGGTGGAGGGAAGGTAAAAAAACTCAAACTGCCATATTCTGCAATAAGGAAATAATGAGACAGCTATCACGAGTTATGCTCACAAAAACGTGACCGAAGCAAAGCGGCCAGGATCGGACTCTGAGCTTTACAGTTACTTACAGTTTAGTTGGGTTTAGGATTCTAAGTACCTACTCGCCTCTCCGTGCCTCCCCGCAAATGTTTCAGGAGCCGCCAGTATAGATATAGCGGCAGCTATGCTTCCGGGATGGGCGTGGTCGCGCAAATGCGTAGTGACGTATTTGCGTGGCATTAGTGGAAATGGAGGACGGGAGGGAGTTAGTTCCTAGTGTTGCTAAGCAACGCTGGACTCCTATCTGAAAACTAGTGTTTTCGGAATTGCTAAGCAGCGTTAAGCAGGAAACTGCAGATAGCTATGATAGTCTGGGAGTAGGAAATAGCTAATAAATTACTGAAATGAAACGGAACAAAATCTTAACCCCTTCTTGGCTTAATTTACAGAGAAGGTCCAACAAAGGGGGGGGGGGTTATTTAGCCTAAGCAAAAGGGCTCGTATATACTACGTTCTAGAGTGTTATCATCCAGTAGTCAGACAAATAGTTCGACCAAACACAGGTTAATTGGAGATCATACTGTCTGTGGTAAAATCAGATAATGTTTGCCCAAGGAATGTTATCGTTCAGTCCTGTGACATGTGTGGATAATCTGTATATCCATCTCTGTTCTTTCTCGAAGAGCCGTCTCTGAGTGTTAGGTCCAGCCATGACTTGTTCGATGACAGTCCACCTCATGTCATTGGGCGTGTGGTTAGATTCAAGGAAGTGATCTGTCAGTTTTGTTGCATTTTTTCTGCAGCGGATGGTGCTGCGATACTCGCATATTCTTTGCTTTACTTTTCTTGTCGTCATTCCCACGTAGCGTTTGTTGCATGTGCATTCAATAAATAAACCACATTGCAGCTATTGCAGTTCGTGTGAGATAGCTGCCTCCATGTTTTACCAGTTTCTATGTTCAAGGTTTTTGTGTTGCTCGTTAAATGACAAACGCTGCAATTGCCGCAGCGAAAATGTCCTGTTACATCAGGTAAACCCCAAGTCTTCGTGATTGATTGATTGTCAACACGTTCTTTTACCTTTGGTCTAGTATTGACCAGTGAGTCTTTCAGGCTTGCTGATTTCTTATAGGAAAAGAGGGGCTTTTCCAAATGAAGATTACCAGTGCTGAGGATGGACCAATGTTTTTTGATGCTCTTAGACACTTGGTTGGAGACACTGTTAAAGGTGGTTACACAAGTAAGTGGGATTTCATTAACCGTGGCTGTTTTGGGTTCAAGTAGAGCCTCTCTTGGTTGGTTCCTGGCTCTTTTTTGGCATGTGTTTATGATTTTCGCAGGGTACCCACAAACTTGAAGCTTCTCAGTTAGGTCAGAGGCTTGTTTTTTATACTCAGTTAGCTTGCTGCAGTTGCGCCTTAACCTTAAAAATTGTCCGTAGGGGAGATTCTCTTTGAAAGGGCGCAGATGGAAGCTTTCGAACTTAAGCAAGTTATTTTTAGCAGTGGGTTTGTAAAATGTTCTGTTTTCCAGATGATCACTTTCCTTGGTAATCACCACATCAAGAAAAACTATTTCTTTCTCACTGAAACAGTGGGTGAATTTCAGGTTCTGGTCGCATGTATTGATCCAGGCAGTAAACTCAATGAGTTGGTCCAATGGTCCTTGGCGATGTCCTTGCCATTTGGTGATGTGGTGATTACCAAGGAAAGTGATCATCTGGAAACCAGAACATTTTACAAACCCACTGCTAAAAATAACTTGCTTAAGTTCGAAAGCTTCCATCCGCGCCCTCTCAAAGAGAATCTCCCCTACGGACAATTTTTAAGGTTAAGGCGCAACTGCAGCAAGCTAACTGAGTATAAAAAACAAGCCTCTGACCTAACTGAGAAGCTTCAAGTTCGTGGGTACCCTGCGAAAATCATAAACACATGCCAAAAAAGAGCCAGGAACCAACCAAGAGAGGCTCTACTTGAACCCAAAACAGCCATGGTTAATGAAATCCCACTTACTTGTGTAACCACCTTTAACAGTGTCTCCAACCAAGTGTCTAAGAGCATCAAAAAACATTGGTCCATCCTCAGCACTGGTAATCTTCATTGGGAAAAGCCCCTCTTTTCCTATAAGAAATCAGCAAGCCTGAAAGACTCACTGGTCAATACTAGACCAAAGGTAAAAGAACGTGTTGACAATCAATCAATCACGAAGACTTGGGGTTTACCTGATGTAACAGGACATTTTCGCTGCGGCAATTGCAGCGTTTGTCATTTAACGAGCAACACAAAAACCTTGAACATAGAAACTGGTAAAACATGGAGGCAGCTATCTCACACGAGCTGCAATAGCTGCAATGTGGTTTATTTAATTGAATGCACATGCAACAAACAACACGTGGGAATGACGACAAGAAAAGTAAAGCAAAGAATATGCGAGCATCGCAGCACCATCCGCTGCAGAAAAAATGCAACAAAACTGACAGATCACTTCCTTGAATCTAACCACATGCCCAATGACATGAGGTGGACTGTCATCGAACAAGTCATGGCTGGACCTAACACTCAGAGACGGCTCTTCGAGAAAGAACAGAGATGGATATACAGATTATCCACACATGTCACAGGACTGAATGATAACATTCCTTGGGCAAACATTATCTGATTTTACCACAGAAAGTATGATCTCCAATTAACCTGTGTTTGGTCGAACTATTTGTCTGACTACTGGATGATAACACTCTAGAACGTAGTATATACGTGCCCTTTTGCTTAGGCTAAATAACCCCCCCCCCCGCCCCCCTTTGTTGGACCTTCTCTGTAAATTAAGCCAAGAAGGGGTTAAGATTTTGTTCCGTTTCATTTCAGTAATTTATTAGCTATTTCCTACTCCCAGACTATCATAGCTATCTGCAGTTTCCTGCTTAACGCTGCTTAGCAATTCCGAAAACACTCGTTTTCAGATAGGAGTCCAGCGTTGCTTAGCAACACTAGGAACTAACTCCCTCCCGTCCTCCATTTCCACTAATGCCACGCGAATACGTCACTACGCATTTGCGCGACCACGCCCATCCCGGAAGCATAGCTGCCGCTATATCTATACTGGCGGCTCCTGAAACATTTGCGGGGAGGCACGGAGAGGCGAGTAGGTACTTAGAATCCTAAACCCAACTAAACTGTAAGTAACTGTAAAGCTTTCGAACTTAAGCAAGTTATTTTAAGCAGTGGGTTTGTAAAATGTTCTGGTTTCCAGATGATCACTTTCCTTGGTAATCACCACATCAAGAAAAACTATTTCTTTCTCACTGAAACAGTGGGTGAATTTCAGGTTCTGGTCGCATGTATTGATCCAGGCAGTAAACTCAATGAGTTGGTCCAATGGTCCTTGGCGATGTCCTTGCCATTTGGTGATGTGGTGATTACCAAGGAAAGTGATCATCTGGAAACCAGAACATTTTACAAACCCACTGCTAAAAATAACTTGCTTAAGTTCGAAAGCTTCCATCCGCGCCCTCTCAAAGAGAATCTCCCCTACGGACAATTATTAAGGTTAAGGCGCAACTGCAGCAAGCTAACTGAGTATAAAAAACAAGCCTCTGACCTAACTGAGAAGCTTCAAGTTCGTGGGTACCCTGCGAAAATCATAAACACATGCCAAAAAAGAGCCAGGAACCAACCAAGAGAGGCTCTACTTGAACCCAAAACAGCCATGGTTAATGAAATCCCACTTACTTGTGTAACCACCTTTAACAGTGTCTCCAACCAAGTGTCTAAGAGCATCAAAAAACATTGGTCCATCCTCAGCACTGGTAATCTTCATTGGGAAAAGCCCCTCTTTTCCTATAAGAAATCAGCAAGCCTGAAAGACTCACTGGTCAATACTAGACCAAAGGTAAAAGAACGTGTTGACAATCAATCAATCACGAAGACTTGGGGTTTACCTGATGTAACAGGACATTTTCGCTGCGGCAATTGCAGCGTTTGTCATTTAACGAGCAACACAAAAACCTTGAACATAGAAACTGGTAAAACATGGAGGCAGCTATCTCACACGAACTGCAATAGCTGCAATGTGGTTTATTTAATTGAATGCACATGCAACAAACGCTACATGGGAATGACGACAAGAAAAGTAAAGCAAAGAATATGCGAGCATCGCAGCACCATCCGCTGCAGAAAAAATGCAACAAAACTGACAGATTACTTCCTTGAATCCAACCACACGCCCAATGACATGAGGTGGACTGTCATCGAACAAGTCATGGCTGGACCTAACACTCAGAGACGGCTCTTCGAGAAAGAACAGAGATGGATATACAGATTATCCACACATGTCACAGGACTGAACGATAACATTCCTTGGGCAAACATTATCTGATTTTACCACAGACAGTATGATCTCCAATTAACCTGTGTTTGGTCGAACTATTTGTCTGACTACTGGATGATAACACTCTAGAACGTAGTATATACGTGCCCTTTTGCTTAGGCTAAATAACCCCCCCCCCTTTGTTGGACCTTCTCTGTAAATTAAGCCAAGAAGGGGTTAAGATTTTGTTCCGTTTCATTTCAGTAATTTATTAGCTATTTCCTACTCCCAGACTATCATAGCTATCTGCAGTTTCCTGCTTAACGCTGCTTAGCAATTCTGAAAACACTAGTTTTCAGATAGGAGTCCAGCGTTGCTTAGCAACACTAGGAACTAACTCCCTCCCGTCCTCCATTTCTACTAATGCCACGCGAATACGTCACTACGCATTTGCGCGACCACGCCCATCCCGGAAGCATAGCTGCCGCTATATCTATACTGGCGGCTCCTGAAACATTTGCGGGGAGGCACGGAGAGGCGAGTAGGTACTTAGAATCCTAAACCCAACTAAACTGTAAGTAACTGTAAAGCTCAGAGTCCGATCCTGGCCGCTTTGCTTCGGTCACGTTTTCGTGAGCATAACTCGTGATAGCTGTCTCATTATTTCCTTATTGCAGAATATGGCAGTTTGAGTTTTTTTACCTTCCCTCCACCCCGTGAAGCCTAAAAGATCCACAATAGGAGTAAGCCTTGATTCCCTTTTCGGCCTATGTTTGTGTGTTGTTTGTGTGTTTGCTTAGTGTGAGTGTACGTTTGATGGGACAAACAATTTGCGTAGTTTTTACTCACTTTGATTCAAATCGTGAGCAGTTGAGTCTTGCACACGGAAGTGCTGAGTGCTTTCGACTGTGTCAAAATAAACAATTAACGACCACTCGACCACCGGGCACACCGCATTCACTTGAGTGTGCCAGTTTGAGCCAAAGTTGAAACACGTAGATTCCACGTCGTTGTTTCCTCACGCTAATGGAATTGTGAGCATTTTAACCACGCACTATTAAGTGCTGAATATGATTGAATGCCATATTAACTATCTAGTGATCACCGAGCACAACACTATTGATAGAGTGTGCCAGCTTTAGTGATAGTCAGTCACTACCGATCACTTTAAGCTCTTAATGGGATGCACTATACAGCAGCAGACACGTGAGAACCAGCATGGCACTTCGTAACAGGCTTGTATTAATCATACTTGTGATTTTTTGCCTATTTTCTCCCTCCAGGTCTTTTTGCTTTTAGCTCGACTATTTTGTTTTTGAGCTTCTTTTTCACTCTGACTAATTGTCAGTAGTGCACAGGAATCTAGGGAACGGCAGGGTGTTAGTGTGTCCTGACCACCCATTTTCCTTCTGGTCCTGACGAAAACCCGGTACCTTCCATCCTACGGGTTGAAACATGTAGACCTCACACATAAGTGATACACACGGTCATAACACCTTAATGTATCCATACACTTAATTTTAATATTGTCCAGTTCCTTGCGAATACATTTTTCATACAAGTTTACCAGGACAATTTTTAACACCTTTTTTTCACTTCACACACACAAATACCAGCTCCACTGTAGTCCAGGTGTCGCAGCACACCCTGATGGCACTCGGCTGTCAGGGTGGACCCCGATGATGAAGCATGTCACCGACTAGGTCGGTGAGTGAGGGGTTTCTTAACAAAGGAAGGACTCTCTTCTTTTTTTCATTCATCCCATTCAGACCGCTTTATTCAAGCTATCTCTGATGGTACTCCTCTTTTGTTTGTTTATTACAGACACTAACAGGCCATGTCCAGTTTCACTTGCACATGCGGTATTTGCCGTAAGGTCAATTTCCTGAGTTGCGGCATTTACTGAGTGTTCTACTTGAGGTGGTTCTTTCTGCAGGTTCGTAGATTTAAACTTCTTTCCCTTCTGCAACGCCCCTCTCTTCGTTCCACTCCGTTTTCTCTTAGCTGTACCTCCACAGGCTGGGTCTATACGTTCAGGGGGCTCTTTATGTATTTCTGCTGAACATACAGTTTTGTTCTTAGGCATCCCTTGGCTCGTGCTACTTATCTGTGTGTGGGGGGGGGGGGGGTTCGGTGCGTCTACATCCTTGTCAGGGGATATTAGGATTTGTTGTAAACTTTCATTCCCCGCCCTTCCAACTTCAAGGGGACCGCGATCTTCCGGTGTACGAGCATTCGCAATTCCCCCCAGCGAAGAGCATTTTGAGAGCCCCGGCTCCAGTGACATCCGTCGCTCTGTTATGGCAATTTCATGAGCAAGCACGGATGTGGCCCTGGTAATAAACTTATCCAATGTCCCTACAACATACCCATGTCCATTCCATTTTTTACCTCTAGTATCACGTGCTTCTATTGCGGGTAGTTATAATGCGCTTTACACAGGGTATATGGCAGTAATGCAAGTTAGGTCATGTACCAATCCTAGAAAGCACTTACTAGTGTGGTGTAGGCTCTGAGCATTGGAATAATATATACTGTAGTTTAGACGTAGGACTGAGGTCTACTAGGTCTCTACCGAATATATTAAACTTAATAGTGAGTGCCAGCTAGCTCAGAGGTCACTAGAAAATTTCTCGAATTCACAAGAAGGGATTAGTTTCTGACAACGGCATAAACATGACAACTTTGTCTCTAGAGTCGCAGAAACAATAGATAACTATTTTACTCAGTCAATTGTGCATGCTTTGTTTCACCAGAGATGCAGAGAAATAGAGAGATGGGCGTTTCAATAAAAGTATTTATTGAACAGTCTTCTTTCTCAAGCATTGGAAATGAACTGCTACAGTCGGAATACTGGTTATAAAGTACAATGCATATAATACAAACAGTATTATGAAGTAGTACTATAAAAGCATGATATGGTTTCTAAGCCATAAAAGTGCATAAAACGTGTAAAATTCATACAATAATAAATAATGACTAAAAGTACTCAACTGGTGCTTCTAAAATACGCCTACCCCGGTGTACCTAACCTAAGTCTAGTACGAGGGAAGAAGTAAGTGAGGAGTAGCCTAAGTTTAGTAGTTCTCTGCCAGGAATCTATTCCAAGAATTCTCTAAGAGGTCTAATCAGCTCCGTACCTTGGTGTTAGAATGAAGGAGGTCTTGTATCTCTCTCTCAGGACTCGATTTCCCAGATACCCGCAAGGGTAAGCCGGAAACACTGGAGCTGGATTTAGCGTCTCTCTCAGTGTGTCAGCTGGAGGGTCGGCTTCCTTCTGCACTTGCTGCTGCAGGGCGTCGGGCAAGTAGATAGTCGATCTGCTCCAAATCACTGTGTGTTTGACTGGGCAAACCTGGGCATATTTATACTTTGGAGGTGCCGAGTTTGACGCATGTTTGGACTTAATATCGTCACTCAATGGCTAAATTCTTGGAAAACGCCAGGAGTTCTTGGAGAACTTAATATTCAAGCAGGGGGAAGTTCCTAGCTGCTGAAGGCGGGTTTTTCCAAGAAATCGTTGTTAATTCTCGGAACCTAGTGGAAGTAGTCATGCCGTATTTGGGCTGTGTGGCTTAGACCAAATAGGGCCCCAGTGCTCGTTTCTCCCGCACTCTTTTCCAGCTGATTGCCTGTTTGCCAGTTTTCTTGTATCTTTTGTTCTGTTGCCAGTAATTTGCCGATTCCTTGTTCCCCGTGACTGTTTCCCGCTTCCGTTCCCCCCGCTCATCGCCGCTGCTCCTCTGCGGCCCGCCCCTTTTTTCTTCTGTACCCACTCCCTCTGTTGCCCATTGGCCACCCCGCTCCCGCCTCCCAGCTGCTCCTCCCTCCCACTTGGCCATTTATGGAGGTCGCTGCGTGGTGGTGAGCTGTGACCCTTGACCCTGCTTGCAGCTCCCCCCCGTGGGTGCCCAGGACTCCTGCTCCCTCCACTGCTGCCGCGCTCTTTCAGCTGTTGCCACGCTCCTGAGCTGTGCTGATCACCCCAGTGCTCCTTTCTCCCGCACTCTTTTCCAGCTGAGTGCCTGTTTGCCAGTTTTCTTGTATGTTTTATTCTGTTGCCAGTAGTTTGCTGATTCCTTGTTCCCCGTGACTGTTTCCCGCTTCCGTTCCCCCCCGCTCCCCGCCGCTGCTCCCCTGAGGCCCGCCCCTTTTTTCTTCTGTACCCACTCCCTCTATCGTCCATTGGCCACCCCGGTCCCGCCTCCCAGCTGCTCCTCCCTCCCACTTCGCCCTTTATGGAGGTCGCCGCGCGGAAGCGCAGCGGACGCATGCAGCGGGTGTGCCAAAGGCAAGCCCGCCTGTGCCCGTCCTCGCCTGTACCGCGCCCAGCACCAGAACCCCTGGACCCCACTCCCCCCGCCACGCCAGACTGCACTACGACTCCAGCACCCTCTGTGCACTCAACACCGGACGAGCCCACCCCTGCTACCGGGCTACCCCGAAACGCACCCAAGGACCCTTCACCTGCCGCAACTGCAGCTACACCAGCACCCAGCCCACCAAAACACCAGCCAAAGAACCCAACCACCTCCGCTGCATTCTCCTCAACACACGCTCCTCTCGCACCTGAGAGGCCTTCACTGGCTCCCCGTCAACAAGAGGATCACCTTCAAGCTCCTTATCCATGCACACAAAGCACTTCACAACACCAGACCTACCTACCTCAACAACCGACTCAGCTTCCACACCCCCACCCGAAGCCTCAGCTCAGCCAACCTCGCCCTCGCCACAGTCCCTCGCATCCAGAAAACCACAGATCGCGAAAGATCCTTCTCCTACCTCGCCGCCAAGACCTGGAACACCCTCCCAACCAACCTACGACAGACTCAGGACCTACTGGCAATCAGAAGACTCCTCAAGACCTGGCTCTTCCATCAGTAGCAACCCCCCCTAGCGCCTTCAGACCCTCACGGGTATGTAGCGCGCTTTAGAAATATAATGATTGATTGATTGATTATGCCTATATAAGGATATGATATAGTATACCTGTATAAGGCATGAATCTGGAAATTTACACTAGGGGCCTAGATGCGATCACAACACCCACTCCACGATCTTAAGTTCAATTAAGCTAACCTAATAAGCACCGAACATATCTAAAGCTAGTGTTTACAATCCCACCCCAAAATACCTAAAAATGCACTTGAAATGGTTTGTACATGATAAAAATATTCAGTATTTCTACAGTACGCATTTTAAGGAAGTGATGACATTTTAAGCATATAGTATTGTATCTGAATATGTAAACTGAATGTATCATGAATTTACATTTATGAAAATGGCTCTTAAATACAGAAAGAAAGGTCGAGACATTCCATAACATAACATATCATATCAATGGTTATATGAGGACGAAGCCAAATATATTTTCTAGGCAGTGTTTCAAAAAGAAAATAATTTCTTGTTCTCTAATAATAGTTCTACTTTAAGCAGATTAGTCTGTGTCAAAAAAGTTCAATCATTTTGGAGAGAAAAACAGAGTCCCAAAGTTAAATTTCTTTGTTTTGGAAAATTGAAGGCCGAATTTCAGAGTTCAGGGAACGCTGTGTGCATGAATCAAAAGTTATTCTCGGTGTCAGGAGAAAACATTAGATCATCAAGGCTGGCAAAGAAATCGTCTACCACAGTAGGTGAAAGTGGAACCACTTGATCAAGTAGATCAAAAGTGCACAGATGAGAAGCATTGCCATCAGCGTCAGGTGCCGCATTAGCAGTGTTCAAATTAGATAGTACCTGTGTGCTTGTTGATTCATTCTCGTATCTCACCCTCAATTAGACTTACAGGTGAGACCTCAATGAATGCCGTCATCAGGATTGGTAGCCATTGAAGACAACATGATGCATGAGCCGATACAGGACCTAGCAAGGCGTCGATATCCGATGGCAGTACTGATGGAAGTGTAAGACAGATGTCCAACATGCATTCCTTTCCGCAAAGCAGGCATTGTAGAACAGGTAAGATGAAATCTTGCCAGATTGGTCTGAACGATAGAAACCACGTAGTGTTCAGATCTCTTAAACGACCCAAGCCAAGAATCTGTGAAATCCTTTCACGATACCTCATGGCAAGGAGGGTCCCTTCCATGTTGGTATGGGGATCGTTGGTTGCTGTACTTGCCATATCGGAGCAGAAGGAATAAAAATAAAATTCCTGTTACAAGTCCCAAGATGAGAGGCTGGCCGACGAACACAGAGTGCACGAAATTTGAAAAAATGCTGAGGACTGCTTCAAATGTTGTTAACAGTCCCGAAAAAATTGTCTTAAATACATGTGCGATGCCACTGGTATCAGACATGTTTAAGATTTGACTTAACATTTCTGCGAAATGTACTGGGCAGTTTGTTGATAATAATGCATGTATCTCTGCAGATGTCCTCGCAACTTGCAGATCATACGTTTCTTTAGACGAGGTCAGTGGCACAGACTTTTGCAAAAGAATGGCTTTTATTCTGCTTAAAGTATCAATTCATATATAAGAGATATTCAGTGAAGGCCATAATGTAGTCCCACTGTCTGTCTTTTGAGTTGGATACAATACTTGCATATAACAAGTGACCATGGACGACACACTAACAAGATAAAGTTTTCCTGGCATCATGCCACAGCAACTACGATCATTCAACATAACGTAACTGCCGTTGGATAGCTGCCTGAAAATGGGTTCTATCACAGTGGAGGAAGTACCGTGCAGGTGGCAAGAGAGGTTATTTGCAGAACCGTCGCAGGCTCCGTGTAAATTAATACCTTTGCACAAAAGTGTACCACTTAGTGAGTTTTTACAAATTTTTTCTCTAAGGAATACCTCTTTTCCCTTGTTCCAACATTTGTGTGTGTAAGGTAAAGTCCATGTCGATTTAATGTATTCTTTACCCAACCTTTCATATAGGCCCGCTGGCATATGCTGTAGACAATACTGAAATTGAAAAATCGTCACTGGTATCATGATGGTGCCATGAATTATCCATTCAATGACAGGCTTCTCAGAAACTGTCAATGGTAATCTTTCCAGTTTTTCAATGCTCAGCACCGTATAGTCTGCTCCTCTTTGTGCCAAAGAGATTTGTTGATCTGTAAGGTTAAATACAGCAAACAATGACGTTGTGTTGATTAGACGCCATGGCACATAGCCTGGATGCAGATTTTGCAACGTCCAACCTAGCTGCATTATAGAACGTAATTGAGACTGGTCATGTTGTAACATTAGCAAGTCCTGTTCCATTATGCCAATTGCAGAGGATACAATGCTGTCCAATGAATATATCATGGCAGACAGAGTCGTTAACCCATTGTCCACTACAGAGAGAGCTTTCTCTAAATTAATACGATCTATTTCTCGTATTCTTTCTGCAGTTTCTATTTGCGTTATTTTCCAAGCTTCATTGTACACAGCATATATACCGGCGTATATGAAATGTTTTTGCCGTGGTTTGCGAGGCCCTATTAGGAAATCTCGCAAATCATTACTTTCTTTAAGTAAAGATAAGTGATGTTTGATTTCCGGAAGTGTGGATCTCTTTAGCCACTCAAGGCATAGCTTTCCTACACTATGGGCTCGATTCCGATCCGGTAAAATGCGCTCCGAATTCCTGTACGGAGCGTTTTTCCCCGTACGAATCGAACCCGAAGGCGTCCCCGTACGAATGTGCAAGTACGATCACAACTTAATGCGTCACTCCGTACGTCTCGTAAAAAACGCAGTACGAATCGAAAGTCCGTACGAATAGCAGTCGGCTGACGCTCGACGCTACGTCCATACGTACATAAACGGCGTCTCCCGAACCAGAAAGTACGATCCGTGTTCCACACACTCCGTACAGCTCTTTTTCTACGACAGCTCAAAACTACAGTAAAACCAGACTTCGGCACGACCCGCACCCCGGTACGCGACAAGCAGGACATGGACGCCATCGTCCGTGTAATCCCTATCCTGTACGCCCACCACCTCGTACTGAGAAACCGACGACGGCGCAGAAGGTGAGTACAACGAGGTTCTACATACCTGTACGTCTTGCTACACGCGCACATCTCCATTACACGATTATAATGTCTGCCCATGTTGCGCCACACACTCCCGCACTACACCAGTGCAATACGGAGACCGGACGTACCTACGTCATCAACCAGGGGGTACGGTACGTCACCACACTACACCAGCGCAATACGCCGCACCTACGTCATCGACCACGGGGTACGGCAGGTCACCGCACTACACCAGTGCAATACGGAGACCGGCCGTACCTACGTCATCGACCAGGGGGTACGGTACGTCACCGCACTACACCAGCGCAATACGCCGCACCTACGTCATCGACCACGGGGTACGGCAGGTCACCGCACTACACCAGTGCAATACGGAGACCGGCCGTACCTACGTCATCGACCAGGGAGTACGGCAGGTCACCGCACTACACCAGTGCAATACGCCGCACCTACGTCATCGACCACGGGGTACGGCAGGTCACCGCACTACACCAGTGCAATACGGAGACCGGCCGTACCTACGTCATCGACCAGGGGGTACGGTACGTCACCGCACTACACCAGCGCAATACGCCGCACCTACGTCATCGACCACGGGGTACGGCAGGTCACCGCACTACACCAGTGCAATACGGAGACCGGCCGTACCTACGTCATCGACCAGGGGGTACGGCAGGTCACCGCACTACACCAGTGCAATACGGAGACCGGCCGTACCTACGTCATCGACCAGGGAGTACGGCAGGTCACCGCTCTACACCAGTGCAATACGGAGACCGGCCGTACCTACGTCATCGACCAGGCCGTACGTTACGTCACCACACTACACCAGTGCAATTGACGTGTGGCACATACGCCTGCAATGTGATTGTAAGTGTAAGTGGTGAGCAGAACACCCACCAGTGCCCAGCATCAGAGTGTGTGTGTGGCTAACACCCCCACCAGTGCCCACCAGTGCCCAGCATCAGAGTGTGTGTGTGGCTAACACCCCCACCAGTGCCCACCAGTGCCCAGCATCAGAGTGTGTGTGTGGCTAACACGCCCACCAGTGCCCACCAGAGCCCAGCATCAGAGTGTGCGTGTGGCTAACACCCCCACCAGTGCCCACCAGAGCCCAGCATCAGAGTGTGTGTGTGGCTAACACCCCCACCAGTGCCCACCAGTGCCCAGCATCAGAGTGTGTGTGTGGCTAACACCCCCACCAGTGCCCACCAGTGCCCACCAGAGCCCAGCATCAGAGTGTGTGTGTGGCTAACACCCCCACCAGTGCCCACCCGTGCCCAGCATCAGAGTGTGTGTGTGGCTAACACCCCCACCAGTGCCCCCCAGTGCCCAGCATCAGAGTGTGTGTGTGGCTAACACCCCCACCAGTGCCCACCAGAGCCCAGCATCAGAGTGTGTGTGTGGCTAACACCCCCACCAGTGCCCACCAGTGCCCCCCAGAGCCCAGCATCAGAGTGTGTGTGTGGCTAACACCCCCACCAGTGCCCCCCTGTGCCCAGCATCAGAGTGTGTGTGTGGCTAACACCCCCACCAGTGCCCAGCATCAGAGTGTGTGTGTGGCTAACACCCCCAGCAGTGCCCACCAGTGCCCACCAGAGCCCAGGATCAGAGTGTGTGTGTGTGGCTAACACCCCCACCAGTGCCCACCAGTGCCCAGCATCAGAGTTTGTGTGTGGCTAACACCCCCACCAGTGCCCCCCCCAGTGCCCAGCATCAGAGTGTGTGTGTGGCCAACACCCCCACCAGTGCCCACCAGTGCCCAGCATCAGAGTGTGTGTGTGGCTAACACCCCCACCAGTGCCCACCAGTTCCCACCAGAGCCCAGCATCAGAGTGTGTGTGTGGCTAACACCCCCACCAGTGCCCACCAGTGCCCCCCAGAGCCCAGCATCAGAGTGTGTGTGTGGCTAACACCCCCACCAGTGCCCCCCAGTGCCCAGCATCAGAGTGTGTGTGTGGCTAACAACCCCACCAGTGCCCCCCTGTGCCGAGCATCAGAGTGTGTGTGTGGCTAACACCCCCACCATTTCCCCCCAGTGCCCAGCATCAGAGTGTGTGTGTGGCTAACACCCCCACCAGTGCCCACCAGTGCCCACCAGAGCCCAGCATCAGAGTGTGTGTGTGGCTAACATGCCCACCAGTGCCCACCAGAGCCCAGCATCAGAGTGTGTGTGTGGCTAACACCCCCACCAGTGCCCCCCAGTGCCCAGCATCAGAGTGTGTGTGTGGCTAACACCCCCACCAGTGCCCACCAGTGCCCAGCATCAGAGTGTGTGTGTGGCTAACACCCCCACCAGTGCCCACCAGTGCCCACCAGAGCCCAGCATCAGAGTGTGTGTGTGGCTAACATGCCCACCAGTGCCCACCAGAGCCCAGCATCAGAGTGTGTGTGTGGCTAACACCCCCACCAGTGCCCCCCAGTGCCCAGCATCAGAGTGTGTGTGTGGCTAACACCCCCACCAGTGCCCACCAGTGCCCAGCATCAGAGTGTGTGTGTGGCTAACACCCCCACCAGTGCCCACCAGAGCCCAGCATCAGAGTGTGTGTGTGGCTAACACCCCCACCGGTGCCCCCCAGTGCCCAGCATCAGAGTGTGTGTGTGGGTAACACCCCCACCGGTGCCCCCCTGTGCCCAGCATCAGAGTGTGTGTGTGGCTAACACCCCCACCAGTGCCCCCCAGTGCCCAGCATCAGAGTGTGTGTGTGGCTAACACCCCCACCAGTGCCCACCAGTGCCCCCCTGTGCCCAGCATCAGAGTGTGTGTGTGGCTAACACCCCCACCAGTGCCCCCCAGTGCCCAGCATCAGAGTGTGTGTGGCTAACACCCCCACCAGTGCCCACCAGTGCCCACCAGAGCCCAGCATCAGAGTGTGTGTGTGGCTACCATGCCCACCAGTGCCCACCAGTGCCCACCAGAGCCCAGCATCAGAGTGTGTGTGTGGCTAACACCCCCACCAGTGCCCACCAGTGCCCACCAGAGCCCAGCATCAGAGTGTGTGGCTAACACGCCCACCAGTGCCCAGCATCAGAGTGTGTGTGTGGCTAACACCCCCACCAGTGCCCCCCAGTGCCCAGCATCAGTGTGTGTGTGTGGCTAACACCCCCACCAGTGCCCACCAGTGCCCACCAGAGCCCAGCATCAGAGTGTGTGTGTGGCTAACATGCCCACCAGTGCCCACCAGTGCCCACCAGAGCCCAGCATCAGAGTGTGTGTGTGGCTAACACCCCCACCAGTGCCCCCCAGTGCCCAGCATCAGAGTGTGTGTGTGGCTAACACCCCCACCAGTGCCCACCAGTGCCCAGCATCAGAGTGTGTGTGTGGCTAACACCCCCACCAGTGCCCACCAGTGCCCACCAGAGCCCAGCATCAGAGTGTGTGTGTGGCTAACACCCCCACCAGTGCCCCCCAGTGCCCAGCATCAGAGTGTGTGTGTGGCTAACACCCCCACCAGTGCCCACCAGTGCCCACCAGAGCCCAGCATCAGAGTGTGTGTGTGGCTAACATGCCCACCAGTGCCCACCAGAGCCCAGCATCAGAGTGTGTGTGTGGCTAACACCCCCACCAGTGCCCACCAGTGCCCACCAGAGCCCAGCATCAGAGTGTGTGGCTAACACGCCCACCAGTGCCCACCAGTGCCCAGCATCAGAGTGTGTGTGTGGCTAACACCCCCACCAGTGCCCCCCAGTGCCCAGCATCAGTGTGTGTGTGTGGCTAACACCCCCACCAGTGCCCACCAGTGCCCACCAGAGCCCAGCATCAATCAATCAATCAATCAATCAATCAATCAGTGACACTTATAAAGCGCGCTACATACCCGTAGGGTCTCAAGGCGCTGGGGGGGGGGAGCCGCTACTGCTCGAACAGCCAGGTCTTCAGCTTCTTCCTGAAGGAGAGGTGGTCTTGGGTCAGGCGCAGGTCGGTCGGGAGGGAGTTCCAGGTCTTGGCGGCCAGGTAGGAGAAGGACCTTCCTCCTGTAGTCGCTCTTCGGATGCGGGGGACGGCGGCGAGGGCGTGGTTGGCTGATCGGAGGTGGCGTTTGGGAGCGTAGAAGTTGACTCGGCTGTTGAGGTAGCTCGGGCCTTGGTCGTGTAGGGCTTTGTGTGCGTGGGTGAGGAGGCGGAAGGAGATTCTTTTGTTGACGGGGAGCCAGTGAAGGTCTCTCAGATGTCCGGAGATGTGGCTGGTTCGTGGGATGTCGAGGATGAGTCTGTCTGAGGCGTTCTGGATCCGCTGGAGTCTCTTCTGGAGCTTGGCGGTGGTACCGGCGTAGAGGGCGTTGCCGTAGACCAGTCGGCTGGTGACGAGGGCCTGGGTGACGGTCTTCCTGGTCTCGGTGGGGATCCACCAGAAGATCTTCCGTAGCATGCGTAGGATGTTGAAGCACGCCGAGGAGACGTTGTTGACTTGCCTGGTCATGGAGAGGGAGGAGTCCAGGATGAAGCCCAGGTTGCGTGCATGGTCTGTCGGTTTGGGTGCGGTGACCAGGGCGGGAGGCCACCAGGAGTCGTCCCAGGCGGAGGGAGAGGAGCCCAGGATGAGGACCTCCGTCTTGTCCGAGTTCAGTTTCAGGCGGCTGGTCGTCATCCACTCGGCTACCTCTTTCATCCCTTCGTGCAGGTTGGCTCTGGCGGCGGCGGGGTCGTTGGTCAGGGAGAGGATCAGCTGGGTGTCGTCGGCGTAGGAGATTATGCTGAGGTTGTGTTTGCGTACGATGGCCGCGAGGGGGCTCATGTAGACGTTGAAGAGGGTGGGGCTCAGAGATGATCCTTGGGGGACGCCGCAGATGACTTCGGTGGCCTCTGACTTGTACGGTGGTAGGCGGACTCTCTGTGTTCTCCCGTCGAGGAAGGAGATGATCCATTCCAGCGCCTTGTCCTGGATTCCGACGTTGCTGAGGCGCCGTACTAGGGTGCGGTGGCAGACCGTGTCGAATGCCGCGGAGAGGTCCAGGAGGATGAGGGCCGCTGTTTCTCCGTTGTCCATCAGGGCTCGGATGTCATCGGTGGCGGCGATGAGGGCGGTCTCGGTGCTGTGGTTGGCTCGGAAGCCGGACTGTGAGGGGTCGAGGGATCCGTTCGTCTCGAGGAAAGCGGCCATCTGCTTGTTGACGGTCTTCTCGATGACTTTGGCTGGAAACGGGAGGAGCGAGATGGGGCGGTAATTCTTGAGGTCGGTGGGGTCCGCTGTTGGTTTCTTGAGTAGAGCGCTGAGTTCGGCGTGTTTCCAGCTCTCGGGGAAGATGGTGGTGTCGAAGGATGTGTTGATGATGTCTCGCTGGTGGGGTGCGATGACAGCGTCGGCTTTGTTGAAGACGTGGTGAGGGCAGGGGTCGGTCGGTGATCCGGAGTGGATGGAGTTCATCGTGCGGATGGTGTCTTCGGTGCTGATCGGGGTCCAGGCGTGGAGGGTGGTGGTGGGGGGTGGTTGTTCGGTCATGGTGTGCGTTGGTTGGTTGTTGAAGCTGTTGTGTATGTCCGCGATCTTGTTGTGGAAGTATGAAACACTATACAATGAGACCCAAACCAAATGGCGAGTAAATCTATCAGTGACATATGGGGGGTCCAATACATCCCACTCCCCACTACTCTCTTATCCACATTATAATGAGATAATGCACTGTGCTCTGCCTTGTTTAAAATATCTGTTCTCCAAGACAACCCAACAGAGCAAAGCTCTCAGAGTGACCCCAATCTTGGTTGTTCACAACAGTCCACACCACACATTGGACCTTATTCTAAATAGAGGAAAAATGTGCGAGAAGCAAGTGACCCCTCACGGAAACACCACCAAGCGGGGTAACTGGTATGCAATTTCCAGACAGGCCCCTGTCTCATCATCGGTGGTCACTCGCTCCTCGGGAAAATAAAGGTGATAGAAAAGAAGACGTGTCCAAAACAAACAACATATAACATATAAAGTGCTACAGTGAAGTGCAGAAAATTCTGCTAGTGGCAAACACACACAAACATAATAATAGAGTGCCTAAAACCACACACAACACACCAATCCCTTATCCACTTTTATTCGTAGGGTGGTGATTGCGTGCTCTTGAGTATTAAAAAGGCTGGTAGCTAGTCATGCATACCATTACCTACAGTGCCGACATGTTTCACTGCTGTATAGCGTAGAGCAGTTTCATCAGGGCTGCACTCAAGTGCTGCCACTTCACTCTTTTTGGACACTCAGTTCTGTAAAATGCCAGGAGCAGCAAAGCTTTGCATACCAGCCACTCCGGTATCAAACTGGGACCCTAGATACTCCAAGCGTGAGTGTGCCCCTTGATTTGTAATAAAACTAATATATCGTGACGCTCTGGGAAGATGCCTTTCCTCAGCCGTATCTTATATCTATACAGCAGTACAGGCACTCTATTATTATGTTTGTGTGTGTTTGCCACTAGCAGAATTTTCTGCACTTCACTGTAGCACTTTATATGTTATATGTTGTTTGTTTTGGACACGTCTTCTTTTCTATCACCTTTATTTTCCCGAGGAGCGAGTGACCACCGATGATGAGACAGGGGCCTGTCTGGAAATTGCATACCAGTTACCCCGCTTGGTGGTGTTTCCGTGAGGGGTCACTTGCTTCTCGCACATTTTTCCTCTATTTAGAATAAGGTCCAATGTGTGGTGTGGACTGTTGTGAACAACCAAGATTGGGGTCACTCTGAGAGCTTTGCTCTGTTGGGTTGTCTTGGAGAACAGATATTTTAAACAAGGCAGAGCACAGTGCATTATCTCATTATAATGTGGATAAGAGAGTAGTGGGGAGTGGGATGTATTGGACCCCCCATATGTCACTGATAGATTTACTCGCCATTTGGTTTGGGTCTCATTGTATATTGTTGACTGTGAGTGGAGGGCGACCCTTTCCGTATTCCCTCTATGCTCCATTGTTTTTTGAGTGGAAGTATGAAGCCAGGGAGTTGCAGAGGTCTTGCGATGGGGTGATGTCGTTGTTTCCTGCGCTGGGGTTGGAAAGCTCTTTGACGATGTTGAAGAGTTCCTTGCAGTTGTGTGCGTTGTTGTCCAACCGGTCCTTGAATGCTGTTTTGCTTGGCGGCGCGGATCAGCTGGTGGTGTTTCCGGGTGGCAAGTTTGAAGGAGGTCCTGTTGTCCGGTGTCGGTTCCCTTCTCCAGACTTTCTCGAGGGCTCGGCAGTTCTTCTTGGAGCTCTTGAGTTCGTCGGTGAACCATGGGGCTTTCTTGCTGCCGGGTCTGCTGAGCGGGGTCCTCAGTGGGGCGAGTTCGTCCGCGCAGTTGCTGATCCACTTCGTGAGGTTGTCGGCGGCCTGGCTGGGGTTCGCTGAGCTGGCAGGAGGGTGCTGGCTCAGGGAGGTGGCGAGCTGGTCTGCTGTGATCTTGTTCCAGCTTCTGCGGGTGGCCTGTTGCTGGTGGTGGTGGGTCGTTGTTTTCTTGAAGGTGAAGTGGACGCAGCTGTGGTCCGTCCATTGAAGCTCTGTGGCGTGGCTGAAGTCGATGTCCTTGCTGGATGAGAAGACAGCGTCGAGTGTGTGTCCGGCGAGGTGGGTGGGGGTGGACACCAGTTGCTTGAGTCCCAGGTTGGCGAGGTTGTCGAGCAGGGTGCTGGTGTTGCGGTCGTTGTTGTTCTCCAGATGGAAGTTGAGGTCTCCCAGGAGGATGTAGTCAGCGGAGGGGAGGGCATGTGGGCTGACGAAGTCGGCGATGTCCTCGCTGAATTGTGTGCGTGGTCCAGGGGGTCGGTAGATCAGGGTGCCTCTGAGGGTGGTGTTCGGGTTGGTGTGGATCTGGAAATGCAGGTGTTCAGCGGTGGTCAGGGAGTTGTCGGTGCTGGTCGTGATGCGGATGGTGTTCTTGTGGATGATGGCGATGCCTCCTCCCATTTGGTTGGCGTTTCGGTCCCTCCGGACGATCTTGTAGCCCTCTGGGATGGCGATGGCGATGTCGGGAGCTGAAGAGGCGTTCATCCAGGTCTCCGTGAGGAAGGCAACGTCAGGGGCTGTGGTGTCGAGGAGGTTCCAGAGTTCGATGGCATGTCTGTGGACGGAGCGGGTGTTGAGCAGGATGCACTTGAGGTGGGTGCTGCTGGTGTTCGGCTTGGCGGGTGCTGGTGCGAGGCAGGTCCGGATGCAGGTGAACTTGCAGGTGTTGCAGCTGAAGGGTCCGTGGACGCATCGTGGGGTGGCTCTGCTGCATCCCGGGACTCGGCCGGTGTTGAGTGCGATGAGGGCGGCGGCGGTGTACGTCAGGCGGGTCGGTCGTGGTCCTCGAGGGCCAGGGGTCCTGGCACTGGGCGCGGTCCAGGCGCGGACGGGCGTAGACGGGCTTACCTTTGGCGCGCCTTCGGCGCACAATCGGCGCGCCCGCTGCGCGTTCGCACGGTCGCCATATAAGGCGAATTGCGCGGGTGGGCGGGGCAGCTGGGAGGCGGGAGCGGGGAGGGATACAGAAGGCAAAAGGGGCGGGGCTTAACGGCGGTGGCGGGAAGCGGGGAGGGAGAGCGGAGGTCGGCGAGGTAGGCGGGCAGACAGGAAGGAGAACGCAAAAACACGGGCACAAAATTCAAAAGAGAGACAGGCAAGGATATAAGCACAAGATCAGGAAAAAACAAATAAACAAACAATTAGAGCAACCGGCAGGCAAGCACGGACCACGCCGCTCGGAGGAGGGGGCGTGGTCAGCGGCAGCGCGACAGGCAGCGAGGCAGCTAGGCAGGGCAGAGGGGCACACGCAGCAGCTGGTGGCCGTGCGGCGCGGGGGTGTCCCACAAGTGTGTGTGTGGCTAACACCCCCACCAGTGCCCACCAGTGCCCCCCAGAGCCCAGCATCAGAGTGTGTGTGTGGCTAACACCCCCACCAGTGCCCACCAGTGCCCACCAGAGCCCAGCATCAGAGTGTGTGTGTGGCTAACATGCCCACCAGTGCCCACCAGTGCCCACCAGAGCCCAGCATCAGAGTGTGTGTGTGGCTAACACCCCCACCAGTGCCCCCCAGTGCCCAGCATCAGAGTGTGTGTGTGGGTAACACCCCCACCAGTGCCCAGCATCAGAGTGTGTGTGTGGCTAACACCCCCACCAGTGCCCACCAGAGCCCAGCATCAGAGTGTGTGTGTGGCTAACACCCCCACCAGTGCCCCCCAGTGCCCAGCATCAGAGTGTGTGTGTGGGTAACACCCCCACCAGTGCCCCCCTGTGCCCAGCATCAGAGTGTGTGTGTGGCTAACACCCCCACCAGTGCCCCCCAGTGCCCAGCATCAGAGTGTGTGTGTGGCTAACACCCCCACCAGTGCCCACCAGTGCCCCCCTGTGCCCAGCATCAGAGTGTGTGTGTGGCTAACACCCCCACCAGTGCCCCCCAGTGCCCAGCATCAGAGTGTGTGTGTGGCTAACACCCCCACCAGTGCCCACCAGTGCCCATCAGAGCCCAGCATCAGAGTGTGTGTGTGGCTAACACGCCCACCAGTGCCCACCAGTGCCCACCAGAGCCCAGCATCAGAGTGTGTGTGTGGCTAACACCCCCACCAGTGCCCACCAGTGCCCACCAGAGCCCAGCATCAGAGTGTGTGGCTAACACGCCCACCAGTGCCCACCAGTGCCCAGCATCAGAGTGTGTGTGTGGCTAACACCCCCACCAGTCCCCCCCAGTGCCCAGCATCAGAGTGTGTGTGTGACTAACACCCCCACCAGTGCCCACCAGAGCCCAGCATCAGAGTGTGTGTGTGGCTAACACCCCCACCAGTGCCCCCCTGTGCCCCCCAGAGCCCAGCATCAGAGTGTGTGTGTGGCTAACACCCCCACCAGTGCCCCCCAGTGCCCAGCATCAGAGTGTGTGTGTGGCTAACACCCCCACCAGTGCCCACCAGTGCCCACCAGAGCCCAGCATCAGAGTGTGTGTGTGGCTAACACACCCACCAGTGCCCACCAGTGCCCAGCAGAGCCCACCAGTGCCCACCAGAGCCCAGCATCAGAGTGTGTGTGTGGCTAACACGCCCACCAGTGCCCACCAGTGCCCACCAGAGCCCAGCATCAGAGTATGTGTGTGGCTAACACCCCCACCAGTGCCCCCCAGTGCCCAGCATCAGAGTGTGTGTGTGGCTAACACCCCCACCAGTGCCCCCCAGTGCCCAGCATCAGAGTGTGTGTGTGGCTAACACCCCCACCAGTGCCCCCAGTGCCCAGCATCAGAGTGTGTGTGTGGCTAACACCCCCACCAGTGCCCACCAGTGCCCCCCTGTGCCCAGCATCAGAGTGTGTGTGTGGCTAACACCCCCACCAGTGCCCCCCAGTGCCCAGCATCAGAGTGTGTGTGTGGCTAACACCCCCACCAGTGCCCAGCATCAGAGTGTGTGTGTGGCTAACACCCCCACCAGTGCCCCCCAGTGCCCCCCTGTGCCCAGCATCAGAGTGTGTGTGTGGCTAACACCCCCACCAGTGCCCCCCAGTGCCCTGCCTCAGAGTGTGTGTGTGTGGCTAACACGCCCACCAGTGCCCACCAGTGCCCAGCATCAGAGTGTGTGTGTGGCTAACACCCCCACCAGTGCCCCCCAGTGCCCAGCATCAGAGTGTGTGTGTGGCTAACACCCCCACCAGTGCCCACCCGTGCCCACCAGAGCCCAGCATCAGAGTGTGTGTGTGGCTAACACCCCCACCAGTGCCCCCCAGTGCCCAGCATCAGAGTGTGTGTGTGGCTAACACCCCCCCCCAGTGCCCACCAGTGCCCACCAGAGCCCAGCATCAGAGTGTGTGTGTGGCTAACACGCCCACCAGTGCCCAGCAGAGCCCACCAGTGCCCACCAGAGCCCAGCATCAGAGTGTGTGTGTGGCTAACACGCCCACCAGTGCCCACCAGAGCCCAGCATCAGAGTGTGTGTGTGGCTAACACCCCCACCAGTGCCCCCCAGTGCCCAGCATCAGAGTGTGTGTGTGGCTAACACCCCCACCAGTGCCCCCCAGTGCCCAGCATCAGAGTGTGTGTGTGGCTAACACCCCCACCAGTGCCCACCAGTGCCCCCCTGTGCCCAGCATCAGAGTGTGTGTGTGGCTAACACCCCCACCAGTGCCCCCCAGTGCCCAGCATCAGAGTGTGTGTGTGGCTAACACCCCCACCAGTGCCCCCCAGTGCCCAGCATCAGAGTGTGTGTGTGGCTAACACCCCCACCAGTGCCCACCAGTGCCCCCCTGTGCCCAGCATCAGAGTGTGTGTGTGGCTAACACCCCCACCAGTGCCCCCCAGTACCCAGCATCAGAGTGTGTGTGTGGCTAACACCCCCACCAGTGCCCCCCAGTGCCCAGCATCAGAGTGTGTGTGTGGCTAACACCCCCACCAGTGCCCCCCTGTGCCCAGCATCAGAGTGTGTGTGTGGCTAACACCCCCACCAGTGCCCCCCAGTGCCCAGCATCAGAGTGTGTGTGTGGCTAACACCCCCACCAGTGCCCAGCATCAGAGTGTGTGTGTGGCTAACACCCCCACCAGTGCCCCCCAGTGCCCCCCTGTGCCCAGCATCAGAGTGTGTGTGTGGCTAACACCCCCACCAGTGCCCCCCAGTGCCCCCCTGTGCCCAGCATCAGAGTGTGTGTTTGGCTAACACCCCCACCAGTGCCCCCCAGTGCCCAGCTTCAGAGTGTGTGTGTGGCTAACACGCCCACCAGTGCCCACCAGTGCCCACCAGTGCCCAGCATCAGAGTGTGGGTGTGGCTAACACCCCCACCAGTGCCCCCCAGTGCCCAGCATCAGAGTGTGCGTGTGGCTAACACCCCCACCAGTGCCCACCAGTGCCCACCAGAGCCCAGCATCAGAGTGTGTGTGTGGCTAACACCCCCACCAGTGCCCACCAGTGCCCCCCAGAGCCCAGCATCAGAGTGTGTGTGTGGCTAACACCCCCACCAGTGCCCCCCAGTGCCCAGCATCAGAGTGCGTGTGTGGCTAACACCCCCACCAGTGCCCACCAGTGCCCACCAGAGGCCAGCATCAGAGTGTGTGTGTGGCTAACACGCCCACCAGTGCCCACCAGAGCCCAGCATCAGAGTGTGTGTGTGGCTAACACCCCCACCAGTGCCCACCTGTGCCCACCAGAGCCCAGCATCAGAGTGTGTGTGTGGCTAACACCCCCACCAGTGCCCACCAGTGCCCAGCATCAGAGTGTTTGTGTGTCTAACACCCCCACCAGTGCCCCCCAGTGCCCAGCATCAGAGTGTGTGTGTGGCTAACACCCCCACCAGTGCCCACCAGAGCCCAGCATCAGAGTGTGTGTGTGGCTAACACGCCCACCAGTGCCCACCAGTGCCCACCAGTGCCCACCAGAGCCCAGCATCAGAGTGTGTGTGTGGCTAACACGCCCACCAGTGCCCACCAGTGCCCACCAGAGCCCAGCATCAGAGTGTGTGTGTGGCTAACACCCCCACCAGTGCCCCCCAGTGCCCAGCATCAGAGTGTGTGTGTGGCTAACACCCCCACCAGTGCCCACCAGTGCCCAGCATCTGAGTGTGTGTGTGGCTAACACCCCCACCAGTGCCCACCAGAGCCCAGCATCAGAGTGTGTGTGTGGCTAACACCCCCACCAGTGCCCACCAGTGCCCCCCAGAGCCCAGCATCAGAGTGTCTGTGTGGCTAACACCCCCACCAGTTCCCACCAGTGCCCACCAGAGCCCAGCATCAGAGTGTGTGTGTGGCTAACACCCCCACCAGTGCCCCCCAGTGCCCAGCATCAGAGTGTGTGTGTGGCTAACACCCCCACCAGTGCCCACCAGTGCCCACCAGAGCCCAGCATCAGAGTGTGTGTGTGGCTAACACGCCCACCAGTGCCCACCAGTGCCCAGCTGTTACATAACAACATACCATTGTGAACATCATTATCATCAGGAGATTGACACATGTTAACATACCTACATTTGAAGATCACATCAGCTCCCAGGCACATAGCAGTCACAGACATTATCACACAAACTCTACTTCAGAAAATTAACATAAATGCTTTATTCAGCTGCTCCAAAAAAGAAAAGCAAATAAGAGTCCTTGCTCATTAAAGGCCAATGGCCAGTCCAAAAAAGTCCGAGCAACAATATGTGCCTCCATTGGGGGGGATCACACACTAACTTGCCTGCACATGGCGTTTAATCCGCAGTGATAACTATGGGGGCATCATCTGTGGAATCCTTTGGCACCGCATGGACAGGAGAGGGAAGGACAGGCGGAGTGGGTGCTGGTGTAGTGGATTCATCCACACTGGCTGGTGCAGCGACGAAAGTAGCTACGTAAACCTGGCTGCACACCTCAGCCAGTGTGGAAAAACTACCACCTGAACCCGGGGACACATTGGGGGTGGAGGTAGAGGGTTGTGAGTCTGTACTCCTGGGTGTGTGGATGCGTGTGTGCGTTGTGTCCGCTCTCCCTGTGGGTGTGCCTACATCCCCTTGAGATTGTGTGCGTGGAGCTTTGAGCTTTTTCTGACGTGTGGGTGTGCTGGGTGTGTGTGACCTGTGGCGTCTGCGTGTATGTTGTGTAGATATGGGAGAGGCAGAGGTGGATGGGTCTGAAGGATGGGGGGGAGACAGAGGCTGCTGGGAATACATTGCTGCCGTCAGTGTTGACTCTATGGCAGCCACACTCCGACGTAGATCAGACATGGCTGACGACATGCCCTCCATGAACGACACCAACTGTGTAATCAGTTGTGTATGTCCATGGAGGACAGTCAGTATGGATGTCTGACCTACTGCAATCTGTCGGAGTAGGTCCACAGTCTCAGCACTGAGGGCAGCAGGGGACACAGGGGCAGGGGCTGCGGTGCCGGGAACAAAGTAGACACGGCTGCTAGCACGGACCCTAGGGACACTAATGACTGGGAGGGTGGAGATGGTACTGGAGGAGGGGACGCCAGCCAAAGATGATGGAGAGACCATTGCTGCATATTCCCCCTCCTCCTGAGAGTCTGACTCGGAGTTGTCGGCATGGTAAGATGTGTCAGTCACATGTCGTCCGGCCAGCAGACTCTCATCACCCTCCGTGCCACTGCCTCCCTCCGACTCCTCAAAGCAGGTGGCACTGTCGGTGTGTCCCTCTTCGTGGTCCGCGCCTGTGTCCCCTCCAGATTCAGATGATGATGCTGTGGGCAAGGAGAAGAATAATAACATATCAATCACCTGTACACATCAGACATGTCAGATACAATTCATTAGGCTTCATTTCTGAACATGGCATGCATCATGAGTCACAGGAGACTGAACACTGCACAATGATAAGTCTAGTTGTGGCCAATTGCGAGAGACACTACGCATAATGTATAGTAGGATACAAGCAACAGTGAATGGAAAAATCTATCATGAGCGACACAATGATGATTGACTGCCTGACAACAGGATAGCTGATGAAGCATCACAGCTCATTTAGACACCCAGCCACCCAAACCCAGACCTGCACATGTTGAATTTCCTTACACCTTGTGCCACATGGGAAAAGTCCTTCCTGAAGTGACATGTTATGCCATCCTGGGACCTGAACCATGTGTAACATCACCTCACACTGGCATCACAGCTGTTGACACCCCAAGCCTCATTGTGTGACTGACCATCAATAGTAATTACAAAGAACATTTTACTTATGTGGCAACTATGCACACACGCACTGCCCAGTGTGAGTATGCATAAGCCCAAAATATTGCACTTGTACATTGTGCACCTGTAGCCAACACATGACTACTTTAAAGAGTACCATGGACAAAGGCCACTGAGGCTGACTCGTGCAGAAGACACATGTTTAGACTCAAGATCAGTGCCTAAATATGTAGAACAGCAGATACAGTGCACATGTGGTGCCACATGTAAGGTTCCAACAGGTGTCACAGACCCCCCCTCCAACATGATGATGTGCAAAGGAAGATGCATACATAGACATTGCACCATAGGAGTACATGTGAAAAACAAACATCATCCAAAGCGCAGGTCAAAAGTGGATTAGGGCAAGGCATGTAAAGAAGCAGCTGCAGAAACGGGGACATTCTGAGGCCAATGCATGGAGTGCCTGTCTGACCACAACACTCAAACTATGGGAGTGTAACCATGCCTTTGAGCACTGCAGGGAGCATGTGACACGCATCACAACAAACAGACATAAACCTACCCACTACTTGCTGCTGTCCCTCCTGCAACTGCCTATGGAGGTCTGGGAACACCACTTCCAGGACCCGGAGCATGTTGGGGGTGAGGTGGCGGGTGCCGCCATGCCGGCGTGGAGCTTCCAGCTTTAGCTGTACTCTGGCAATGCGGCGGCTCCAGCACCGGATGTCCTGCCACCTCTTTTTGATGTTCCGGAGCCTCCTGCGAGGCCCCCCCCCCTCGCTCCTGACAGCCCTGGCGATGTCCAGCCAGATTTCACCCTTCTCATAGGCAGATACCTGTCACAAATGTAAAGTAAAACAGCATCAGTACACCTGGTCCATGTTCCAAACACACACATATGTGCACAAAAAACTTGATGATAACAGGGCATTGTAAGATAAACACATTAGCACTGTTGTGCCCGAGTATGTGGCGTGTGAGCAAACACCACTGCATGACATGCCATTGAAAGGCTACAGATGACATGATGGGAGATAAACACATTAGCACTGTTGTGCCCGAGTATGTGGCGTGTGAGCAAACACCACTGCATGACATGCCATTGAAAGGCTACAGATGACATGATGGGTGCTAAACACTCTCCCAGCATGGCACTCACTGAGCAATGTATGCTACGTCTGGGTGCACGGCAGCACGTGACACGCTGTCACACACCCCACTGCAACAAATAAGCCTCTAGTAACAACACTGTACCCCCTGCCACTCACTCCCAACAACATTGCATGTAGACACTATACATACACAGTGGCTATAATGTCACACACAAAACAGGTGCACACTCCAAGGTATTGCACACATCACTCACCTGATCCTCTGGTCTCCCATACAGCTTGCTGTAGTTAGGCAGGAGGGCATCCAGCAGCGCCTTGTTCTCACCATCAGTGAATGCAGGTGCCCTCTCCATGCTAAGCCAATCAGGGTCCAGAGGATTCAGAGACAGCAGCTGTGGTTACCACACCAATGTTGTGCAGGCAAGTGCCCTACCACAGCCACATGCTGCCTTATATCTGTGCTGCAGAGGGGCTGTGATTCCAAGGAGTAGTGTCTGATAGGCCACCATAGTTAGCATCCTACGTTCCATCCAATCACTTCACACATAAGGACATGACACACATATGCATGGTTTGAAAACTGAGCCTGAGCTGAACAACAACTTTTGCAACATTGTATACTTTTGCCCAACTGAATTTTCTCTAACACCTGTAGGAGGCTCAAAAAATTCAGTATCCATGACAACCTGGTTGCATTTTGATCTGTCCACTGTTCCCCTAGATGTCCCCTATGTATTTAATCAAATACCCACACAAGTAAGGTGACATTGCCCTTGCTATTGCAACCCATTCAAGGCGTACACACGCACGTACCATTGGGGTACGCTTTGCTCGCGTAGGGCTGAAAAGCTATAGGGAAACGAGGCGTACACACGCACGTACCATTGGGGTACGCTTTGCTCGCGTAGGGCTGAAAAGCTATAGGGAAACGAGGCGTACACACGCACGTACCATTGGGGTACGCTTTGCTCGATTAGGGCTGAAAAGCTATAGGCAAACGAGGCGTACACACGCACGTACCATTGGGGTACGCCTTGCTCGCGTAGGGCTGAAAAGCTATAGGGAAACGAGGCGTACACACGCATGTACCATTAGGGTACGCTTTGCTCGCGGAAACGAGGCGTACACACGCACGTACCATTGGGGTACGCCTTGCTCGCGTAGGGCTGAAAAGCTATAGGGAAACGAAGCGTACACACGCACGTACCATTGGGGTACGCTTTGCTCGCGGAAACGAGGCGTACACACGCACATGCCATTGGGGTACGCCTTGCTCGCGTAGGGCTGAAAAGCTATAGGGAAACGAGGCGTACACACGCACGTACCATTGGGGTACGCTTTGCACGCGGAAACGAGGCGTACACACGCACGTACCATTGGGGTACGCCTTGCTCGCGTAGGGCTGAAAAGCTATAGGGAAACGAGGCGTACACACGCACGTACCATTGGGGTGCGCTTTGCTCGCGGCAACGAGGCGTACACACGCACGTACCATTGGGGTACGCCTTGCTCGCGTAGGGCTGAAAAGCTATAGGGAAATGAGGCGTACACACGCACGTACCATTGGGGTACGCCTTGCTCGCGTAGGGCTGAAAAGCTATAGGGAAACGAGGCGTATGTACAGTGCGTCAGACATGCTCATGTGAACGTTTGTGTAGGCTGCGTTCCTGACCTCCTTCATGTCACCATTGGGAGAGTGACTCCAGGAAATCACATAGCAGGGATGTACTCTACCCTCATGTTGACAATGTGAATGCATACATCAGCATGGCATCCTCACATCAGCATGCCCCAAGTGTGTCAGACATTGAAGAAGCACAGGGACTGTGACCTAGTGCCTCAGTTGATGTGTGAAGAGCTGGCAAGACTTGTCATTACTCCTTCAGCACATGTGCATCACATGCATACAACACTTTGCACCGGCGTAACGTCTACAACATATTGCGATGCACATGAACACTGGACTGCCACACCAATCAGTACAGGGAACTGGCACATGATGACAGCAACATGCCCACTGTGACAGATGTGTAATAGACGCACAGCATGACCCAGAGTCACCACGTCATGTGTGTGCCATATGTGATATTGTGCCAGCTGTTTGCATATGAAATGTTCAGGACAGTATCATCTTACTCACCTTAGAATATCCCCACGTGTCATCCTGGACATGCCAATTTCCGCTCAGTAGTACACTTGTGTGTCGGTAGGCATGTACTGCGGCCCACCGTGTGTTGTTGGCGTTGTGTGTGCCGTGATGACGTTGTCTGGGTACTCATACGTGACCTCAGCGTGCTCACATCAGGTCCTCTGTATTTACAACACCTGCGCTGGTCCCGTATACAGGGGTGTGGAATTTAATAAAATATCTACTTGTCCATAGGACAGGTAGCTTCATAAATCTACTTGTCCTGTACAAAATCCACTTGTCCCTTTGGTGCCATCATGTAGTGCACCGTCAAAAATTTGCAGCACTCATTATATAAGAGCTCGGATAATACCCTCCTGGTTATGTCAGGCTCCTAGTATAGAAGGATTTGAATACTAGTGATTACTTTATTTTGCCTCTTGCCTGCAGATCTACCCATTCATCCTTTCATTCACCCACTGATATCTAGCATTTCACCTTTACATTGGCTTCCATGCATTCTTTCATCAGCCTTTCACCATTCTGTTTGTCAATTCATCCATCTGCCCATCCATATCCAAATCTACCCATCCATCCCCAATCATATCCATCCATCTCAGCCATCTGTCCATCCTTTCCCTCACCCATTCTTCCGCTCATCCATCAATTTACCCTTTCACTCATCCATCCTTTTACTTACTGATCTATCCACCCTGCAACCCATCTATCTTTTCACCCTTTCCTTCATCAACACATCCATCGTCCATCCACTGTCCCTATCATCCATCCTTTCACTCATTCATCCATCTAGGAAGCCACACTTACACTCATACTCATCTATCTACCCTTTCACCCACACATCCATCCTTTCACTCACTTACCCTTACACGTTAATCATTGGCCTTTGTCTGCCGAGCTGCAGACAGAAGAGGCTTTTCAAGAGCTCCAACCCCACTGTAGCTGCTAAAGCTAGTGGTTCACAATGCCCTTGGGGCCCAACCTACTCTTCCAGCTCCAAATCTATCCTTCAAACGCATCCATCCCTCCTTCCTTCCATACATATATCCATCCATCCTTTCGCTCATCCATCCATCCACTTCCACTCCTCCATCCACTTCCACTCCTCCATCCACCCTTTCACTCATATCCATCCACTCTTTCACTCATACTTCCATCCAGCCATCCTTTTGCTCTTCCATCTTTCACCCCTCCATCCTCCTTTCCACTCCTATCCATCAACCCTTTCACTCATCCCTCCATCCATCCTTTTGCTCTTCCGTCTTTCACCCCATCCATCCTTCTTTTCACTCATATCCATCCTCCTTTTCACTCATATCCATTCTCCCTTTCACTCATCCCTCTATCGCCTGTTTCACTCCTCAGTCTATCCATCCTTCCACCCATCAATCTATCCATCCTCCACCCATCAATCTATCCATCCTCAAACCATCAATCTATTCATCCGTCCACCCAGCTATTCATCCGTCCACCCAGCCATCCATCCGTCCACTCAACCATCCACTTCATCAGCCATCCACCCACTCCATCAGCCATTCATCCACTCTCTCTCATCCATCAATCCACCCTTTTATTCAACCACCCATCCTTTCACTCATCCATCCACTTTCACCCCATCTATTCACTCACCATTTCACTCATCCATCCTTGCATCCATCATTTCACTCATCCATCCACTTTCACCCCATCCATCAATTCATTCACCCTTGCACTCATCCATTCTTCCACTCATCCATTCTTCCACTCATCCATTCTTCCACTCATCCATTCTTACATACATCCTTTCTCTCATTCATCCATGTATATATCCATCCACCATTTCATGTTAATTATGAACCTTTGTCTGGACCTGCAGAAAGAAGAGGCCCATTAAGAACTCCACAGCTGCTGTAGATGCTACAGTGGCGTGTTAAGATGCCCCTGGTGCACGCACAAATTGAGACGTGAGGCCCAGTGCAAGGAGAGAAATGAGGGTGTGCCTGAGGATTGCATCAATTCCCCATGGGCAAACTTATTAACTTTAATGTAAGCCCTGGATGCGGTAAAATATGAGAGGCCAAGAGGAGCGGGTCAGGGCAGTCACAGGGGGTTAGCAAGTACATGCACTGAGTGAATAATAAGGTGTACAGGCAGAGCAAATTGTAAAGGAGGGTTGTGCAGGGGCTGCATGAGAAAGGAAAGCATGAGCTTTATTGTAGGCCCCCCGCGAGGGTGAGGAGGGATAATTGGGCCGATTTTGTGGCTCAAGGGTGAAGCACAGAATGAAAGGCAGAGGGGTCACAAGGTTAAAGTCAGAGCAGGAGCCATGAGGCCCTTAAGGCAGCCCCTTACATTCCAGTGATGTCTGTGTTCTGGAGTTGCGTCTTGTGCTCGAAGAAAATGAAAGGACCAGGGGAGGGCCTGGAAGCCACACAAGAGCCTCGGGGAGAGAGCAAAAGACTGTCTATTTGTCCTTTGGACAAGTTAGAAATTAAAACCTCTTGCCCCTGTAAGAAATCTAGATGTCTCGGGCGTCGGGAGATAGGATTTCCCCACCCCTGCGTATAAGTGTAACCTAACTCAAGAAACAAGATCATAGTATGATCACTTCTGACCATTTCACTTGGATTGTCTGACTCAGGACGGTGCCAATAGGGATGTCTATTTCAAAGCCTGTGAGGATTGCAACCCTCTCATGTTGGTGACTGACCCTCACCGTCGGTGTCTCCACAGTGTTCACGTCAAGCAAGACAAGTAGAGCTGCTCCGACTGCTGGGACCAGACATATGAATGCAGGTGTGATTGGTCACACATGCCGCTCAGATTCCAGCAGTTGTCCCTGCAGCACAATGGCTCATGGTCTGGACGTAGGAGGAGTGCCTGGGCGTGGGTGTTGAGACATCATTGCCCCTGGATTTGACATCAGTCCTCCAGGGCCAAGTCGTCAGGTAACCCATGTATGTGAAAGAGATGTCATCACACTTCAAAATCTACACCATGCACGTGCAATACTGCATGGGATTCGGTTGACACCGCCCACGCGGCTCTGTCAAATTTGCAGCCGTTGTAGCCAGCACCACGACCTGTGGTCCTCATGTCCATGATGTCCCTCACACCAACAAAGGCCAACGCGGCGGATTGTGGCCCAGCGGACCCGTCTGGGGGCACTTGCGCGTCTGGTGATTTGCCCGTGACGCCATCACTCACTTCGTCCCTGATGCAGGCGGTGCATTTGTGCCAGACCCGCTGTGACCGAAAGGATCTGAATGTTGATCCTGGTCCTCGCTGGTTCACCTCACAACCTCACTGGCAACTGTCCCCCAGGTGCCAGCCTTTGCGGCATTCTCGGGTGGTGGTGTACCCAATACCACACCCTGTACGGCACTGCCGTGGGAACTGTGCGGCAGCATACCGCCATTAATGCTGCAGGGGGGGGTTCAACTCCTACGAGCCGGCCACAGCTCATGACAGGCCTGATTATCATGAAATGTGTGTCAAAGAGTATTGGGAGGGTCGTGAAGACCCACTGACACATGAGTGTCGTTCCCAAGGTGACAGGACAGGTGGACTGGGGCATGCAAGTGGTCTGGACACCTAGCCAGACACTGGTGATGTCTCTACTCCAAACCTGTTAATGGATGACCGGCCAACGTACAGTGTAATGTTTATGTGTGCGGCCATAGCCTTGCCCAATCATTTCCCCGTTGCCGCGGTGAGGACCAACCTCCTCACTGAGGTCCTTCAAGTGCAGTCACGCTCCGCTGAGCGTCTGCAGGCCTATCCTGAGGAATGTACTGTATCTATATTGTTCTGCATGTACAGGCACGCTGCATGTTTGGCTGTAGATAGGCACATTGTCAGACGACCACACCCCTCCCTGGACCGGCCATGTGCCCTGTCCTCCCACCCCAGAGAGCATGGGCATCCTGCCCGCCAAATCACAGACCACATTCCCCCTATCTCTGCTGTAGAGGGTATCCAAGAGGTCTGAGCAGTACGGACAGATGTCATCATCCTCCCTGAGTCTGGGACTGAGGTCTTACAACATCACATGCCTCTTTGTCTGCTTCCCACACTGTCTGTGGGACATGGTTGTGTAACTGCTGGCAGAGTGTGCGTTGTAGGTACGGGCAATACTTGGCCAAGCACTTGTAGGATGCCAGTCAGCAACACCGTATTTCATCCGGTGATGGATCAATATCCCCGACTCACATAGATGGCATCCAGGGAGGCAAAATTGTCTGAAGATTGGTATGTATTCAAAGTCAGGAACATGCTACTTACTACTGTTCCATTATGATATTTTGTTACGAAAGGTAAGTAACCAGTTCATAAATTTCAGTACATCTTCTGTTGGAGCATCCACATTGTGTCCTTGCCGTGATTACAGGGTTTCTAATGTACGCACACCATGCCACTTGTGTTAATGAAGCGCTCATATGTGTGATGGCACCACAGACCATTTGTGACTAATCAAACATTAATGCAGTATGATGATGTTCAGGTAATAGTTAGGGAAATATCACACCGCAACATGACTATGTCAGAACTGTGCAAATGATGCCACATGTGGTCTGTGTATTGCTGTAAGCTGTCTGGATGTGCAGACAACCTCCTACTGACATTCACATGCCGTGTGTCACTGACATGATACATTATCATGCTCAATAAGACCTTTCCATCAGATATTTAGTATGCATGTCATATCCATTCCACAGACCACAGGTCTTGTACTGTTCATGGAGGAGTGGCTGGGAGTTTCAACATGTTACAACAGTGTGTCTCCCACACCACACTCACACTTGTCTAGATTTGTTGAAGCAGTGTTGCTTGTGCCATGTACATTGTTATTGTCTTAGTCAGACAGTTGAACACATTTCCTAACATATGTGTTTTGCAGGGCACCCCCTCTGGAACGGCCGTTACCTGACTTGGAAGCCATGAGGGAACGCAATTGCATCCGTCGTTATCGCTTCACCAGACAGATAATCAAGGACCTGACGGACAGACTGGAGGCTCACCTGCAACCACGACACAGGTATCCAACGGCGCTGACACCCAAGGTAAAGGTGATGGCAGCCCTCCATTTCTTTGCCACCGGTACGTTCCAATTGACCATAGCTGATGTGGGAGGGATGTCTCAGACCATGTTCAGCCGTGTATTGACAGATGTTTTGGCTGCGATGTTGCTCCACCTTGATGAATTCATCACATTCCCTACTCCAGAACAGTTGACAGATGTCAAGGGGGAATTCTATGCCCTGGGACGCATGCCACATGTTATTGGTGCAATTGATGGTACACATGTTAGTTTGGTGCCACCACAGGCTCAGGAGCAGGCGTATCGCAACAGGAAACACTACCACTCAATAAATGCCCTGGTGGTGTGTCTTGCCAACATGATTATCTCACATGTATCTGCACGTTTTCCAGGATCGTGCCACGATGCTTTCATCATGAGGCGTAGCAGGGTGCCACAGATGATGCTGCAGCTGCACAACCACCGGGCATGTCTTGTTGGTGAGTATACTCGTCAGCTATGTATGTCAGTATGTCACACCTTCTTCATCAGAATCATATTACACACTCATTTCCATGATGTGGATTTGCAGGAGACGCTGGATATCCAAACATGCCGTGGCTCATGACTCCACTACGCAACCCCAGGACAGCTGCAGACCAGCGGTACAACAATGCTCATGGGAAGACCAGGCGGGTGATAGAGCGGACATTTGGAGTCCTGAAGAGCCGGTTCAGGTGCCTGGACAGGACAGGCGGAGCCCTCCAATACAGCCCACGCAAGGTGTGTGACATCTTCACTGTGTGCTGCATGCTTTACAACATGGCAGTGGAGAAGGCCGTGCCGCTCTACCTTGACCCTGATGAGCTGGAACATCCGCCCGTAGAGGATGAAGGCCTTGCCCAGGATACCAGTGATGAGGAGGTAGAAGATGATATCCGGAGTCACCTCATCCGCAACTTCTTCTCATAATGGTGAGTCATAGCTGGTTATATGTAATACATGTATGAGAGAGTTGCATGGGTAGCATGATGTGTATGCAGCAGACTGTATGCAATGTCACTTGGATGTCTGTAGTGCTGTGTCACACAGGTGCAGATGTAATGCAACACACATACGTGCTATGTGTATACTTTGAATGTACAGGTGTACTACAACAACTGGATATTGTAAAGGACATTGTCTGAATGACATTGTACAGAATTTGACCCCTTGTGTGCCACTCTCATCCACAGCTCACCCTGCCTGTTGTCCGTTTGGGTCATTGTGGTCACCCTGCTATTGCTGAAGATGATTGCAACGTCAGCCTAATCAACGGAGCATGCATGGACATGTGGAGAAGTCATTTTGGGTAAGGACTCATACGAGGCTGTTTAGCGTTGGTATGTGTAGAAACGTGTGGTACATGTTCATGTGCATGTAGTGCGACCATGAATACATGCAACAACAATATGTTACTTATTACATGCATGCCCACTCCCATGACAGGATAGTCACCCCATCTGACAGTCATCTGTTGTAGTTGTATACTCTGGTGGATGCATCAATGTGTGTAGACATTGCCACTGCAACATTGCACATACCATGGTTTGACATTGTTTCAGAGCTCTCAAATACGGACTCTGTGGGGGATTGCAGCATCACTGTGTGCATTAGAATGTGACTGGATCCTCGCCTCCACCTTGTGGGACAGTCCAGTTTGGTTGCCATTCCACCTTGTCGTGTAGGTGTTGCCCACTGTATGTCCCACATGTACTGAGAAATGTCCTGTGAATCTGTGGACATGGATGCATTGCCCCTTGTTGCACTATTTCATGTCACTGTCACGTCGTTACCTCCGTGCAGGTTGAAAATACTGCTCCACCAGCCTTCACAGTGAGTAGCACTTCTGTTTTGAATCACATGATGCCATGTATGTTTTGCTTGAGACATGACAATGTTGGGATGATGCATATCTTAATTATTGTGTAGCACCAGTGGAGTGCGGTCATGCACATGATTCTCGAGTTCCGTGCAGCATTCATGTGCAATGGTAGGGTATCATATTGTGGTTTGGTTCAACTTGACTTCCAGTTGATATTTCTTCTAACAGCATCTCATGTTTAGCTTAGTAATGCTATGTTGATAGATCAAAAGACTGGCCACAGAGTGCCTTTGTAGGAAATGGGACCCCCGGGCGGCCAGGGCTTGCGCCACAGCCAGTCAGAGACCGCCACTCCTATGTAAAGTCGACCCCTGCTCACCCTCTAGGTAACGCGGTGTGGGCAGTCAGGCCTATCTCGGAGGACATGTGTGAAGCATTTGCGCACGCACCCACCAACAACAACATCCAGGGCCTCCCACAAAAGGACTCCACACCAAGTATATATGAAAATAGTCTTTGTATTAAGAAGGACACATAGGAACACACATTGTACAAGGGGCCCGAGGCACAGGCCGGGGTTACACGGAAGAAGGTACAGGGCAGGGCCAAGGGGCCCCTGCCAGGGGTATGCACATGATAGAACTGGCATTAGAACACATATCCACTGGGAGCTTCCTAGAACTAGCAGTAGAACTCACTCTGACCAGGGATCACATACAGGGTACATCGGGTATTCAGGAGGGAAGGGACAAGGTACATAACACAACAGAGGCCCCCATCAGCAGGGCAACACAGAATAATTCTCAGCATCACTTTGATATTAGTCAGTAGCACCCCATAGGCCAGATGGCCTTCCTGGGGCAAGGGCGCCTTAGAGTCTCGATGTTCAGAGTGGGCTGCAAGGGGCCCGGGGCAAATGTAAACGTGGCAGCGGCCCACAAAGTGCTGGGCCGCTGAGGGGCTTTGATGTAGCCTTGCAGGCTCGGGGGAGGATGACTCCATGAGGGAGCCTCCAGGGCTCCAGAGCAAAGATGCCGGGTGGAGCCTCGCCGGCTCGAGGGAACAGGGGGGCAATGCTGGAGCCTCTCGGGGCTCATGATGAGCGGGGGAGTCCCTCTCGGGGCTCGGGAAAGGAACTGTGGGCAGGCTGGGCCCCACTCGGGGGACCCGGCGTCACTGGGGGCCTTGCGGGCCTCTAAGCGCATGTGGGCTCGTGCTGGAGGGGAGGGGCGGGCACCAGCAATGCGCCCCGACGCCCCGCCTCCCCTCCTGCAGCACTCACCGGTCGGCTGGCAGACGCGCTGGTCTCTCCTCGCTCTCCGGGGCTCCCTCTTGCTCCTGGGGCCCCGGGGGGGGGAGCGGCAGTCTCCTGGGGGGAAAGCAGGGGCGCGGAGTAGGCTCCCGCGGCTCCCTGCATTCACTTGCTCTCTCCTTTCCGCCTCCTATGCTCCTGGGGCCGCCGTCCAATCCCAGCGCGGCCCGGGGAGACGTCAGCAGCTAGACCCGGGTCAGCGGCCAATCCCAGCGCGGCCCGGGACAGACAACACAAAGGAACCCGGGCCGGTGGTGGTGACCTCGGGGAAACTGGCGAGGGCTAGGTTCCCTCAAGGGAGAAGGGCAGTTAGTGAGGTAGGCACTCGCTGGGGGAATAGAACACCCCAAAGAACAGGGCAAAAGGCCGGGTGGCACCGGCTGGAGGAAATAGTACCCCCAGGCGCTAGGACAGGATTACCGCGCTTTGCAGGGGAGGTAGAGCACTCCCAGCGTGGGTAAACTCCATGAAGAGCTCCAGGCGCTCGAGGGCAGAAAGCAGCGCTCCCAGGCGCTAAGTAGGAAGAACAGCGCTCCCCAAGCGCTGGGGGTCAGAAGTAAATGCTGGAGGAAGAGCAGCAGTCCAAACAGAGTCCAGGACCTCAGGTGGAGCTCAGCAGCCCCTAGAAGGGAAAAAGGTCATCAGTAGTCCAGGAGTAGGGCAGGGCCCAGGGAGGCAAGCCAACCCTGAGCCCAAGCAGCGGCAGCCCCTGGTAGATTCAAGTTAAGAACAAGAACAAGTCCAGAGTGTCACAGCACCCTTTTCATACACACATTCCTGGTCTGAAGGGGCAGGCAGGGAGAGAACCAGCTGTAACTGGGTATGGGGGGATTCTTTACACTGGCCAGGCTAGGAACATCAGCCGCACCCCAGGGGGTGGAGCCAGCATTGTCTGGGGAAAACCCAGCCTCATTCATGACACTCAAACCAGACAGTCAATCCACAAGCAGACCCAGGCTAACTCCTCCCCTCACATCAGCATGCTAAACACTCCATTCACCACCGGGGCAGACCCTCCCAGATCCTGGGAGCCAGGCTCACCAGCCAGCCTCAGCCAATCATACGCTAGGCACACATTTCACAAATATGCCAACTTCTAAAATAGGGACTTCTACACTAGACACACTCATGCCACATATACCGTTGCACAGCACCCAATCTCACGAGTTCATACATACCAGACTTGACCCTGCACACCCTACGCATCGGGAACTACCGAGGACTCATCCATTCCCCATGTATTCCTATGGAAGGGTAGGTCGCTCTCTCTTTACACGCACTCAGAGGGGGAATCACCATCCCCAGGTTACATATACCATAAAAACTTCAGGGGCGGACCTGCCAGACGGGCCAAGTCCAACAGCCTTCATTGCATGTAGGTCATTAGCTTCCTCATCATATGTGATTCTTACAGCTGTTGTGGGTGAAGTAAATATTGCCTACATGGCCCTTATGGGTACACATGGTCAATAACAGATATTACAGTCTGCGTAAGTAGCATTGCCAACTGTTTTCATTTGTTTGTGAGTTCCACCGCATCTGAGCCAGTGAATGTATTTCTACCAACATAGGTCACATTGCATGGTTGCTCACTTGTGAGCGTTTCACAATACTCTAATGGATCACAGACTGTCCTAGGTTTTATGTGTCCGTGTCATTGGATTGGATCTGATGTGATAGCATGATGACTAATGTAATGTTGTCTCCAGTCATTTTACTTCACAGGTGTGACTGGTACAGTGTATCACATGAGGTCTTTGTATTAGCAGTGACAATGGAATGTACTCCTAATGGTTATTTGCCTCTGTTTCAGGTCTCCCTCCCAGTAGTTCCCATCCTATCCTTCCGTCGCCTGATAACCCTTTTGTGTCTGTCATTTGTACTCAGACCAAGGGGCTATTTGGAGGTGGAACCCTTTGAGCATCACACCACTCTGATGAGGAAAGGTACGGCCAGTCCTTGACAGGCTTCTACCCAATATTACTGCTGCATTACAGGTGACATCATTTATAGTGTCAATTTGAGTCCTTGCCAATGCACATGTATGTTTGACAGTGCTCCATGGGCTCACAATGTAATTAACTCATGTTGTGCATGACGTGTGTTCATATTTAAGATTCTTCCGCCTTCATGTCAACGGACATGTCCTTCTAATGTGCATGTTTAGTATTTGGCATGTAGTATGCTTATGCTTGTTGTGTTGACGTGTCCAGCGGGCACATGCATGGTGTATGGGAAGGCTGTAAAACTATATTTTGTGTAAGGTCGATGGCTTTGTAGCAGCTGTTCAGCTTTCCACACCCTAGCTGTAGTCCACACCTGCTGACACTGTGTGTCCTGTGCCCCACATGTATGTAAGGTGACTGTGATCTTTGGTCATTACTGTGCCATTTTATTTGCATTGACCCCGAGTGAGTCAGACACTCCTGCCTTCACATTCACATTTAACTCAGTGGCTTGCAAATGCCCTTGCGGTATGTGCCCATTTGGCAAGTTGTCACAGCCCTCCTGCCGTCATGTCTTCACTCATTGCTGCTGCATGCACAGGCACGATGCAGCACACACGATCCAGGTACACAGACACCCACAGGATGACCCTCCTTCCATCCTTTTGTAGAGCATGCTCCTGCCACCCTACACACAGACAACACCAGACTATCACCCTCCTGGTATCACAATGCTTCAGACTCAGCCACTGCAGCTTATGTGTCTGTGTGTGCAGCACATACTGGCACAACTATGCAGATTCACATTACCTTGGGTCTACGTACCACCAGGTCATGTGCCGTGCACAGCACACACACACCTTCCATAGGCACAATATTGTACATTGTTACCTTGTCAACACCACAGCAGGAAAAATCATCTTGCTAACAGTCACGTGGCAGTACACAACCTGGTCACACCACTTCGACATAGCTGTCACAGTCAGTCAAGTTGCCACAGGGTACACACACCATGACCACATCTCTTGGGTGTGGTGTGATTTACCCAGTCTGGTGTAGGTATGTGTCAGACGTGGGTAGTTGTTCTGTATGCGTTGCTCCCATAACAGGAGTCTAGTACTTGTAGCTACATAGGGGTAGGTCACCTACTCAGGTGTGCTTGTGTAGAGAGCAACAGCCCATTGCCCACAGTCTGTCCTGCCACCCTTGTCCTTTGCGCCATTCATTACATCCACAGTACTGCATCATGTTGATGATAGTTCACATAACCCTAGGACACAATTGTATGTACTCCCTACGTGGACAACTAGTATTGTCACAATGATCTGTACACCTCAATGTGACTCTCCTGGGCCTGGCTGTGATAGCAGTTTGGCATCCAAACCCCCCTCCAGCATTTACTATCCCACACAGTTGTGTCTTGCCATCCATGTATGTAGTTGTTAGTGATTTCTGACCGATGTGTGTCCTCACACGGAATCTGATACAAGTGTGTGGATTGCTGCTGTTTGTTGCATACCCGTGCATTGTATACATTTGCACACACATAACATTTTATGCTGTGGTTCAAAGATAAATCGACAAATGCCTATGTGGTTCAGTGTATTTATTTGGTGATCTTGTGCTGGAAACGTGAATAGGTGCTGTACATAAAGGGGTTGAATCCAAAGTTCAGTGGTGGGGAGATGAGTTGCCTTACAGTTACTCTCATCAGAGTCCAGGCCACAGTGCTTGGCATCATCGGGTAGACTGTAACCAGCAAGTCCATGTGGGAGAGTCGCATAGGGGATACTGTTGCACCCAGGGGCAATATGCCAGGTCCTGTGTCCTGGGAGTCGTGCATGGGCCACTGCCCCTCAACGTCTTAGCCGTGGACGACCAACCTTCCTTGGGAGGCCCTCAGGTGCAGGCCTGGACGATGCATGGGAAGCTACGTCAGAGAGTTCCTCCTCCTCCGCCTCCCCCCTCCCTGCGGCTGGTGTCACACTTTGCCGTGATGTTGATGGCCTTGTGACACAGGGAGGGTGCTGCATGTTGGCAGCTATCTGACGTAGCGAGTGGCTCATTTCCCGATGCACCATCAAGAGCTGAGCCAGACTTTCCTCCACCCGTCCATAATGTTGTTGTTGCCTGGCTATTTGCTCTGCCTGCTGTTCTTTCACCTGGTTGAGGACCTCCGCAAGCTGCCCTACCTCCCTGGTGTCCCGCCGGTATGCCTCCAGGATGTTAGTGAGTTCAGGCATACCGGTCCCTGCAGCTGGCTGTCCAGATTCCCGCCTCCGCCTTGCACCTCTGCCACCACCCTGACCCACATGTGCACCGCCTGCACTTGTGGGCACATCCGGTCGACGGGCCCCCCGAGTGCTGGCAGAGTGGAGGTTGTCAGCCACCTCAGGGGCGCCCGACAAAGGGTGTCCCTCATCTTCAGACAGGCCCTCTGATGGATCATGTGCAAGGCTCTGACCTGTCTGCTGTGATGTGTTGGGAATGGTTCCGGTGGTTGGCAGAGAAGTTTCTGGTACAGTTGCTGTAGGTGTTTGGGATCCAGAGGTGCCAGGTTGGTTGGGGTCATCCACAGTGCGTTGAGTGGCCTGGCTGTCGGTGGGGTCTGTGTCCGGCTGAGCCTGGGACTGGGATCCTTCTCCCCCCTGGGGTGGGTTGGGCTCCACACGTTGCCCTGTGTGTGGGAGAGAGAGACACTGTTAAGGCACTATCAAGTGACATATTGTTTATTTATCCATTATCTGCATCACTGTTCCACATGCTTTACATTGTTGTCATTGTTCAGTTGTGCATGTAGTGGTAGTAAATTGACATGTACTCAGGGGTATTTTTCATTCTTCCAATCTCTTGTCAATGACTGACACAGCCATTGCTGTGTCTTGTATTGCCGGCACAACACATGTTAAGCATTGCTCAGGTTGACGCAACATCCAGGATATGGTGAAAATCCTTATGCCTGCGTCAAGCATGCACAGAGTTTAGATGCAGCATGTTGATGTAAGAGACAGGGCATTATAAATTAGCATGACATCAACTACATTGGATGTATTTTGCTGTTCCGTGATGGCCACACAATGCCAACACCCCTGGACCTGTACACAGACTTATCGATCATTGCTATTGAACGTGTCACTTCTCTGAGACGCATCACCTTGTCAATACCCATGTCCATGTTGTTACTTACGTGCATCCACATCAGTCATGAGATGGGGCAAGTGCATTGTTTGGAAGGCACAATGGACTGGAGCTTCTTCAATGTGCATGTCTTACTTGTATGCATATTCATATGAGTGAATGTTTAGTTGTGATACATGACAATTGTGACATTGTTGCACTCCTATGGTTGTCCCCAGGTGATGAGTTTCTGTAAGGGGTGTGTATGACAGGCCATGTCAGTAGTTTGCGTGTGATTAGCAAGCCTCCATTGTTAATAATTTGGCTGCCCCCTGATGTGGCATGCTGGCATATTTGTGATTTTGGGTTCATGCACAGGATGTGTGACCTTGTCCTGGTGTTTGTGTTTGCAGTGATCACATGAGAGACTTGTGGTGCCTACACCTGTGCCCATTGTGTACTACAGACCATTCCCAAATTTGTGTCCTGACACAGTACATTGTCCCCTGCAAATGGTGGGTGTGTTGCAGGCTATTAGTAGATGACTGCTGTCCCTGGACATTCATGTCTATGGTGTTTTGAATGCCTGTGCAGTGCTTGGGTGCAACTGTCTGCGTGCCCAGGGGGCTGAGTTGAGGTGACTGAGGCAGGTAGACAGAGGGATGGAGGCAGACTGAGGGAGGGAGGGAGTGCAACAGGGGGAGGGGGCGACAAGGGGAGGGGGCGACCGAGGGAGAGGGCAACAGAGGGAGTGGGCGACAGTGGTAGTGGGAGAGAGAGGGAGACAGGGATGGAGCCAGGTTGTTTGTGCGTGCTTGCTCGCTGCACTGCCTTACTGTGCCACAAAATGTAGCTTCTCTGGAATGCCGGGCCCCGGGGGAAGCAGAGTCGCAGACTAGTCTTCCCCCGGGGTCTTTAGCGCAGGGGATAGGCCAGGTAGGGGAAGGGGAGGAGTCCGGGGGTGGGTATTTAGGCGCGGGGGAGGAAGGGAACTTCCTCTTTCTGCGCCTGGCACCATCGGGAGGGAGATCAAAAGTTGGTTAGTTTAGGGCTAGTTATTCTTGGAGTGACCGTAGTGTCAGGTTTGGGTAGGAGTTCGTCCGGAGCTGTTTCACGCCAGCTGGGTATTTTTTTATACAAGCCTGTAGCATGGTTTTTGGCGAGCTGTTGGGGGTATCCGCAATACAGGTCCGGGAGGCCTTGCTGTTGCTCGCGAGGGCCGGTCGGGAAGACGTTATCCAGCCGGGGGTTTTGGTCCAGGCCTGGGTGGGGGCCACCAGGGGCTTGCGCGCTGCCTTGGCAAGGGATAAAGCTGCGGTGGTGGCCTGCCAGGATGATGAGCAGGACGCTGCGGGCCCGGATTGACGAACGGAGGGGGCGGAGTGCCCAAGGACCCGGGGCGAGGCTGGAAACGCAGGAGCCTGCCCCCGCGGGCCTTCCCTCTGCTTGAGTTTTTGCCTGTGGCTTCGGGGGCGGCCGTGAGGGCCGCGCCCCCGCGCTTCCGCCCAAAGGGCCTCTGCTGGTACCGGCCGGCGCTATGCAGGGTGAGGGGCAGGCGGACAGCCTGTCTGGGCCTGCCCTGGAGCAGGCGGGAACACCGGGTGGGGGGGGCCCTGGGTTTTCCGGGCAGCCGGCTCTCAATGATCCTGGGGAGGATGTGCTTGGGGACGCCTTGCAAGAGTCTGAAGGGCTGGAAGAGGAGGCCCACATTGACCTGTCCACCGGCTCTAGTGCTGGCACGCCGGCCATGGCGAGGCAGGGGGCGGTGGGGGACCTGGGGGGCCGGAGTGGGACCCCCACTCTGGTTCCCATTGCCGGGCCTGGTTGGGTTCCTGGTTTTCCGCAGGTGGGTTTCTTCCCCCAGGGGGCTGATTATTTTGGCTACTGCCCGCACCCTCCCCCTCGGATCTGGGGTGCCGCTTCCTGGGAGGACAGGGCCCGGGGAGAGAGGATCTTGGAGCAGATTCTGGAGGTCAGGTGGGCCGAGGAGACACGGGCCAGGGTGGGGGCTGTGTGGGGCCATGAGGTTGAGGGCCCTCCCACCCCGACCTCTGAGGAGGAAAGGGAAGTGGAGAGGGAGGAGAAGTCTAGGAGGGTCAGGGCCAAGAAGGCAGTGCAGGTCCACCCCCCCCAGGGGGGGTATGGCAGGTGTAGGGACGGCCAGGACGGCTTTGAGGCCCGATGGTGCTGGGGCCCGCTCAGGTTTGAGCGACCTGAGGGGTGTGCGGGGATCCAAGCCGGCGGCTGTCGGCAGAGCCCTGGGGTGCCTGGCGGGCGCAAGATGGCTCCAAGACGCAAGACAGAAGCAGTAGGGCAGTCCGCAGCAGCTGTCCCTCCACCAGGGGCTCGGGCACCTGCAACGCGTGGCGGATCTGGAGTGTGTGGGCGGGGAGGTGTGCAGAAAGGTGTGAAAAGTGCGGTGAAGGAGGTGGACAATGTGGGTGTGGATCTGGAACCGGTGCTTGAGTTGGATTATGGTGCCAAGAGTGATGAGCTGGAAGACGGGGAGGTGCGGGATGACTTGGAAGGCGTAGGCGGCGCAGCGGCCAACGGCAACCTTGGTGTGTTACAGGTCAAAACGGCAACAAAGACAAAGGCCGGAACGGCGGCAGTCCAGGTGACAGAGTCCAGAGGACGGCCCCGGGAGCGGACCTCGGCACTCACAGGTGAGGGTGCCTGGTGGGCAGCTTGGGAGGACGCCCCGCGGGGGGGGGAAGGTTGGAAGAGGACTTGCAGGTCAGTGGGTGTGGGGGACGGTTCAGTGCGGGAGGCGGTGAGGCCATCGGGCAATCCACCCGGGGATGGTAAGGAGGTGGATGGTAAGTCGGTGACTTTGGGGGTGCAGACGGACAAAGGGGATGGTAAGGATGAGAAGGGAGTGAAGGTGCCTGAGAAGCTCCCATATATGGGGCTGGCGATGCCTCTGGGGTCGCATCTCTCTGAGAAACTCAAGGAGCGGATCTGGAAACATGAGTTTGTCGATGTCTTAAAGTTGCTCCATAGGGAGGTACAGGCTATGGAGGGGTCTAAAGAGGAGGAGTGGGAGCTGACGAGGTGCCCTAGGGTGCCGGTGACGATGGAGAATTGGACGTCAGCTTTCTTGATCTATGCCAGTGTTTATTGCCAGAGGTATTTGGACAGGGCGATTGCACTTTTAGAGTACATGGATATCATTCGCAAGGCACAGATGCAGTTTGGAGGTTTTGCTTGGTTAAGCTATGATGAGGAGTTTAGAGCAAGGGTTAGCGCGAATGCCGAGATGTGTTGGGGGGAGGTGGATCAGGAGCTTTGGATGCAGTGGATGGCGTTGTCGCACTCCACGGCGTCCACTCACACGGCCAGCGGCCTACCGGTGGTGTGTCGGTCTTTTCCGCCGCGTCCCGCACAAGGCGGGGCGGGGGGTGGAACAGTGCCCAGCACCATTGTCTTGGGGCAGCAGTCCAAGCAGGGGGGTTATTCCACGGGGGCCTGTTGGAGTTACAATAGGGGGTATTGTTCCAGGTATCCCTGTAAATTCAAGCACAAGTGCTAAAATAGCTGCGGGAAGCATGCCCTTACGCTGTGCCTCACACTCGCCACCCCCTCGGAGCAATGGGGGAACACCAGGGGGCGGGGCCAACCTGGACCGAAGGGCGCCTACACCGGTTAGGGTGGAGGCGATGGCCCCGTGGCTCTCGTGCTACCCGGATCAGGAGGCTGCTGCGCGGCTCTTCTGGGGTTTCACTGAGGGCTTTAGGGTGGCCTACCAGGGTCCCAGGGAGCGCAGTTGGGCCGAGAATTAGAGATCTGCCTGAGAAGACGGCTGGTCCCAGCTGTTGCCTCACCATCCTGACTACATCTAGTCCCCTTGTGTCACTGTCTGTAAGGAATAGACAAATCCCAAGAGCTGGCCGGCCTCCTGGATCAAACAGGGCAGGAGCATTGCCTTCTTGGAATTCTTCCCTTTGCTGGTGGCACTGGCGGTGTGGGGGGAGGAATTTCGAAATAGGTCAGTGCTCTTCCACGTCGACAATATGACGGTGGTGGGGCTGGTGAATCATCAGAGGGCAAGGGACCTGAGGATGCTGCGACTGTTGTGGAGGTTCATGTTGGTGTGTCTGCAGTTGAATGTGGTGTTTCGGGCTAAGCATGTCCCTGGGGCGAATAATGACATTGCGGATGCTTTGTCTCGTTCGCAGTGGCAGCGTTTTCTACACCTGGCACCGGGAGCGGATACGTGCAAGACCGAGCTGCCGGCCGGCATCTGGGCCTTGGGGGAGTGAGGATGATTGGGCTGGTGGAAGGATCACTGGCTGCGACCACAAGGAGGACTTATCGTTTAGCATGGTCTGAATTTAGCACTTTCATGGGCTGGACGGTGGATGGGGTAGTGAGTGGGGAGTCAACTTTGGTACAGGGGCTGAGGAGTTACGTGTTGGCTTGCATGGATCTGGGTTTGACTGCGGCTACGATATCTGGAAAGTTGGCAGGGATATCGTTCTACTGTGTTTTGTTCCTGGGCTTTGACCCAACTAAGGATGTGATTCTGGCCAGAATGTTGCAGGGTTGGGGCAGGGAAAGTGGGGTGGGTGGGGGTAGGCTGAGAGAGGCGGTGACGTTTGAGTTGTTGGTCAGGCTGGTGGGGGTGTTGCTGGAATGCAGTTGTGACCTGGGTGAGGTGGGTCTTTTTCGCTTGTGCATGGTGTGGATGTTTTTCTGGGCGTCCCGGGTGTCTGAGCTTTTGGCTACGAGAAGTGGGGCTGGGAGGTTGTTTGAGGAGGTTCGTGTGGATGAGGGGCGCAAGGGTATTTGGCTGCGATGCTCCAAGACGGATCAATTGGGCAGAGGCAAGTGGGTGTGGTTGAAAGAGTCTGGCGTGGCGGTTTGCCCAGTGTTGGAATGGGGAACTTTCCAGGGGACAGGGGGGGTGCATTGTGGGGAGAATTTTTGTCATGCATCTGGCGCAAGAGTGACGGCGGGCCAGTTGTTGGCCGTGTTGCGTAAGGCCTTGAGGCGTTTGGGCATGGATGAGGCTGGATTTGGGACCCACTCTTTCCGGATTGGGGCTGCAACTGTGGCTGCAAGGTTGGGTTGGTCCAGGGATAGGATTAGGAGGATTGGGCGATGGAAGTTGCGCTGTTGTGAGAGGTATGTGAGGAAGTAGGATGGTCCCAGGCAGGATGTTGGTTGTTTTGGACTGTTTTTCTTGTTCTGACATCTTTTTCTTCGTAGGTTGCGTGGGTGGACCGGGCAGTAGGACAGTGACTTGGATAGTTGGCCACTCCTTCGTGCATTGGGCATCCAAATATGCGGAGCAGCAGGTTTACGGCCGTAACCTGGGACTGAAAGGACATTTGCACGAGGTACAATGGTGGGGCAGAAGTGGAATGCGATGGGTGGCACTACTGCCCGGGCTTGCAAAAAGTGGTCCCACAGAGGGGATGGCCGGATTTGTTGATCATTCTTCTGGGGGAGAACGACCTGGTGCAACTGTCTGCATTGCCATTGTTACAACTCGTGCAGCGGGACCAGGAGGTTTTGAAATGGAGCCTTGCGGGGACCTGCATTGCCTGGACGGAGTTGGTCCCCAGAAAAGTGTGGAGAGGGGCTGTGAAGCATGGAGCCATAGAGAAGGCTCGGAGGAAGCTCAATAGGGCTGTGAGACTCTACTGTGCGGACAAGGACATTGAGGTTATTGCACATGGCGGGATACGACTGGAGGAGCGGTTAGTTTTCAGGGATGACGAGGTGCACTTGCCCCAGCTGGGCAATGCGTACTACATGATGGAGATGAGAGATGTGTTGAGGAAGTTGTGGAATGAGGCTATCTGGTGTCGCAGGGAGTGAATGGTGTGTGTGTGGTGGTTGGGCAGCCCTGAGGGGGGGTGGCAGTGAACCACCCTACAGGGGGTTCACTGGTTGTCAGGATTTTAAGGGACAAGGGGGGCAAGAGCGGGCACACCCATCCCTTGGGGGGGGGAGTTCGTAGGGCGGATAGAAGCGTGAATGGCACGACGCAAGGAGTGGGGCTGGATGACGAGTGATTGGGGGGCAAGAATAAAGCGTGGTTGGTGGCTCTAGGGCTTGGTGATGAAGCGGGACGAGTGAAACGAATGAGGGGGCAGTGTGAGTGGGGGTTTGTTGTTATTATTATGTTGCTGTTACTGTTATGTTCAGATTTGCAGTTCTGGTCTAATGAAATGGCCTTTTACGCTGACACTGCGTGGTCTGTTTATTGCGCGAGGTGTGTCCACCACATGAAATTGTTTGGCAACTGTAGTATACTATGTAGTGTGATATTTCCCTATCCCTGTGCATTGGGCATGGTGCTTGGGTGTGTCCCTGGGACATATGGGATGGGAGTGGCCTCCTACCCTCCACCTTCCACCCTTTGTGCCTCCCCCTTGCATCAATCCCCATGTTGTTTAGTCATGCTGGGACTCATGGCCACCCACCCCATGCTGCTGGACACTGTTGTAAGTCCACCCCTGTCACATGTTTTTCTTGCACACTCACCAGGCTCAACGGCTCCTGCTATTCCGTGTACTCCCACCGGTGCCAGCAGCTGCATGACTTTTTGCTCCCAGGGATGGTATACAGCAGGTCTGCGGGAACCACCACCTCCAGTGTGGTGTGCAGCGGCGTAGTCCTGGTCCATCTTCCTCCTGACCATCCTCCGCAGATTGTACCACCTGCTCTGGCAATCCGCCCTGGTGCGCCTGATGGGTGCAACAGCATTTACCCGGTCTATGATCCTCTCCCACAGGCGAGTTTTTTCTGCCATGCTGGTCTGTCTGACCAATGTGCCAAACAGCTGTGGCTCGACTCTGATGATTTCATCGGTAAGGATCTCCATCTCCGGGTTGGTGAACTTTGGATTCTTGGGTGTGCCCATGGTGTGGTGTGTATGTGATTGAGGTGGTGATGGTGTGTATGGATGAGGGTGTGTGGTTGTGATTGTGAAGGGGGTGGTGTGGGTGTAGATGTGATAGGGTGTATGTGTGAAGGTATGTGGCAGCAATTGTTGGTGTGCTCTCAGTTTCTTTGCTATAATGGGTATGTTGCAAAGGATGATGGGTTGTATGTGTTGAGCCTTTTATAGGTGAAGATGTGGGTGTGGCTTATTTTGAATTGGTTGGGTGTGTCATATATGGGGTGGGTGTCAGTGTTGACCTCTGTTTAGCTGTGACCAGTTCATTCTTACTCAATGGTGTGTACACAGGAGACATGTTTGGTGTTGTTGTGGTGTTTTGGGTTTTGGCGTTGTGTGTGTGCGGTACTTGGGCGTGCGATCGAGTTGTACGTGCCGTTGGCGGGTCGGGGGCTCGGGTACGCTTGTTGGGGGTGTGTGCGTGCGGTACTTGGGCGTGCGATCGAGTTGTACGGGCCGTTGGCGGGGGGAGCTCGGGTACGCTTGTAGGGGGGGGTGTGCGTGCGGTACTTGGCTTTGCGATCGAGTTGTACGGGCCGTTGGCGGGTCGGGTGCTCGGGTACGCTTGTTGGGGGGGTGTGCGTGCGGTACTTGGCCGTTAGATCGAGTTGTCCAGGCCGTTGGCGGGGGGGCTCGGGTACGCTTGTTGGGGGGGTGTGCGTGCGGTACTTGTGCGTGCGTGCGAGTTGTACGGGCCGTTGGCGGGTCGGGTGCTCGGGTACGCTTGTTGGGGGTGTGTGCGTGCGGTACTTGGGCGTGCGATCGAGTTGTACGGACCGTTGGCGGGGGGGGCTCGGGTACGCTTGTTGGGGGTGTGTGCGTGCGGTACTTGTGCATGCGTGCGAGTTGTACGGGCCGTTGGCGGGTCGGGTGCTCGGGTACGCTTGTTGGGGGGGGTGCGTGCGGTACTTGGGCGTGCGATCGAGTTGTACGGGCCGTTGGCAGGGGGGGGCTCGGGTACGCTTGTTGGGGGGGTGTGCGTGCGGTACTTGGGCGTGCGATCGAGTTGTACGGGCCATTGGCGGGTCGGGTGCTCGGGTATGCTTGTTGGGGGGTGTGCGTGCGGTACTTGGGCGTGCGATCAAGTTGTACGGGCCGTTGGCGGGTCAGGGGCTCGGGTACGCTTGTTGGGGGGGTGTGCGTGCGGTACTTGGCTTTGCGATCGAGTTGTACGGGCCGTTGGCGGGTCGGGTGCTTGGGTATGCTTGTTGGGCGGGTGTGCGTGCGGTACTTGGCTTTGCGATCGAGTTGTACGGGCCGTTGGCGGGTCGGGTGCTCGGGTACGCTTGTTGGGGGGGTGTGCGTGCGGTACTTGGCCGTTAGATCGAGTTGTACGGGCCGTTGGTGGGGGGGGCTCGGGTACGCTTGTTGGGAGGGTGTGCGTGCGGTACTTGGGCGTGCGATCGAGTTGTACGGACCGTTGGCGGGGGGGGCTGGGGTACGCTTGTTGGGGGGGTGTGCGTGCGGTACTTGGGCGTGCGTGCGAGTTGTACAGGCCGTTGGCGGGTCGGGTGCTCGGGTACGCTTGTTGGGGGGGTGTGCGTGCGGTACTTGGCCGTTAGATCGAGTTGTACGGGCCGTTGGCGGGGGGGGCTCGGGTACGCTTGTTGGGGGGGTGTGCGTGCGGTACTTGTGCGTACGTGCAAGTTGTACGGGCCGTTGGCGGGTCGGGTGCTCGGGTACGCTTGTTGGGGGGGGTGTGCGTGCGGTACTTGGCCGTTAGATGGAGTTGTACGGGCCGTTGGCGGGGGGGGCTCGGGTACGCTTGTTGGGGGGGTGTGCGTGCGGTACTTGTGCGTGCGTGCGAGTTGTACGGGCTGTTGGCAGCTCGGGTGCTCGGGTACGCTTGTTGGGGGGGTGTGCGTGCGGTACTTGGGCGTGCAATCGAGTTGTACGGGCCGTTGGCGGGGGGGGCTGGGGTACGCTTGTTGGGGGGGTGTGCGTGCGGTACTTGGGCGTGCGTGCGAGTAGTACGGGCCCTTGGCGGGGGGGGGGCTCGGGTACGCTTGTTGGGGGGTGTGCGTGCGGTACTTGTGCGTGCGTGCGAGTTGTACGGGCCGTTGGCGGGTCGGGGGCTCGCGTACGCTTGTTGGGGGGGGGGTGTGCGTGCGGTACTTGGGCGTGCGATCCAGTACGGGCCGTTGGGGGGGGGTCGCGGTCGCGTAGGCTTGCACGAGGGGTACACGTGTGGTATGTATTGATTACGCTTGCTGTGAGGCATGGGACCCCGTACGAATCCATCTTCATGCGCGACTAATTTGGCCCGTACGAATCGCGTACAGGGTTCCCCAACTGGATCGTACTTGTGTGGTTGTACGGCAGGTTTACAAATCGTACGGTTACATTTCCGACGCAGAGTCGTACGGGGGCTTCGACTGTTGTTCGTACGGATGACTGATATTCGTACGGGAATATGCGCCAGAGGATCGTACTACGCAGGTCGGATGGTTTTTTACGAATCGTACGGATTCGACTACGAATACGATGCGTACAGGGGATTTTTTTTACCGGATCGGAATCGACGCCTATATGTTGTTAGGATCACTGAAATAATATCTACTACCAAAATATCGAGTTCCCATAATATCGATGAAAAAATATCGAGGGACATAATATCGACTTACTATCTTCACTAAGGTAAGTACAAAAATATCGAGTTTAAAATATCGAGTGTTAAAAATATAGACTGTCAAAATATTGATTTTTTTATGTCTTTAAAATAAGTTAAAACTATTATAATATTAAATATATTTAATATAAACATTGTTAAAATTATTAAATAAATGTAACATTATTACATAATTAATGTAACTTTAAAAATTATTAATAATAATACATATATATATTTAAATACATGTTATTAATAAAACATATAGAATATATTTACCGTAGCACAGCAAAAGGTTTAAATTTAATGTAACCACTCCAGTGGGTGCTACATTAAAGAGATCGTTGGATAGCGTAGGGGTAAAAATTACTATTCCCACTTCAGTGTGTACAAGAGTAGGGAAAGCGTTGGATAGCGTAGGGGTAAAATTTACTATTCCCACTCCAGTGGGTGCAACAGTAGGGAAAGCGTTGGATAGCGTAGGGGTAAAAATTACTATTCCCACTCCAGTGAGTGCAACAGTAGGGAAAGCGTTGGATAGCGTAGGGGTAAAAATTACTATTCCCACTCCAAAGAGTGCAACAGTAGGGAAAGCGCTGGATAGCGTAGGGTTAAAAATTACTATTCCCACTCCAGTGGGTGCTACAGTAGGGAAAGCGTTGGATAGCTTAGGGGTAAAAATTACTATTTCCACTCCAGTGGGTGCTACAGTATGGAAAGTGTTGGATAGCGTAGGGGTAAAAACTAGTATTCCCACTCCAGTGGGTGCAACAGTAGGGAAAGCCTTGGATAGCGTAGGGGTAAAAATTACTATTCCCACTCCAGTGGGTGCTACAGTAGGGAAAGCGTTGGATAGCGTAGAGGTAAAAATTACTATTCCCACTCCAGTGGGTGCAACAGTAGGGAAAGCGTTGGATCGCGTAGGGGTAAAAATTACTATTCCCACTCCAGTGGGTGCTACAGTAGGGAAAGCATTGGATAGCGTAGGGGTAAAAATTACTATTCCCAATTAATTATTTTAAATTAATTACCAATTATATTTTAATTATTTACCAATTAATAATTAATTTAAAAATATAATTAATTTACATAATTATTTAATTAAAATTAAATTACTTCCCACCCTATTCCCCTATAAACACACAACCCGCTACAGAAAATAAATTACTAAAATTTAATAATTTATCAATTATTTATTTTTAATTATGTACCAATTATATTTTAATTAATTACCAATTATTATTTAATTAACAATTAGATTAAATTTACATAATTAATTAATTATAATTAAAATACTTCCCACCCTATTCCCCTGTAAACACACAACCCGCTACAGAAAATAAATTACTAAAAATGAATTATTTATCAATTATTCATTTTTAATTAATTAACAATTATATTTTAATTAATAACCAATTATTATTTAATTAACAATTAGATTAAATTTACATAATTAATTATTTATAATTAAATTACTTCCCACCCTATCCCCCTATAAATCCACAACCCGCTACAGATTTATATTACACAAATATTATTAAATATTAATAACTTACATTATTTTCGATATTTTTGTTGTCTATATTTTATCTAGTCTATATTATGTCTAGTCTATATTTTTGATTCGACATTTTGGCTATTCTAGTCGATATTACTCGATATTTTTGTTGTCTATATTTTGTCTAGTCTATATTTTGTCCAGTCTATATTTTTTACTCGATATTTTGTCCTATCGATATTTTGGAATCGATATTATGTCTGTTTACCATGTTGTTACTATCCCTGGATGTTGTCTTTGGAAGTATCTTGGATCTGGCCGGTTCAGTTTTAACCCCTGTGTTTTGTTCAGGAATCTATCATGACAGTTATTGGTGTCTGTGGGCCAGATTAACCATTTTTTCCAATCAGGATAAGTTCTGTTATGTGTTAAAATAAATGGTACTTCTACCTCCTTTTCTGTAGTGTCATTACTTTCAGAAGTGGGTTTAGGTAAAGACGGTTTATTTAAGTCTTTTATCTTAGCCAGGCCACGACAAGAAGTCTATTGAACAGTATCGTTTAAAAACATTATTTGTTCTGGTATAATGCAGGCTCTGAATAAGGCTTCTAAACCTTGTACCTGCCAGTCTTTCGTGCCCCAGACAGCTTTTGTCTCAATGTTTTCTTTCCAAAAGTCAAAACCTAATGTAGACAGCTGAGCATAAAAGTTTGCAGAATAAATTTGTTTAGTGTTGGTCAACATTGTTTTCATTCCTGTCTTATTTACATTTTTTAAATAAAACATTTCTGGATTTGTAACATTAAACCCTAAGAAGTATAAAAACTTTTCATGAAATGTTTGTGAGCTACCTTTTGGTGGCGTGGGACAATGTTCCTATTGATTATATGTAAAGACATTCCTAGGACTTGCCGATTTGTGAAAATAGTGGTGACCATAGTGATTGAAACAATACATTTGTTCATAGTCTGATGACCCTTCCAAATAGTCGTGTTCAGGAAATTTTGCAGACATTTCTAAATCTGACATCATATTATTAATATTCTCAAAGTCCCAATCGTCAGAAAATGTGCTGGGTGATACAAAGTCACTTAAAGAAACCTTGAACTGGTGTAGAATCTTCAGTAGCTCCACCGGGCCATAAATGTAATAATCAGTTCTATCACATGCTATATCACCAGGTATAGGAACAGCTGTGAGGTTCACTGATGACAGGTCTCTTTTTTCACGATGGGATGATTTGTGAGGTTTTAGGACCAAGTTGATTTTCTGACTTGCTGTGTCCATTTTACTGTATTTTCCATCTATCATTTCTCCCAAGCTTAAAATTAATATCAGCCAGAGCAGGAGGAAAAATACACACAAACAATCCTTAATTCAATCCATGGTGAAACCAGTTATATTTTTTCCAGTTGACGAAACATTTCTTTTGTTTTTTCTTTGAGAGTTTTCTTTGCTGGCCTTTCTTCGGGTTCACTGGGATATTCAGAGAATGTATCAAAGTTGCTAAAATAGCCAGAGGCAGTTCTGTCAATTGTTGGAATTGCATCAGGATTGTTATTAATCTTTGGAGTTGCTTCTTCCTTTGTTATATTGGTATAGTCAGAGGCTACATCATTGTAGACAGGTGTTTCTTGACAAACTGTTATTTGGGTCTCAAGAGGCACAAGTTCCATGGCTTTGTTGCATAGTCCTTCTTTTCTTACCGCAGGTTTAACAAACGTGATACGTCTTTCAGTCTGAACCTCTTGTATAGTAGCAAGATTTGGTCTTCTGCTACATCTTGGGATTCCACTGGGCCTACTACTTTTTATTGGCCACATGTTGTGGTTTGACCAGGTCGATGGACACGACTCAGTACTCCTTTTTACCAGCAAGGGGCGATAGTACTACTGATCTTGTTCCTTGGATTGCTAAGACAGGTACTGCTTTTCTGTAAGAAGGCCCAAATTCCTTCTTCACCGCTATCTTTTCCCTGACTAGATCCCCAATATTTGGAATCCAGACAGGTCTTGCTGGGACAGGTGGTTTTTCTTTAGGGCCTGTTGGCTTTTGTGTTGTGTTACTCAGACTTCTTCTTTTTTCATTTAAGTCCTGTAAAACAGCCAAACTATCTTTGACATCAAAGGGTTTTTGTTCCACCACTGAAGTTTGACAATCGAGGTCTTCGATTATCATTCTAATACCAAACAGTAATTCATAAGGAGTGATTCCCCCCAGAGTATTTCTTGGTAGATTGTTAAGACTACGTTGGACACTTATTAAATGTTTGCCCCACCCATCACCCGAACCTAATACCTTAGCTGTTATGGATTGCTTTATGTCACAGTTTTTTCTTTCCACTACCGCATTACCCTCAGGATGGAAGGGACTAAAATACCGCAATGCAACGCCCAAGCTAACCATAGCCTCCTTGTAAGCTCGAGAGCTAAACGCAGGACCCTGCTCAGAAAGTAGCGTGCCGATTGCGTATGTGCCGATAAAGACTCGCAAATCCTTTATAACAGTTCTGGCGTCAGCCGAGCGCTGGGGCCATAACCAAATAAATTTTGTCCTAGTAGTTGTGGGACCGCATCTGTCTGTAGGGACGTCTGCGTGTAGATAGCCGAATGCTGTCTAACAGTGGTATCTGAACTGGGCTGGCTATACTGTAGTCAGGTATCTGGTGGTTGTCAAAGCTATGATATCTGTAACAGATATCACAGTTGATTCCAAATTCGTAAACTTGGATGCTCATTCCTGGCCACCACTACATCTCTTCTAACTCTATAAGAGATTTCAAGATCCCTTGATGTGTCAGACCCTCTCCAATGTGTGCTTCTTGAACCAAGTAAGCTCTCCGCTTCCTGTTTGGAATTACTCTGTCCCCCACTCCAGGGATTCGAGCAAAAGGAACGGAGTTTGCATCAATTATGTATGTATACGTGAGTGGATAGTTCAGAGGTAACGCTGCATGATTGCCATTAATTGAGGCTTTTACTGCTAATAGCGTTTCACCATCTATAACTCTTTTTGCATGAGCGATTGTAGCTACGGAAGCTGCTTGCACAGCTGCCTTTGCAGCTTCATCAGCCAATGAATTCCCTGCAATGTGAACGCCATCACGCTGATGACTCAGTGTATGTATCACATGAGTCTTTTGTAGGTCTTTCTGTAAAAGAACTATCTGTTCCCAAAGCTTTTTATGCTTAATTGTGCCACCTTTTGAATTTTTTAACCCGTTTCTAACCCAGTTCTGCAAATTTTCGTTGTAAGATTCAACGCAGAAATACGAATCGCACACTATAAGTGTTGGGAATTCGTGATCAGTATTTTCAAGCGCCATCTTGAAAGCCTGTAGTTCAGCTCGCTGAGCTGTACAGTCTCAGAGTGATTGAGTTTTTGTGACCATAGGTCTGAATTTGCCTTCTTGCCAGCGACCTTTAACAATCGCGCACGCAGCACTATAGGCTTGTTTACCCCCAATTGCGGGCTGTGCTGATCCGTCTGTATATATTATACATCCGTAATGTTCAAGAGGCAACATTTCGGTCGGCAGAGGACTTTCATGCTCGTATTGGAGAAATTCTTGTGTTTTCAAGCTGGAGTCAAAAACGTATTCAACGTCTGTTGCAGCAAGAGAGTTATCCCATTGTATCCATCTCGGATGTAAAGCTTTAGCATTTGGGATGCTTGCTTTTGTCACTGGCTCTAAGGCAGATACAGGTGTAACGATCATTATGCGTCTACCCTGCGCGAGAGCTCTCTCTTTTGCTGCTGCAGTTTGAACCGCTGTCAGAATTAGAAGTGAACTTCATTTCAGCTTGTGTGAACAAGTGTGATTTGTATGCTATTGGTACCGTTTCTCCCTCATTAAAGGTCAGGTACATGAATCCGCATCTCCCTGGGATGATTCGGATCACAAGATTGCGAACGTTTTCGCGTGTCTGTAACTGTTTTTTAGCTAACATGTCTGTTTGGACTGAACGCAGAACTTCTATGTGTGCTCGAGTCCAATTAGTTGGTTTGAAATCAGGTTTGATTAGTTCGTAGAGAGGTTTAACCCTTTCTGCGTAATTCAGAACATAAGTTCTTCCAAAATTCAGGAAACCTAGAATGGACTGTAGGTTTTTCAGCATTCTTGGAGTTTGGAGCAGCACACATTTTTCTAAAAAGTTTTCTGCCAGGCTTTTGCCTTCACTTGATAACTCGTATCCTAGTAATAGGACATTGAGGTGGGCAATTCTTGATTCCTTAAAATTGAATTTATACCCTTCAGAGGCGAACCCAAGTATTATGGTGTTCACTTTTTCCAAGTGTCTGTCCAAGTCGTCATCTGTAAGATAGATGTCATCGACATAAGATAATTCCTCATCATCGTACGTTTGTAGTAACTCTGTTACCCTTGCTGAAAATAACCCTGGACTATTCTTGAATCCTTGGGGGAGACGGCAAAATTGTCGCTGCGTCCCCATTATTAAGAAAGCGGTCAGATGCCTGCTTTCGGGTGCAATGTTTTGACAGAGAACCCCATTTGAAATATCTAATGTGGTTTTATATATTTTGCCACAATGTTATTCATCGGTGCTGCACTGTGTGCATTTTGTACTGCAAAACTTTTGCAACAAGAGTTTAAGTGTCTAAAATCCAATACTAGACGATATGAATTGTCTGTTTTGGAGACAGGAAACAAAGGATTGTTCATTGACGAGGTGCATGTTTCAATCACCCCTTGGTATTCAAGTTGATTTAAAATCTCACTGACTTGTTTTTTAGCTTCTTGCTTAACTGGGTACTGCCCTTGTGCAGCAGGTTGAATTTTTAACTGGATTTTGTGGTGAGGAGAATCCTCATCCCATCCCACATGATTTTTATATTATGCTGGAACCTGAGCTACTGCCCATTTTCTGTCATAAGTGTATTTTTTAGGAATTGGAATATGATTTGAGAAGGCTGGCATAATTATCTCTTCGCCATGTGGCCATGTGGGCACTCCCTGACAAATTCAGGTGGCCAGTCTTATTCAGCTAGAAGTATGTCATAGCCCTTAGAGAGCTTTTCCCAAAAGAAAGCTCTTATTTTCCTAGTTATGTCCCCCTCCATCCGGAGTGTTACTTCATATAACTTGTGGGGTACACTAACCCTGGTGTCAGCAGTTTCAACTTGAATGCATTCATTCAAGTCCACTGTCTCCAGATGATCCTTCAGGATCCTGCGAACTATGGTGACTTGTGCTGCGCTGTCTAGCATTGTTTGAGCCCACTCCCCGTTCTTGAGTTGTGTCTTCAAGATCCTCGGCATGTCTGATCTTTTTGCTTGCTACCTTCTTTTTGGGAAATGTAGCTTTTTTACTTTGGTGAACGGCTTCTTTGTCTTTGGACTTGACGCGTTCTTCTTTGTGTTCTGACCGTCCTCTTCTTTCCGATTTCTGCGAGGAAGTCTGAAAGGATCGAGAGGGACGTGTATCCTTACCTTGATATCTGTCAAGTTTTTTTAAATTATCCCTATTCCTAAGGTTATACCTTTTTTCCGAGGGCTCCCATTGGGGAGACCACCTCCCCTTTGGGGAGATCTTCCTCTGGACTGAGAACGTTTTTCTCTAGGAAGAGTCTGTTTAGTGTTTTCCCACTTCTTTTTAGGAGTAGTGAGATAATAAATACCTTTTCAGGATTTTCTGTTAAGTCAGGCTTTACTGGTTTTCTACCCAAACTATCTCTTCCTAATTCTTCATAAGATTTTTCAATATTTCTAGCAAGCTCATATGGTTGATCTGTTATATCTGTTTCTTTTAACTTTTGGCGGATCACCACGGATGCTGCTTCACCTTTAATGTTAGCTAATAATATAGCTGAGACCTGTTTGAAATCTTTTAGTAATTTCATACCTAGATTTAAGGCCGGTTCTGGACCGTATTCATTTTGAATCTGCCTCAGAACGTCTGGTATCACCGCCATAGACGGGACACCATGTGTTTTTTGTGTAGATTGAAGCAAAGACTGTACCCCAAGTGTCACAGTCCTCCACATGTCGTGCTATCCCCATTGGTAAACAGATTGTCAGAATTCTGTGTTTCTCATGAGGTGTACTATCAGGGAATACTGCCTCTATTTGAGTACTTTTTTGAGCTAACCAGAACGGAATTTGTTCCCTTTTTGCGGGCAATTTACCAATGACTGATTGTATAGTCTGTGGTGTAATTTTGATTGTGTTCCCCTGGTGAGGGGTGTGCTGTGGAATCTTATCGCAAGTCCTCATGACATATTGAACCAATTGTCTGTGTATTTTAATTAACTGTTTCAGCTGAGCTAACAGTTCTGGACCTGTCATTCCGTTAATGTCAGGATGTGGTGTATAGCTGGCTAGTACCGGCCATGTAGCTCCTGGTCTACCTAGTGGACCGAGCCTGGTAATGTGATTTTGATGTTGTAGGGCGCCATTAAACCAGAGCTGATGCTCTTGGTAAGTTAGTGGAATTTCAACGTCCTCAAAAGTAACATATTCCGCTGGTGGTTCCTCTGCTTTGTAGTAGTGGAACTCCTGTGTTACTGGATTTGCTTGTGGAAAAGTAATCCATGAATAGAATACCTCTGTCTGCCGATATTCATGTGCCTCTATAACAAATACAACTTTACCACCTCTCGATGATACCCCATTTTCTATACGTTTTATAGATATGGTTTTCCTTATATTTGCCGGGATGATTATAGCATCATCGTCGTTTTCATTAAACCCTGTAACGTCTAAACCCGGTTGATTCGCATTTACTGCAGCTCCACCGGTTGCGTTGTTGTCGCCGTTATTCAACATTGTTTAATGAAAGTTTGCAGAACAAGTTTCAAGGAAACAAAGATTAGGTGCACAATATTTTGGAACACTGTATCCTTCAACATTGAATAAACCAAAAACTAATACATAGTATTTTGGTCCTACTCAGTTTTGGCGGATATTACCCTTTTACCCACTCCAGACGTCTATTGGAGTATTTTACGGGAAAAAGGGGTCTGTGTGAAAAGCACAACTGATGTACTCTAGTATCTACCGTTAAATTATCGCCTTACCAAAAGTTGGGCGCCATGTAGTGTGGTCCCTATATTTCAAATAGGCTCTGCGCATTGGAATAATATATACTGTAGTTTAGACGTAGGACTGAGGTCTACTGGGTCTCCACAGAATATATTAAACTTAATAGTGAGTGCCAGCTAGCTCAGAGGTCACTAGAAACTTTCTTGAATTCACAAGAAGGGATTAGTTTCCGAAAACCACATAAACATGACAACTTTGTTCCCCAAGAATAAGAAATCAAATCTCTAGGAGTCGCGGAAACAATCGATAACTATTTTACTCAGTCAATCGTGCATGCTTCGTTTCACCAGAGATGCAGAGAAATAGAGAGACTGGCGTTTTCAATAAAAGTATTTATTGAACAATCTTCTTTCTCAAGCATTGGAAATGAACTGCTACAGTCGTAATACTGGTTATAAAGTACAATGCATATAATACGAACAGTATTATAAAGTAGTTCTGTAAAAGCATGATATGGTTTCTAAGCCATAAAAGTGCATAAAACGTATAAAATACATACAGTAACAAATAATGATTAAAAGTACTCAACTGGTGCTTCTAAAATACGCCTACCCCGGTGTACCTAACCTAAGTCTAGTACGAGGGAAGAAGTGAGTGAGGAGTAGCCTAAGTTTAGTAGTTCTCTGCCAGGAATCTATTCCAAGTTAGAATGAAGGAGGTCTTGTATCTCTCTCTCAGGACTCAATTTCCCAAATACCCGCAAAGGTAAGCCGGAAACACTGGAGCTGGATTTCTCGGCAAGAGAAAAGACAGCATCTCTCTCAGTGCGTCAGCTGGAGGGTCGGCTTCCTTCGGTACTTGCTGCTGCAGGGCTTTGGGCAGGTAGATAGTCGATCTGCTCCAAACCACCGTGTGTTTGACTGGGCAAACCTGGACATATTTATACTTTGAAGGTGCCGAGTTTGACGCATGTTTGGACTTAATATTGTCACTTAAAGGCTAAATTCTTGGAAAATGCCAGAAGTTCTTGGAGAACTTAATATTCAAGCAGGGGGAAGTTCCTAGCTGCTGAAGTCGGGTTTTTCCAAGAAATCGTTGTTAATTCTCGGAACCTAGTGGAAGTAGCCATGCCGTATTTGGGCTGTGTGGCTTAGACCAAATAGGGTAGTGATTTCTATGCCTATATAAGGATATGATATAGTATACCTATATAAGTGCATGAATCTGGAAAGTTACACTAGGGGCCTAGATTCGATTACAACAAACCAAGCCAAGGAATCTTCATCATCGTCAGAGAGTTTGCCAGCCCATCAGCCACCAAAATCTCGATTCCCTCCTCGCAGAAACTCTGCGACACCCTCGCCGACCACTTCCACAACAGATAGCAACCATCTACAAAAAATTCGATCACCATCCCTCCAACCTCCTAGCATCTGATTGACCACCACCGCCGGCCATCCGCTCACCACATGGGAACAAGTCATCACACCGAACACTACCACTCTTATGAACTCCATGCACTCGGGAGCACCTACCGGCTCCTGCCCTCACTGACTTTTCAACCTCGGTAGAGGCAATATCAACCTCCAACCCACCACCATCCTCAACGCCTTGATAACCACAGCCATGTTCCCAATGGCTGGAAATATGCTGAGGACAGACCCCTCCTCAATAAACCCTCTGCAGACCCCAGGGAGCTCCAGAACTATGTCCCATCTCACTGCTCCCATTCCCAGCCAAAGTCCTGGAGAATCAACCTCCAACTTACCAAAACACCAGGAGAGAACAACCCACTGGACCCTTCCCAATAAGAATTTAGAACCAACCACAGCACCAAGACAGATCTGATCGCTGCAACATACGACATTTGCACCCTACTCAACACAGGAGAATCAGCTGTCCTGATCCTGTTTGACCTATCTGCTGCCTTTGAAACAGCCTCCCACCACACACTCATCTATCACCTATGCCAGATATCACAGACAATGCACTGAAATGGATGGCATCTTTTCTCACAGGATGCACCCAGAGAATCCGCCTCTCTCCCTTCACATCGCCAACCAGGCACACCATCTGCGGCATCCCTCAAGACTAATCCCTCAGTCCAACATCTTCATGACACTACTCGCAGACTTCGTAAAATTGCATGACATCAACATAATCCCCTATGCCACTACACTCAGCTTATCCTCTCGCTCTCAGCTGACCCCATCTTGATGAAGACCAACTTCCACAAATGTATTAGGAGCATCTCAGCCTGATGAAGGACAACTGCCTGAAGCTCAACACAGTCAAAACTGAAGTCCTGATCTTTTGCAAACACACCGCCCTCTGGAACGACTCCTAGCGACTGTCGGAACTCGGAACCACCCCCACTCCAAAAGATCACATCCGCAACCTTGGTATCATCCTCGATGGCGAACTTCCATGAAACATCAGTTCAATGCTGTCTCCTTAGCCTGCTTCCACATGATCCGCAAAATTTTCAAGTGGCTCCCCACCATGAAGACAGTGACACAGGCCCTCATCATCAGCCAACTGGACTACGGCAACGCACTTTATGCAGGCACCACCACCAAATGTATGCAGAGACTCCAGGCTTCCCAGAACGAAGTTGGCAAACTGATCCTCAACCTGCCCAAGAGAACCCACATCACTCAGCAACTGAAGTACCTCCACTGGCTCCCTGTCCAGAAGAGATGCCATTTCAAGCTCTTGACCCATGCCTACAAAGCCCTCCGTGACCAAGGACCCGCCTACATGAATCACTGCCGGCACTTCTACCGACCCCCAGGAATCTCTGCCCGCCTCACCCTCGCACAGATCCCTAACATATGCCGCTACCGCGATGAAGGGTGCTCCTTCTCCCATCCCGCCACCAAAGCCTAGAACACCCTCCCCCTCGATCTCCGCACCACTCCCTCACTGACCCACTTCAGGAAGGGGCTCAAGACTTGGCTCTTTGAAGGAGACCTGCTGGAGACCATCTCGGGTGACAAGCCACGCTTTACAGGTACAACCTGATTGATTAATTGAAAGGACTTGTTCCCAACAAGGGTGTGCAATTTGGATACCAACTAGTTTGTAAATGTTCATTTAATCTGAAATGCGACCAACGTAATAAAAGATTGCACCACAAAATGTCTATTCACAGGGATTTGCAAAATTACTTGACTAACGAACATGTATGAGGCCGGTCGCAATTTTCAACCACCTGCCAATATCTGCGAATGCATGGATGGTGACAAGGGACAGCAAGCCACCATTTTTGGAGCCTCTGTCCATTAAAGAGACAGGTACTACTATTAAAAAAACAAATGTTTCCCATTTGGGAACACATAGGGGGCGTTTGACAATGGTCCATTGGAGTACTGCCCACTCCCTACGAGGCAACCCTACATGATTGGTAAAGGGGAAGCTCTTCCAGAGTGATTGCTTGCTCTTTGTAAATTAGTTACCATCCACTTTGAGGTGTGTATAACTTTACAGTGCTTTGAGACTGCAATTCTGGTTGTAAAGCACCATTGCAACTTCCAAATAGGAGGGTGCTTCCCCTTTCTTGCTCCCTCCTATTTATGATTCGTAATGGGTTAAAAGGCTCCTTTTAAGAGTTGGAGGATTTTGTACGCAGCAAAATACTCTTTTGATGGTGCAAATCCCCTTTTTGCTGCTTAAGGCTTCACAATAGCAAAAGTGTCGTGAATATGAGAATTCAACTTATTTACAAAAACAACTCCAGATTTATCAAGGTTTTGCAATGGCGCTGTCATGAAAAGTGACCCAAACTGGTGCAAAGTACTGAATTGGGATTTACTTTAAGTAGCTCTAAAGTAACACAAAGCAGTGCTTTCCTCTACTTTCCATCAAGGGGCTTGCAATGTGTGGTAGATGGGTGTTCCCATCCAACCACCCTCAATTTGGACTCAGAGCTTTATCTACCAAACTAAAAAGGTACACAGGGCTTTGTGACAAAAATATATGGCACCCCAAGGAAGAAGTATTGTTGATAACGGTTTTTTTTTCTCAAAGCTTTTCTAACTTTGTATATGTGCTGTAATGTACAGCACACATAAAAAGTTTTAATCTATGTCTTAGCTTAGTATTTTGCAATTGAATGGTACCCTCCCAGTACAAAATATACCCTTGACATCATGCACTCATCCTTTAGCTATGGTGTGGGGAGTTGTATACATGACATAAGGCAGACTAAAGAGTGCCAGTGCAGGACAAGAAGAGATAACAGCTCTTTATCTTATACGCCTGGACAAGTCTACATTTTGCTGGCATAATGGCCATAATTTTGGAAATTTAATGTTATGCTTTTTATGTGAAATTCCATAAATTATGCCATTAAACCACACGGTGTAGACATGCAGCAGTTCACAGCAAAATTAGAATGCAGGAACAATGCAAAGATCCGGAACGTGAGCAACTTTTGTTCGCTGCCTTTGTTTTTTTTCACTATTTTGTAGTGCAAAAATTCATCCTCTTTGTAAAAATTGAAATTGTGTACTTAATTCATAGCGCTGCATGAGTGATTTGCATTTTGCATAATTATGTGTGATTTTGCTGAAATCTTGTGCAACTATGTTAAAGGAAATTACACGAATTTCGGATACCCATAATATTTTAGTAGATATGGCGTTGTCCTGCTCTCGTCTTTCATGCAACGTAGCATAGCAGCTTTAAATGTGCCACACTGTTTTTTTTGCAAATTGCATCTTGGGTATGCGATCCTCTCACTGCCAACCATTTTTCACAGGATCACCTTGACCCTTGTGTTGGTACTGTTTTGCCTAAACTATCGTGTGTAAGAATTGGCTTGGTAGTTTGGTTTGCCCTGTTCCCATCATGCACTGGGACAGGAACAGACTAATTTGCATATAGCCAGGTTCTGAACTGGGATGGTGCAGTGAGCTAAAAAACGGTGTTGGATCTAGCCCTGATCTCTTGACTGGGTGAGAGTATTATGCTTAATTCAGAAACTCTGTCCATCACCACCCCTTGTTGTTAAATAAACTACCGTGTGAGCATCTATTCTGGGCTCCCTGCCAATTCACAAAAAAAAACCCTAGGAAGAACCCATGAATCAAGCAACCACCCTCACCTGCAGCTTGAACTCGCTGAACACATCACTCCACCCACCCTCAGATCTCTGTAGTGCTGGCGATCAAGTGACAAGGGAACTTCAAAACTGTCTGCAAAGCCGATAAAGCAACCCATGCCCAGACTGCAGGTACGCCATGGGTTATTCTTGCCTTTTCAGGTGCCTCAGGAAAGCCTCCGATAAAACTCTATCATTTCTTTCTCGCTGCCTCTTTTTCATCCAAACTTTCTTCCTTTTTAACTAGCTTTCTCTTCCTCCATTTTCTGCCTTCCTCTCTCTTGTTCTGGATCAAAGTCTAATGATGAAAAATAAGTCCCATCGCCAAAAATTAGCACCAACGCCCACTACCTGCAACAAATGACACAAGTTAAGAACTGACAGGAACAAAACTCTGAAGCTGCCATGTGGCACAAAGAGTACTGTAGAAAAAAGTGAAAGAGAATTAAATAATAATAAAGTTATTCGAAATGAGACTCAACAATGGCTGCAGGGGAAAGCAGGGGCGGCCTTAGGCATGTGCAAGCTGTGCACCTGCACGGGGCCACCAAACCCCAGGGGCCACCACGCCAATATATATCCTTAATATAAAAATCCTCTGAGGATGGATACATATTTGCGTGGCGGCCCCTGGCAGGGATTTGGCGGCCTCCGGCTCTGTTCCACTTCCAAACACTCTGACCCCCCTCTTCACTGGCCTCCGCACTCCGCCCCGCCCGGACCCCCTTTTCCGGGGCCCCCTACCTCGTTCCCTGCCCAGGGCCACCATGAGACTAGAGCCGCCCCTGGGGAAAGGTACCTAGTTGGTATCAATTCCAGAGCTCCAACACGTGGTTAGTAGGTGACATTTTCTTACCAGACACCTAGCTTTCAGTGTTCTAACTATACTGTGCATTACCAGTTAATATCACCTGTCGCAAGTATACTCACTTAATTTGCCGAAATAAACCGAATGTGTGGCACACAGGCTTTAAAATGACATCTGCAGCACATACATTAACCCACTGAGCTGTCTCACCTTACGCCCCTCGTCTGATCACAATGGCAGCCCATTTGTCACCAGTCAGACACTCAGTGTCAGTGCCCTCTTTCCATGACCCCCTACCATCGGCGACGCACCCCAGGCAGTCATGAGTAGTCTGGAATGGATCCCGGCCTCGCTGGTCCTTCGTACAGGATGGAACAAGCTTCTGTCCCCTGAGGGACTCAGGACGGCGGGTGAAACGAGAGCTGCCGAGCAGCAGGAAAACGTTGTCTTCGTGGGTAACAGAGAGACAGCAGCTCCAGGCTTCAATGTTTAACAAATTATTTTGCCACTTTTCTCTGAGTAACCTATGAATGCGTAGGGTCCAGAATTTGAATGAGCCACGTTAACGGTTTACTACTGACGTTCTCACACATCAACATGGCAGAAAATGGACTCTCGTGTCCTGCAACGGCCAATACGCCTGTGAGAGCCTAGAACCGGTGGGTACTTTTTTTCCAGCATTTACTTATTTCTACCAGACAGCGCGGTGGGAGGTGGATGCGTGCACGGAGTTGCTTAATTTGCAAGATGGTAAATTCAGTGCCCTGCGTATTCCGTAGACTGTGATGCCGAATGCCATTGTTGCTAATGCCACTGTCTTCCATCAACCGGCTCTCAGAGTTTTTTTTATCTCACTCTTGCATTTCTGCTTTCTCCCATTGCCACTGTTTTCCTCTTCCTTTTCAATATACTTTTTTTGCCCTTCTCTTTCTTTTGCTCTTCGTCAAAGTCTTATGATGAATAATATTATAGCCTGGTCCCTAAAACTGAGAGTTGGGGCCCACCATCAAGTACTGGTAGTATTTTAGGCCCAATGGCAGGCGCCTTTTTTTAAAGGATGAAGGGAACTCTAAAGTCATTTAAAGGTATCAGCCTAGCTAAAATCCTTTGTACATTGTGAGTGTTTACATTGAGGAAAATAGAATGTGCACACTTTTTCCCCTGAGCAGAATCATTTTACCTACAAACACTTCTAGTGAAATATTTCAGTGAGTGACATATATTTCAGTAAGTTGATGCCTGCACTGCTCTCTGCAGCACTCGAAGGTAAATTAAATGGCAGTTTTTTTAAAATCATGTGAGCCTGTAGGTGCTGCATCAATAGAAAGGCGAGTAGTATGAAAATACAAAAAAAGACTATCTGGTACGCATTTCTCGTTTAGCCTTACACTGGGTTCCAACCAGTTTCCATCTGTTACTTTATTTATAAGACAACATACCCCGAAATTATTCCTAAAACAGGGAACCAAGGGATGAAGCCAGTAAAATAAACTTGCGTTATAAAATTCAGTATCCGGACATAGATTTCTTAAATGCACAGAGCATGCATACATCGATACATGAAATTGTCAAGCAAACAGAACTAACCTAACCTGTAAACACTGGGAAACATCGTTTACAATGCATGCGTTACAACGTGTGTCATTACAACACATTTTTTACAACACGACATCCATTACAATGCGTCATTACAATGCATAATCCATTACCTCCTCGTCCGTCTTCCTTGCCACAGTAAACACCAATGAGCCTCCGACTCTCACAGAAACTCCAAGTCAAATTTTACATTCTAGTCTCCCTCTCCCTCTCCCTCTCCCAATATGGCGTCCGGTGGTGACAGCCAATCCCATAAAGGGATACAGAAATAGCAAAAAACGCCCTGTTTTTTAGTTTCTGCACTACTCCGAGTGCTGTGTGCCTGCGATGCAGGTGAGTGGTGCTGGGTCCGGCTGGACTTTGGCGTTGGCTGGACTCTGGGTCCGGCTGGACTCTGGTCCCTGTGGGGTTTGGTGTTGGGGAATGTTGGTTATGTTTTGTGTTTCTGTTCCCCTCATCTGCCTCTTCTTCGGGTCCTGCTCTAGCGGACCTGGGGTTTCGGGAGGATTGGTTCACTGAAGGGCCGGCCTCTGTTGCGGGGAAGCACGCGTCTTGACCTGCTTTAGCGGTCTTTTTTGTAATCATGCTGCCTTTCTCTCAGCGGCGTCCTGCACAGCGGATATAGCGCGGTAGTGGATTTTGCTTTTCTTCCCCCATTGGTAGGCGGTATTGCTGAGCTTCTTCGCCTTGCCTTACCTGTTTGTTTAGTCCTCCGCTGCATGTATCTTTGTAGGAGGGGTCTGGCGGCTTCATTAGGGAGGCGCGTCGGACTTCCTCCGCTTTTGTATTAGTGTTGGGGGCGTGCAGTGGGAGGGTTTGTTGGTTGCCATGGCGACTTGGAACCTTTATCTCCCGGTCATGTTTGCGGTTTACTACCTGTCTGGGTTCATTTGATTTTGCTGGTCATGGAGGGTGGTTCCTCTGCTGGGGCTGCTCCTGGCTCCTTGGATGCGGCTTCTGGATCTGGCATGACACTTCCTTCTTTGGATGTGTTACAAAGGATGATTGATTCTGCGGTGGCTGCTGCTTTACAGGACAAAGTGGCTGTTCCTCCTGCTTAGAAGGCGAAGGCAGATGATGCTCCTGTTGTAAATAAAACAGCGATAATGTTAAGCATTCGCTGAAGACATGCTATTGTGTCTTCAGTGTGGTTTTCCCGCTCATACTTGCGAATATGGCCGGACTCCATTTTGTTTTCTGGTGTCCATTTTGTACGCCATACTCTGCCATGTGCTCGCCACGAGGCAAGTCCTACCTCGCTGATTGTCACCCCTGGAATTTGCCCAGCAACATACTATAAATAGTTCCAGCTTGTTTAGCGCATGCTCAGTACGTGTAACATCTGTTTCTGCTTAGAGGGGATTGGAATGTGCATTTGAGGGGTTCCATGAACCGTTAACTCCACCCATGTATCGATCATGTTTGAGAAATGTCCATATATGGCTGTAAATCATGCATCTGAGTTGTAACCGCCCACTTATGAGCCCCTTCTTTGTGTATAAAAGGGGACCGCATGTCCGAGTTCTTTGTGCTACCTTGTACAATACTGTAGAGTGTTGTGTGGGCTGTAATACCACCTTTGAAGGTTTATTAAACTATGTTTTTGTATTTCCAGTTTCCGTGCCAATTTCTTATGTAGTCTGAGAACTTTGCGTACAGAAGGGCGAACCCTGTTCGCACTCGCAGGCCTTACTGAGGCCTGTACTCATCACTCCTGCTCTTGAATCTGAGACGGAGGAGGATGTTGACTTCAAGGGACGTTTTGTGCAGGGTGCCGACCTTAAGGTTGTGCTTGGTCACATTTGCAAGAATTTGTTTTTTCCTGATTCTGTTGTGCCTTTGGAGGATGATTTATTTGCGCAAGATCAGCGTCCTGAGCCTGAATCTTTGCCCCTTCATTCTTCTGTTTTGAAAGTTTTGGAGACGGAGTGGAAGGATGTGGACAAGGGCTCTTTTCCACGTTTTTTGAATAAACGTTATCCTTTGCAGGACTTTTCCGTGAAGTTTCCCTCCTCAGTTAAGGTTGATTCCTTGATGGCTAGTATGTCGCCTCAATGGACCGTTGTTTCTGAGGATTCCTCTCCTGCTGACCCGGTGGATGGTAAGGTGGCTGGTGCGGTGAAACACACTTTTGCCGCTGCTAATTTTTCCATCCGGGCGGCGGCCTATTCTTCTTACGCCATCTAATCTTTGCTTAAGGACTTTCAGTTGTTATCAGAATTGTTGGATCAGGGGGAAGATGTGTCTTCTAAGCTGGCGATGATGGAGCAACAGGTTCATCTGCTTTCTGACGTGTCATTTGATTCCTTGGGGGCGGCTGCTTCTGCGGCGGGGTCTTCTGTCGCTGCGAGGAGGCAGTTATGGCTCCGCTCCTGGAAGGCTGATGCTACGCAGAAGGGTCTGTTTATGAAGATCCCCTTTACTGGTGTTAAGCTGTTTGGTTCCCGGTTGGATGATATGGTTAAGAAAACGGTGGAAGACTGTAAGCTGCTTGCTCCTGAACGGGCTGGTCGTTTCCGTGCTTTTGGTTCACAGAGGGCTTTTTGTCCTTCATGGAGGGGCCGTGCGAGTCAGCCCTTTCGTGGGAGGGGACGTGGCCGGGGTGCTCCTTCCTTTGACAAATCCCGGTTCTCCGGAGCTTTTGCCTCCTCCTCTCCAGCTTCAAAATCATGGCTGGGTTGCTCCTAGAAGGGGTCCGGTTGGGGGTCGTCTAACTTTCTTCCGGGACTCATGGAGCAAGACTGTTTCAGATCAGTGGGTCCGTCAGGTGGTTTCCGAGGGTTTTCGTCTTGGATTTACCCAGGCTCCCCCAGACTGTTCAGGTCCACTCCTTGTCCCAGAGAGGCTCTGAAGAGGGTGGCGCTTTTGGAAGGCAACGATTCCCTATTGCAAAAGAGAGCGGTGATTCCCGTGCCAGGGGATCAATTGGGGTTGGGAGTTTATTCTATTCTGTACCTAGTGTCCAAGCGCACAGGGGATCTCAGACCTGTGATGGATTTGAAATGGATGAATACTTTCATTCCTCATCAGAAATTCAAGATGGTTTCTCTCCAGGTGATCCTTCCTCTTGTGTCTCAAGGGGATTTTCTGGCCTCAATACACTTAAGGGATGCATATCTCCATGTGCCTGTACACCCCGACTCTCAGAAGTTTCTGTGGTTCTGCGTCTTGGGTCGGCACTATCAGTTCCTGGTATTGCCTTTTGAGCTCTGCTCTTCACCCAGGGTTTTTACTAAGGTTCTGGCACCTCTTGTTGGCCATTTGCATGGGGAGGGCATTAGCGTTTTTCCTTATCTGGACGATATTTTGATTTCTGCTTCTTCTCTTTCTAAGGCGGAGTTACATGTCCGGAGGGTGTGCCATGTCCTGGGGAATCACAGATTCCTGGTGAATGTCCCGAAGTCCTCCCTGGTTCCTGCACAGGATTTGACTTACATATTGCGTGCTATTTAGGACTCAGTTGGGGATGGTGTTTCTGCCCCCTGCTCGGACTCTGTCTCTGATCTCTGCTGTTCGATCCCTGTTGTTGGGGCCTTCTCATCCTGTGAGCCTGTGGTTGAGGGTGCAGGGTCTAATGTCAGCATCTTTGTTACTGTTACCGTGGGCTTGCCTTCACATGTATCCGGTGGTGTCCCACATTTTGTTGCATTGGGACCCCTGTTCCCTCGATATGAATGTTTTGATCCCTGTGTCGTCCGAGGTTCGGGTGGTCCTGGGTTGGTGGTTGGACGAGGTTCATCTGTCTCGGGTCGCCCATTTCTGGTTCTTCCGTCTCGGATTCTCACTACAGATGCTAGCCTGCTGGGCTGGGGTGCTACTCTGGGGGATTCAACAACACAAGGGGTTTGGTCTCAATCTGTGATGTCCTGTTCATCCAACTACAAGGAACTGAAAGCGGTTCATTTGGGCCTGTTGGCCTTCTTGGATCTTCTGTTGGGTCACAATGTGCAGGTCGGGACGGACAATCAAGTTGTGATGTCGTATATCAACCATCAGGGGGGTTGCAAGGTTCTTTCCCTCAGTTGCCTCAGTCGTCGGATTTGTTCTCAGTATAGTTTCCCTTCCCTCCCGGGCCTCTTGGTGGCTTCTTGTCTGCGGCTTGGTTTTCAGGGAATTTTTCTATTTCTGTATCCCTTTATGGGATTGGCTGTCACCACCGGAGGCCATATTGGGAGAGGGAGACTAGAATTTAAAATTGACTTGGAGTTTCTGTGGGAGCCGGAGGTTCATTGGTGTTTACTGTGGCGAGGAAGACAAGGACTCGGAGTAATGAAGATTACCGGTAAGTAACCGGGCATTACACCCCAGCGGAGTTAGAATAGTAATTGCATTGTAATGGATTATGCGTTGTAATGACATGCGTTGTAATGGATTTTGCATTGTAAAAAAGGTGTTGCAATGACACCCGTTGTAACACGTGCATTGTAACATGACCTATTCATGAACACAGGTCTGGACACAAATACAAACAGTAGGTAAAATAAGTTGGGTGCCAGAATCATCCTGAATCCAGCACTAGCTTTAAGTATTTTTACCCAGTTTTCTTCATAAAACATGTTCAGTCATGTACATTTCACATATTCTACATATCACAATTCGCCATAATGGGTGGAGTTGGGCTCTTCAGTTGTAAAATCTTTTAAAGTTCTATTATGATGGTGACTACACATGGTTCTATAACTCGACCCAACATCTCACCAATATCTCAAAATGACTGCATACTATTCTACAGGTTGGGGCATGAGGCAAAAATATGTATTCTCTCTTCAGATACATTTCTGCATTTGGAACAGAAATAGGACTGGTTTCTGATTTGGGCCCAGCCCTGAATGTTCGTGGGAGTAAAAGAGGGTTCAATAACTTGAATAGGATTGTTTTACTCTAGATTACCTGAAACCAGTGACATTTATCTTCTCATTTGGTTATCAGCCCACTTGGATCACTTCAATGCATACATGCTAACATTTTAGAAGAAGAAAGTGGGAAATTATTAAAAAATAATGGGGAGAGTGTATTTTCCCCATTGAGTTCTATTGAAGGAGAGGCAATTTCAGGTGAGAGACAGCCAAAATAAAGCAATTTTTGACTTAAAAAATCGTGAATTTCTTACCTGAATCTGGGCTGTTTGCATGTACGCTCCTTGATCCACTTCTTACCACCAACCATTGATTCTCTCAGTAACTGATAAACATTAGAGAGCCCTATTCATGGGATAGAAAGAAATCGACTGTGCACCGCATGAGAGAGCTACACAGAGCTAGGGTATGAAATAAAATAAGGGCAACATTGTAAGTATTAGAAAAAGTTGTGATTAAGAATACCACATTCTCCTTGATATTGATAAATTTTTGAAACCATCATCATCAAATAACTGGTAAGCCAACTGCAGGCTTGACTAATTTCTCGTTTGCCATATATTCTGTTGCATACCTTCAAATGAGGGCCAGAAGGTAGAATGCTGGTAAAACAGTAGTAGTAGTCAAAAGAAAATTATTTAGACTATTGCCTGTAGAAACAGAATAAATACAACAAGTTATCCAATATTAAAATCATGTAGACAGGAAAATGTCAAATGCCTATGCAAGGATAATATTTAAAAATCTTCCCACCTCGCAAGTTACATCTAAAAAGTCCACATATTAAAAGTAGGGTGATGGTAGACTACGATGTTGAATTTTATGTATTAAAAACATTGGTTTGAGTATTAAACTTCTATTTCTTAGAAAATGAAGGCAGTCAACTAATAAATTAACATTAAAATTGTTGAACCATAAACCACATGTACAATTAGCGTCCATATCAAAGAAAAAATAAAAATTTTCATAATTTAGAAACGGAATATGTAAAGGCACATAAAATGTCTGTAACAACGGGTGTAGGTAGAGATTAGATAACAAGGATAAATACGGGTACATCCGATGTTCCTGCCAGGATTTCAGCATATAACCTGCTGATGGTTTCATGGATCAATATCATAAATCAGCAAACCTTGATTATCTTTTATAAGCTTCCTTCAAATTCATCTTTGAGGATTGGAGCATCTCCATAACCTTAAAATACACCATATTCAGTTTAGTTACTATATTTCCTAATCAATTTTGAACCCTCCCGCCCATTTTAAACCACCAAATGCGACTTCTTTTGCACAGAAGATTGATATTTTTGGTTCCTCGTGCCCCAAAGTTTATCAAAAAAATGCAATGTGGATTTGCAAGCTAAAAAGTTCCAATGCTGTAGATCTACTTCAAGTCTTATGGCCGAACTCATTGCACCCTTTGGTAACCCCATCAATTTTTTCAGACATTTACCTTCATATTTATCCCACTTTGGATCTGAGCCAATTCATAATGCTTCTGACCCACATACCTTTCTTGTAGGGAGCAAAGCTATATATGCCGTGAGTACTGGTATTAAGGAGGCCCCTCTAAAATAATTTTTGAATTTAAAAAGCCCTCCAAATGCGGACAATACCCGAGCATCCCCAATTCCTCTGTGAAGAGACCAATTTAATTTGTCATTTGGTATTTACTTATACCAGAAGAGACCAACTTAATTTGTCATTTGGTATATACTTATACCAGGTTAACACCTCCACAGATTTATCCCCCAATAGCCATTTATGTGGTTTCGATTTACTGCCAAACATTACTATTTTTGTCTTATTCATATTTATGATCAGGTCGATCGTGCCGAAGTACTTACTAAAGCTTTCAAGTTTGCTTTGAAGACCCACCTGAGTCAAATCAAAGATTGCAAAGTTGTTCATGTAAGAGGCACGGAACATGTCTCACCCATCCCCCTATTTTCTGTGAAATTGCTTCTAACAGGGTGTGTGGCAGATCTGCAAGGTGCAAAGAAAGTAACACAGAGGCTAATCCACATTCCTGCCTCAACTCGTTTTAAAGCGGGATTCTCTTTGATAATGCACCCGTAAATCTAACTTCACTTTAGCCCAATTATCTCAATGTAGTTCTTCAAGGATAGCGAGGAGGCATATAGGAATATCCAAATTTCTCAGCTTAGACCACAAAATGTTTTGATTGACTAGGTCGAAAGCAGATCTGAAATCTACACAACATCAAAATAAATTCCCAGAAGTTTCCATTGCCTTCAGAGCAATGGCCCACAAGCTAAATGAATGGTCTATTGTCATATGACCCTGCTTAAAGCCTCCTTGTTCAGTGGGCACCAGCATGCTAGAATGTATCCACTCCCTCATGGATGATGAAGTGGCTTTGGAAAATAATTCCACCCCTACAACAATCAAGATGAGAAATCAAAAATTACTGGGATCTGCTGGATCCTATTTCTTGAGTAAGGGTTTAATTATTTCACCCTTCCAGCTAACCAGAAAGGTTCTTGTTTTCATTACATACACAAAAACATTAGCTGAAAAGCTAGCCCACCATTTGGGATTGAATTTTAAAATACTTGCAGTGAAATTATCTAGACCAGCTGCCTTAGCTATTTTAAGTGAAACTTTTAATGTACTAAAAGACTGCTATGTAAATAAATTCATTAACTCCTCAGCAGGGGATATCCACAACTCTCTATCCCATCTGGGCCCTACAGATGTTACTCAAATAGGATACCCACACAACTTCCAGGACCGTACACTTTCCTGTTTGCACCCTTCCTGGACTAATTTCCAAATTTTTTCCATTTCTTTATCAAGGTGGACACTAACCATCATTTCCCAATTTGCTTTATAAATATCTTCTGTCGTAGCTTTAATCAATGCCTCATATTCCTTTTTTACTTTATAATATATTTCTCTCGCCCTAAAACCCACCGGAAACCACCTTTTAGTTCTTACTTTCACCAGCCTCCTTTCAAGTCCTACACATTGGTTATTAAACCAGGGCTGTTTCTGTTTCGGCAGCCATAATGCATTTTATAACTGATGGGGTGAGGCAATTCACCACCTCTTTGATATACCAGTTTAACACTTTGACATCCGCTACACCCTACAACAAAAAAGACTTTGATACTTGGTACTGCACTAACTGCATGATGTCCCTGTCATCAATTCTAGTTATAAGGTGTTTAGGAAATTATATCTCCATAGGTTATGGTGGCGCGTAATCTCGGAGTCCAGTTCGACAACGAACTATCTTTTAAACCCCAGATTCAGAAAGTCACCTCGGCATGCTTTGGTAAACTCCACATGTTAAAAAAATTGCCCCCTTTCTTCCCACGGAATTACTGAAGACAGTGACTCACGCCTTAATCACCTCACACCTGGATACGCGAACAGCCTATATGTGGGACTCCCGGCCTACCTCCTTCATAGGCTGCAGATCGTGCAGAATGCTGCGGCAGGCTGATCTGTAAAGTCCCCTTTCGACATTCCATCTCACCCTTCTTGAGGAAATTGCATTGGCTCCAGATCACTGCCCGCGTCAACTTCAAGGCCCTGGTACTAGTTTTCAGGGCTCTGAACGGAAAAGGCCCTAAATACCTTAGACGCAGACTAAAACTAGTCCATTCTTCTCTTAATCTTAGATCCAACCACCTTCGCCTTTTACTCCCCCCCAGATTCCGACTGGTGAGAAAAGGTGGTAGAGCTTTTGCTGTGATTTTATCAAAACTGTGGAACTCTCTCCCCATCAGCCTCCGTCTCATTGACATTGAATCTCAATTCAGGGGCAAATTAAAGACCTTCTTATTTTCTGGCTGCTAATATTTCTTTTCCCTCAATCCGCAATCTTTAGCGCCGGGACACCCCTGTTGGGGGTAGCTGTGCGCTCAACAAATGTTAATAATAATAATAATAATAATAGGAATCACTGGTTCCCTGGGGCAAGGGGAGGATTCAAAGGACATCTATATCCCCTTATGACGCCTACTCATATTTTTTACAACTTTAAACTTTTCCAGTACTCGAAGCAACACGCTTGCAAGAACATATAATCTATTGGACACTTCTGATTTCCATATATAATTTTTGGGAAGCCGAGATATCATCCTGTAAGTGTCCATGGAAACAGACAAACCTAACTCAGCTATTTTGTAACATTTCTGCAAATCTCTCCTCGAAGGGGAGCATTTATGAAATATTGCTTTTGAAATCCCACAACCCTCAAGCATTTCACTAGACATAATATCTGCCTGCACTGGAGACAATTGTTAGATCTCCCACAAACAGAAAAAGGGAGCCCCTGATAGTTCTAACAGAGAACTCAAAGCACTTACAAATAATTGTCATTGCCGAATCTCCTTTTGCGCTTCCCCCTGATTCACATATACATTCACAATTATTGAACTATTAGTTGAGCGATATCCATTAGACAAACTTAAAAGACATGCTGGTATCCAATCACAATTGGTCTGTGTTAAACTTTCACCATTTATACATTTTGTAGAAGCCATAGTTAGTAACCACCCCTGTTAGGCACCCTTCCCGACTTTGGTTGCCGGTTTAGCAAATTCCTTACAACCGCCTTGATTCAACATTTCACATGCTAACAGTCTCCTGGAAATAGATCATCATATTTTCCTCCAAAACCGTCGCAAGATCAACTGTCCTATGCAGACATTCAAGCCCATGAACATTCCAGGAGAAAACATCAAGGTTGCCAAATCCACTTCCCCTACCCAAGTAGAAACACTCTCCTGACGTATGCTTAAACAAGCTATTCTATTGCGTAGGGTGAGGGGATCCACTACTCTATATCTTAGAGAGGAAGCTACGGATACTTTTAAGCTTTCTTGCTTATATCCCACTGACTGGCTCTGGGGCGGTGAGATTGCCACCCGAAAAAACAGATTTAGTTGCTATGCGTTTAAGCCACCATGATTCATTAGGAGGGGTTTAGTACATCCACTTCAGGTACTAAGCATAAGCCAATTTCCTCAACCTCTTATTCAACATTTAAAATTAATTTTGCCAACAATGGTGTGCTGAAGGTAACTCTTGTAACTTCTGTCCCAATTAAGGTTTTTCTAAAGGCAACTTGGTATATATCTCTAGATGTTACCTTCTCTAATCACTTGTATTTTTCTAAAGCCCTCAGCAGATTTGACCACCTATTCAGAGGTTTTCACTTGTTTGCTTTTTTCCCTTCCCTAAAAACATCCCAAAAATATGAGGTGATTTAGGCTTCCCTTTTCGATTATTTGATTGAGAATGGGCTCTGCATATAAGGCCATTGTGGTGGCAATGGGAGGCTCATAGTCTGACGTATGTAACCAGGATGGAGAATCAACCCTGTTTTTTTCTGCAGGGATGAAAAATAGTCTTCCTAGTCGCCATCTTGCTCTTGGACCCCTTTCTACCTTGAGAGCTATTTGGCTCATTACCCTTGCCTTTAACATTGAGCTTGTTAGTCTCCAAAGCCAGCCCTCCACTTAACATATTTTCTTGGTGTCTTACTTTTTCTCCTTTATGTCCTCCTTTATTTCTCCCCACCTTTACTTCCATGCTAACTTTCTTAGACATTTCGCCGGATGCAATAATCTTCCAAGTCCCATGTGAGACTTTACGTGAGGATTTTTTTTCCTGATGGATGTTTCCTCCTCCTATAATAGGATAGGTGCTGCTTCCCCACCCGACCATGATACCACCCATTTACTAACACAGGCAATCTGGAAACATATTTAGAACCATTTTCCCTCACCTCTGTAAATTTGGAGGACCCCTCCTACCGCGGGTCAAAATCTTGGGGGGACACAGGTCTTGCTAACAAGGGCATACCCAAATTGACTTTAGTTCATACAGAATCTCCTTTAAAAGGCAGGTCTCTGATTTCAAGTTCTCATTTGTTGAAACAGTCGATTTCAGAAGGCCGAAAAGCCTTGTGAATTAGGAGATCATCCAGCTTTGGCGATGGTGCAGAGATCGAGGATTCTAAGTTTGAAGTAGACAGATCTGGGTATTGTTGAGCCACCCTTGGGGGATTCTGTCCTGATAGATCTGTGTCCTTTGTTATCACTCTGCCAGAGATATAAACAACATTTGAGCACATTCCCTTCTCCTCTTCTCTCCACCTCTTTCCCCCAGCTACTCCAGTCTCATCCTCAGAGGCAGCACAACTTAAGAAAGAAGGATGGATAAGACAAGGAGGAGAGTATAAACGCAGGTTCTGTCATAACCACATCCTCCAGCATATCAAGCTGTGCCCTCTCCTGGAGACCTTTGGGAAAAAACGAACAAGTACCAACCACACTCTTTTTCACTCCTCTTACTGAAGGAAAAAAGAAACCAATATTGCTCTGAGCTCTGTTGGGTGTTTCTTACCCTTTTACTTACTATTTTTAATTTTTAAACAAAGATTTTATGTGCAAAAAGAATACAAGACATTTAAAACATTTACACAAAGATACAAAACATTTGTCACATATATATACAAATTGTACAAATTTTCTTATTTCGATTAATGTACTCATATCCTTGTATAGATTTGACAAAGTAACGCTCGGTAAAGATGACAATATATTCAAATAATATAAACCATAGTTCCATTCATTGGTCTATTGATCAATTAATGTCATGTTTTCTGTGCCTACGCGTTTCGAACCAGCTGTTGTGAATTCCTAGGTTCTCTTCAGGGCTCTGTCTTTTAGTAAGTATCTGTTTGTCCAGCAGCCGCAGGCATACAGGTTTCACGTTTTTCTCTTTTCTTTTTGTGCGATCTTGATCCTACACCCCTTAGCTTTTAGAGGTGCCGAGCTAGGGTTTCCTGTTCCTGGCTGTTCCTGACTCCTCCCCCTGACCACGAGTCTGATGGCGACTGCCGTAGCTTGGCGAGCTGCTTGCTGCTGGGTGCTGTGTTTTCTGAGGCGGTGTTGAATCCCTGTCATCCTCGCTATCGGCGGCCGTGGAGATCAACTGCTACTGAGTCCGAGTCTGAGCCTGTCTCACGGGGGATATGAGGTGAGCAGCTCTACATTATCGAGACGGACTTTGGATACATTGTATCAGGCAGGATCGAGGAAACACTTTTTCTTATTTCTGGCAACAACGTTGAGAATGAATGTACCTCCTGCTCCCGTTCCCACTGACTTTTGCTGACTCTTCGTGTGTTTATCTGCCAGCTGCACACTTTCTGCACTGTGATGCCTGAACTCTTATTATTGGCGCATTGAGAATTACCCTGTTGCTGAATCGTATAATCGCACAATAAGGTACAAAACCCGCAATTCTGCAAGTCCGCAGACTGGGGGAACCTTAAGCTCCTGTATTCCTCTTGGCTTTCCTAGCTTTTCCTTGCGGTGCACAGCAAATAAACATTTTTACTCAAACACGCACCTTTAGGAGAACTTTGAGAGAACTCTGAGCGCAGCTGTTGATTAGTAATCAGTTGTGCGGTCCTGTATTTCAACGGTCTTCTGCTGCATTCCAAACGGACAAACAGACCTTGGTTACACTATATCAGAACTGAAGAAATTACCATTGCTATTTCCACTGCCGATAACGCTGATATCGCCGATAACGTTGGCAGTGTGCCTCTTACTTGCCTCTCCTCCCTGCTCCTCTACGCCTCTACTCCCCATACTGTCTGTACACTACCCTTGGGGCCCACTCTAATGCCGTGCTGACAGTTCCCTCTTCCCTTGGGGCGACTGTCTGGAAGAGGACTCACTGGGGGAACTGGGGATTTGATCACGCAGGGCACAGTCGACGCAAACATCCTTGCTGGCAGCCGGTCCCCCCCGCCGCCGCGACCGGAACTCCACGCGGCCGCCGAGCGGGGGGACCACAACCCCCACAAACCTTTGCTGCTTTTGCTCCGCCCCCTTCCGCCCACTGACGCGCCCGGAAGGCGCAGAAAAAGACAGAGCCCCTTCGGCAGTCGCGGGACGCGCGTGGGTGACGCCGGGCTAAGCCCGGGCAAAGGGCGGGCCCTCTGTGGCCCTCAGAGGCCCGAGGAGGACGTGACGGGCCCAACCACTTGGTTTTCCTGGAGGAGGTAAAGCCACTAATCGACATTCTGTACTGGACAGTGGTATTTGCCCAATAAACTCTATCACCTCATTCCCATCCAACTCATATCATGACCCAGAAAGGGGTTGTTGCAAAACTTGCGCTTCGGTCAGATACTTGTCTGAGGATGCTAGACAAGCACATAAATAACACACTGTTACCTTCGCGCACAGACGCTGATAAAAATAATTACCATCAGCCTGTAGTCAGTCCATCTTGTAATCATTCCTCTCCTCAAACAAACAATACAGTGTGTAGACTCTCACTGTTGGAGGAATTAAACAGTCTGTGTAAGACTAGTTATGCCCCTGCAGGATCACCATCCCCACCAAATAACATTAAATCGTTAACTACAAATGAGAGAGTGCTGGAACCCTTTTCTATATTTACAAAAACAAACACACAATGTATAGTATCCGTCCGGGCCACACCTAACAAAAAGAAGCATGACGGGGATAAATATAATGAGAGCCAATCCAAAGTACAAAAAATACAAATTGAATCCCCAATCTTAACTCCACCCCCTACCAATTCTCCCCTAACTGCAGAGGTGGCAGAAAAATTAGACGACCTAGCTCCGTTTTCCCAGATGGCCCTATTGTCAATGATCGAACAACTGATCAAATCCATTATACACCCCCTAATTGACAAAATCAACATCTTGGGGGATAGATTGACAGGGATTGAGGAAAAAAATAAATTTTAATTTGTTAACCTCTACCCACGCTTCTATACCTACCCATCCCTTGCCTATTGCCACTCCAAATAAGCCTAATCCTGCCATTCAAAGTAAAGTTGCCCAAACTCGAGCACCAGTCCCCACCATTCTGCCCTCAAATATTTCTAAAGCCTCTCCTAAACCCACTACACCGAAAATGTTTGTCCCCAGAGTGGAGCGCAACAGGGTTTCTAGAATTCATCTACCTCCAGAGGCAGCCCCATTTGTATGCGTCCTCTCGGGAGTCCCGCAACTGAAAAAGGGAAAACCGGAGAGACAACATGACTTGTTAAATAAGGTCCAGTTTTGGTTATCTAAAAATAGACCCCTGCCCCATGATCTTGACGGTGGGATTGTGAGCGTGAGGAGAGTGGGTTGGCTGGGCCCCCTTTCGAAAGACATTACTGGTGACTTGATACTAATAAGATTCAGAAGCAGAAACATTGTCCCATACCTCCGAACTTTGCAACCTAAAGAAGGCGATGGCCCCATATCCATCTGGGATCTACATGACTTCTATCCAAGCACATCATATATCCCTGCCTCCAGGCCAATGACTGAGGATTGTACCAGGCTGGGTAGAGGAGTTTGCTTACCGCTTTATTGTAGTATTCCTGCCCCAAACAGATTTGAAATACCATATAACATTTTTAACCACTGCAACCCCTTGCACACCCCCTTTTGATGAAACGGAAGAACTGTCATCATAAACCCTGTAAAGTATGTTATTATTAGGAAAGTTACATTCACAGGGTGAGCAAATGTTTGTTTTTTAACCTGTAGATAATCTGTGCTTCACATGTATGTACTTTTTTAACTATGATTGTATTTTGTAACTGTACGCTTTCATGATTTTATACAAAAATCGAATAAAGCATATCGAATCGAATCGAGGTGAACCCGTTATTCTAGTTCTTCTGGGTTGTGGTTATTTCTTTTTGGGATTTTTTTCTTTTATATAGATCACCTGTTGCAAGGTTGTACTCTCGTGGTACCAGCGCGTTCCGTATTTATATGTTAGGGTAGTATTCCATTATTCATCATGATCTCACGGTCTTAGGTCATTGCGCGGGGGTCCGTACTTGTATTCGTTTACCCTCGCACTCGTTTGAAATCACTCTCCTGGAGACCAGCACCATTTGGTTCTCCATGTGACAATTTGAAGGCAAGATCACATGGCTTACATTAGCAGGTTCCTGTATTGTTTTGTTCTTGAAATGTTTCCCCACAAAATCCTTTATAGAGGAGGCTAAGGCCCCTGCAGCTTTGTATGCCATAGTACACCGATTGGCAGAAATATGATCTAATTGCAGATAAATCAGGGGATTATCGCTCAAAGAAAGAAAACTTTCCACCCCATTTGAGTCCTTAATGACTGCTTTGAACTCCTTCACACTCACTGCTCCTTTCACTGATTAGCAGGGACATGGGTCTTAGCACTTCTTTTTCTTTGGGAAGGTATCCCTTCGGCCTATACAGTGCGTAGCGGCACTCCTCATCTCCATCAGCCACAGAAGCAACATGATAGATTTCTAATAAGGAAGGTCTAGTCTTCAGAGCATTCACAACGAATTAAAAGGATATGAGAAGCTCTCAACAGTAGTTATACTGCCCTTTACAGCACTTGCCTCCTCCTCCTGACCACGAGAGTGACCGCTCTGTGTAACCTCCACCACCACCCTTTAGTTGTAGACTTGATCTATGTCCAGATCATAAGCTTGAGTTTGGGCTATACCTGCAGCTCAAGAGAGACCCCCCTCCCTCTACCCATCGTTCTCCGCATCCCCAGCTCCCAGGATATCAGCAGGTACATGATGAGGAAAGGGACGATAATTAACCACCTCCAGAGGCCCACAAGGACAATACCCAATCAGCCCCTACCAGCAACAGCAGCCATAGCAGATAATGAAGAAAGTGAAACACAGTGCTCCCCTGAGTCGCCAAGGCACTCCAAAGTTGCGGGAGCCAGCAGGAAGCAGAATAACTTTCTGCCATTCCCAAAATTATCCGGAAGCTGGCACAGGAGCAAGAAGCGCTTCACTGCGCTTCTCAATGGCATTCAGAGATGCACCAGTTGCAGTGGCGGCCGCCAGTAACAAAGGGTGGTGGGCACACGGGGGGAGGGTCGGATATTAATAATTTTTTCAAACATACCTGACACCACCGGCCGCCTCCTGCATCACGTTATTCCTGTTGTCCATTTCCTGGGTCCCAGCAGGCCCTTGGGCAGACTCCCACCCAATCCCTGTGCTGCGGTCTTAGTGGGCGGAAAAGATGCCCTGCTCAGACCAGGGTGTCTGTGGGGGTTTCTCAAGCCCGGCTGCTGAATGCAGCTGGGCTGTGTAGTGACGAAGCCGCCCGGCCCGCACTATACATTGTAGCTATTCCAGGGGCCTGGAGTCGGGCACGCCCAAAGGTATAAATAAAGGGGCACATGACCGCTCGGGGTCTTGGCTCGTAACCTAATACTAGGGTGTGTACCGTTATTACTGTTTCCTAATAGTGGCTTAATCGCGCACCCACGACATATGCCCCTGGTGAAGTTCACCACATTGGCAAGGAGGCGGGTCCCACCCATACCTCTGCCTCTCTGCCAGAGTCCTGCCACCCAGCCTGTCGTGGCTCTTTGTGGCGCCAGCCAGGGCATTGCACTCCTGTTACTGTGCTTCGGCTCATCAACGCAGAAGAATCGCAGAGACTGTGGGTGCCCACCTCGCAAGCCCGGAAGCCGACTGAGCTGCTCCCACTACGCTGTTGCAGGTCAGTGAGGCGCAGCAAGCGGCTTGTGCCCCAGCGGGTGGCCCGATCTGGTGCGCGCTCCCCGGGCAAACCGCGAAGATGAGTAGGAGGAGGCTACGCCCCTCCCTTTGCCCTGAGGCGCTCGTACGCGCCTGCATCCTAGGTGCGGCGTGCAGCTGCCCGCAATGGCCCTGAGTAGTGCTGTCTTCACCGCGTGAGGCCCGACTGCCTCTCCCCCCACCGCAAGCGTCTGGAGTAATAAGCACTGGCCAGTGCAACAAACAATATAAACATTTTCACACATTGGGATCTCTATTTCCTGTGCCATAGGCAATAAGCATTGGCCAAGGCAACAGGGGGGCAGCATCTTACACAGTGGGTGCTTTTTGCGGAGGAACATCTCGCCCCTGGGCTCAGTCAGCTGAAACGGCGAGGAGAGTGATGAGGCCCACATGGTCAAGATTTGCTCTGCAGCCACTGGTCAGCACCCTACAGGCCCCTGTGTTTGCACATGTCCACAAGGAGATGAGCCAACAGGTTCAGGACGGGGTGGGGGCCCCTGCACAGGTGCCACAGCCCCCTGTTCCGGCCCTACAGAACGCCCTGATGCCGTCTGGTCTTGCGACAGCAGCCCCCTGCCCCCCTTCAGCGAGGTGACGGATCCTGCTACGGCTGCGTCGAGGTGGAAGTCATGGATTGGACAGTTAGACCACTACTTCATAGGGATGCTTGAGACGGATGGAAGGGTGAAGCGGTCCCTGCTTATGTGTTACGGGGGAGGCAAATTATACGACCTGTTCGAAACTTTACCTAACACTGGGGCTGACGACAACTATGATGCAGCAGTGGAGGCCCTGAACAAGCATTTTGACCCTCAGATCAACACTGATTTTGAGAGGTTCAAGCGGTGCCAGGCAAAGCAAAGCGAGACAGAGTCGATCAACGTCTTTTACGCATGTTTGAGGAAGCTGGTGAGCTCCTGTACTATCCCTGACCAGAGAGAAGAGATAAGGGCCCAGATCATCCAAGGCTGTCAGTCGGTGACACTGCGCCGCCTCATAAACAGGCAACCCGGAATCATGCTGGATGAGATCCTGGTACTTGCAAAATCACAATAGCTGTCCAACGCTCAAGCAGACGAGATGGAAGCAGCGCTCAACCGCTACCCAGGCACCGCTGGCCTGCCAAGGCCGCCGGCAATAAAAGAAGAGAGTCAACGCTATCCAGAGTTGCCCGACTGCAGCCCGTGGCGGCGGGAGGTCGCCATGCAGTGATTCATGCAACAACTGCGGCCTTGAACACCCACCAGCAGGCCAGTGTTTTGCTAAAGGAAAAACTTGCTCCAGATGTGGGATGCTAAACCATTTCACAAAGGTGTGTCGCAGCGGAAGAAATAGGTCCAATGCCCCGGGGCAACGAGGGATGTCGACGACTGTCCGACAGCTGTCGCTCGAAAACCCACCGGAGCAAATGGATGCCGCCCTGCAAGGATTTGGACTCGGTGCCGATGACGACAACATCTTTGTAGTGTCGTTTGTGAGCCGTGATGGCCCATGTCTCAGGCCCCGCCTATGTGCTTCATCAAAGTGGCTGGGTCTGCGGTCAGAGCCCTCATAGTCACAGGTGCCACAGTTAACATCATGGTCAGTGACCAATACGAATGTTCGTCCCCACTGCCACCACTAACTCTGTCAAAGGCCAAGATCTACACATATGGGGGAATGGAACCGCTTCCCCTGAGGGGGGTCATAGAGGTCGGCATCGCCAGCGACGGATGCTGCAACTAAACGGGGTTCCACGTCACTGAGGGGAAAAGGAGGACACTACTCAGCTGTCACAGCGGAGGACCTGGAGTTGGTTTTCTTTGCCAACCAAGTACATGATCTCCACGCAAATTTCATCCTCAAGGACTTCCCCTTGCTATTCAAGGGCCTGGGGTGCCTCGAAGGAAAGCTTTATAAGTTGCATGTCGACCCCACAGTCAAACTGACTGCGCTCTGACACCGGAGAGTGCTGTTTCATCTCTGCCCCCAAGTGGAGGAAGAGCTGCAGAAGCTCGAGCAGCTAGGCGTAATTGAGAAAGTCCCTGGCCCGATGCCAAGGGTGTCGCCTCTGGTGGTTGCTCTCAAGCCAAAGCAACATGGCGCGATCCGCCTGTGCGTGGATATGAGGCTCCCCAACATGGCAGTGAAGCAGGCGTGGCACCTCACGCCTACCATGGATGACATAGTGGCGGATCTCAATGGAGCCAAGTGGTTCACAAAATTAGATCTCAATGTCAGCTACCATCAATTGGAGATACACCCGGAGAGCAGAAACATCAAATCTTTCTCTACGTACATGGGGCTGCAAAGGTACAAGAGACTGAGTTTTAGGGTATGGATGGCTGTAGAGGTGTTTCAAAACACCATCCGAGAGACACTCTTGGGGCTGCATGGGGTTATCAACTGAAGTAATGACATCCTGGTGTACTTGAAGACTCTGGAAGACCACCATGTACACCTAAGAAACATGCTCCAACAGCTCGCAGACAATGGGCTGACCCTGCATTGTGCCAAGTCCCCCTTCTATCAGGAGTCTGTGGAATTCATTGGTTATATCTTCTCACGGAACATGCTTCAAGTTGATCCCAAGAAGGCTATAGCCATTCGCTCCACTCCCAGGCCAACATCCCCCACGGAGGTTCGCAGGATCTTGGGCATGGCCACATACTGTGGGCATTTCATTTCCAACTTGGTGTCTTCCTCAGAACCCCTGAGGAGGTTGACAAAAACCGCCACTCCGCGGGAGTGGGTCCAGAAGGAAGATGCCATCAAAGAAGCCCTCATGGACAAGATGATCATGGCGTACTTCCAGCCCAACTGTCGCACCAAAGTAATAGTAGACACCAGTTTTTTCCAGTTTTGATTGCAGTTTCTTTTAAACAGTTGCCAGTAATAGTAATGCTGGCTTAACTTGTTTCAAATTCAGCGGCAAAAGAAGGGGGCGAATATACCTATGTCGTAACCTCGCCCACCTAGGGAAATTAAGGGTAATATGTAAAGTGTCTTGTGCAGCACCGATTTGACATATACAGGTCGGGGGATCAGAGGGTTTATACCATACCCCTAGAAGTTGAGGAAACGTATTTTACTGAAAGTATGTTAGGAGCCTTCTATGCAGAACCGACATATCTAGCATGAGATACAGTTCTATATTGCTCGGGAAAGACACCATCACATGATGAATACACATACTTTTGGTCAGAGAGCCTTTGTTCCTTTCCCCCTGCCTATGTGCCACAGAGGTCCCCTTGACCCGAGCAATGTCTGTGTTAGAAATCATTTCTGGGTCACTATACATTTCAGTTTTGCCCAACCCCTCTAACGTAGCCTTTATATACCTCTGCCACAGTATCTGTAGGCAATGGTCCATACCCAGGCAATCCCTTAAAATGCTCTTGTTAGAATCTAGGTCACTTTTTAGCAAGACTGAAATCCATAATAGTATAGGGTGTAATCTTATAAAATCCTCTATATATCCAATACTGAGCTCCTCATGCACAGTCCCTGAGGGGACACTGTGCTAACCGTAAAATCCTCCTAAAAAATCTCTTTAGCTATTTGTATCAAGGAACAGGGCGTTTACCCCATATGTCTGCCCAAATGGGGATGCACTTAGCTTTGTTTAGGTGTAAAATAAGCTTGATACGACTATAGCTTAGACGTCTGGAGAAAGCATTGATACTGTGAGATACCCTAATAAAAGATTGAACATTTTACAGTCTACCAAGATACCCAAATAACAAAATGTATTGACTTTTCTAATATGATGTTCCTTGTGTGACCTGGATTTAATGTTCTCAGGCCTAAAAACATCATACATGATTTGGAACAGTTAATGTTTAGACCCAGGACATCCATAAAATCGATCCAATGAAAGCTGCAGACCAATAGGCATACCCCCAATTAAAACAGAATCATCTGCATACAACAGGGCGAGTACCAATTTGGTTCCAACCTTCGGGGGGTCTATGCAGAAATCTGTATTCAGAACTGCTTTAGACCATTATTATAAGGAATAAAGAGCATTGGGCCAGAATACAGCCCTTCCGGACCTCCCTACCTAATTTTAAGTGGAGTGTGCATTCCTCCACGGGACCATATATGATGGAGGCTTCAAGCCCTGAGTGCAAATGGTGCAGGAAAGCTGTGAGGGCTTCATTCACTCCCATGACCCTCAGCTCAGCCCACAGTTTAGATCTAACTACTGTGTCAAATACCATACTAAGGTCCATGAAGGCTAGAAGAATGCCCTCCCATCTAACAGCAGTTTATTTAGTGAACAATACATAAATATTCAAATTCTGTTTCACTGAACCTCGACCTGCTCTGAAACCATATTGGATAGCAGCTAAAATGTCTTTATTATCAGCCCAATCCATTAATCTGTTGAGCAGGACACTACCTAATACTTTCGCTTCAGCGTCTATCAACAACTTCCTTGCAAAAAGATGGGCTTAAAATCAGTAGGTTGAACTCAAAATGCCAAGTGCTGCACCAGTTTTCTGTGGCTAGTTAGTTTACAGTTTGTGAAAATATAGAAGCTCTGTTCGCAAACCAGAGAAAGGATTGGACTAGGAGTAAGAATCTTAGACCCCTTCCTTTATATTTGGGGCTGTACTCGAGAACTTAGGATGTTAATGCATGTTGCTGTTTTTATGTGGTAAAGGAAAAAGAACTATACAGTTCTATGCGTTGACAATCTGCTTCAAATCAGCCTTAGAACTTCAAGACTTAGCGGTTCGGAATAACACTATGGGGCCGATTACGAGTTTCGGCATTGCTAGAACGGGCGGTATGCCACCACACCGCTGAGACTTGCTGCCGCCTGCCAGATTATGACTTAAAAGTGTTCTAGTGGGCGGGTGGCACGGCGCTCCCACAGCAGTGCCTCTTTCAAAGGCAGTGGTACCTTTGAAAAAGGCATGGCAATGGGATCGCACAACAAGTTTTCTGCTATGCAGGAACTAGTGTGCATGCGCACAAGGGGACACATGTTTCCTCTCCACCACGTTGTACATGGACGAGGAACATCCATGACACTGCCGGTGGAGAGGAAACTCATAGTATGTTTGGCGGGAGCATGGTAATCCCTCCGAGCATATTGCAGCCTCTGACAGCCGTGCCATCTCCACGGAATGGGGGCATTGGTGGTCCAAGGGCGGTCTGACTGCCCAACTTGTAAAGGGGTGGTCGGACCGCCGGTGGCTGGAACACCCCCGCAGCACCCCCATGAATCTGTCAGTCCTCGGACCGCCAGACTTGTAATTGAGCCTTAAGTGTTCTACAGCCTTTGAAAGAAGTCTGACGGAGGCAAGAGTAGAACCACCAATGCCCAACCCAAAAATCAATATTGCTGAGAACGATTAATTCTCATCATAGAGACAAGTGAGATACCAGGTATGAAGCAGAATACTAAAGAAGCACACAGGGTAAACACTTTATAGGGTGGGTTGCTTTAAATGCCCCCCCCCCACCACCCCAGAAAGACTTCTCCTAATTTGTGTAGCCCGGAGGTTGCATGACTGGCTCTCCGCATTCACCTCTGGTCAACTGTTCCAACCCCTTAATTAAATGTTCTCAATGCCCCCTCTCAGAGTGCACCCCCATTATTCCCAGCAGATCTGTTGAGTCCAACTATGCCTAAAGAAAGAATCCTCTATTGCCCCCATTCTGCGGAGACCTACGAAAAGCAGCCGCATTACATCAAACAAGGAATGCATCAGCCGCCCAGCATGCCCTGACCTGAGGTTCTGGAAGTTGCTGCCTCATGGCTGAAAGACCTGCATTTGCTAGTGTACGGTAAATAACAGAACTCTCTGAACTTGCTCGCATTGCACACATCAGACACTCCGACTACCATCTAGCATCTGAGCAAAAGCCTTTTGCTAATGCTCATCCTTGTCAGGTGGCAAACCTTCAGGAGCCAGATTGACACTGCATCGATAAGAGGGTAGAAACTATCTTCCTATAGAGCAAGAATGTGCTGCACTGCTACTGGATCTTACTGGGAATAAAAGTGTTATTATCTTTTTTAAAGTTACACTGCCTGGATAGTCCAATCAATCGACATCAGTAAGTGTACTTGTTACATTCCAAAAATCAAAGCGGAAAGAGGAGGTTTTTGACATTTCACTGAGCCGACTGTACTTGTTACAAGGAGTGCCTAGTTGCCCCTGTGTTCCCTAGCTGCTGGTGAACTGGCCAGGCAGGCAGGAAGGAGGCAGACACAGGCTTTCACAAAATCAAAGGTAGGTGGGTTAGGAATGATGCAATCTTACTACTCTTGTAGTCCTGTAACGCTCTTTGCTGGCCTTCAACCGCTTGATGGTACAGAAACTCTTGGCTCTTTTCAGGTAGTTGGACTGAACGGCCATACTGGTTTCACTGCAGGTCACCATTTCAAAATGACTTCCTCCCTGAGCTTGCTTACCCTAAACCTTGCTTCTAGATCTTCCTATTTACAACAAGGGGTGGTGAGGGACAGAGTCTCTGAATTAAGCAGAAAGCTCTCACCCAGTCAAGAGATCAGGGCTAGATCCAACACCGTTTTTTTAGCTCACTGCACCATCCCAGTTTCAGAACCTGGCTGTATGCAAATTAGTCTGTTCCTGTCCCAGTGCATGATGGGAACAGGGCAAACCAAACTACAAAAGCCAATTCTTACACTGGGAAGGAAACAAGCTCCCGGGGACCGGTTTCTGGCATTACAGCCGTCTTCGGCCCGGTTTGCTTGAATCCTGATGGTGCAATGAGCAAGGGTCTCACATCTGAGAATACCCTTCCACGCTTAGGAAAGGTCCTTTCCCGCCCCCTCCATTCTTGTCCTGAAGAAGACCCGCAGCAGAGGTCGTGATTTCCCCGTATTGCGCCAGGGTCGAAACGTCGACGATTACGCCCCTTTTAATTTCTTAAAGCCTATACCTTTTTTTCCCTGTCCCTTTGTAAAATAATGTATATAGATTTGTATGGGTAGGCTTTGTGAGTGCAATTTAAATTGTTCTTGTGTTGCACTGAATTATTCTAAATCTTGTGCCTTAAGTTTTCCTTCTCTCATCACTTGAGCACCCTTTTCTATCTTCTTTATTGTTCATTTTATGAATATGTAAATAAAACTACAGTATAAATTCCTTTGATACTTTGTGTTGGGTTCATTGCATTTATAGCATAATACGCTAATAATACATCTCCTGTTGTGTTCAGATTTCATCTGATTAACTGTTTTTTGTGAAAAACTAATATTCACATTAATTGTCTTTCATAAATTGTGTCTAGGACCACTCTCTTATATATACAATTACCCAGGTCCTTTGACTTATTGGGTCTACCCCATTGTTTTCAATGAGGTGACTAACTTAGGCAGGCACAGTTAACAGGAGAGTCTTCTTATGCAATACAGCACAATGGTTTTTGCAGCGTGGACACAGCTTCCCACTCAGGGGAAGGACAAAGGGTCTCTCTCCCCCGCCCAGTGTGGCTCCACTCCTCAGCCTGATTCTGCATCAGTTTAGGTTATCTACTGTGCTCTTAAGCCGTTCCTGACTGTCTGGTCTTCGTGTCTCTCATTCCGCCTCCACCTGTTTCAGTTCCGGCAACATCTCAGCCCATACCTGACAATCGTCCTCCACCTTGTCATCTGTCATCACCTCCCGCATGCATCTCTTCCAGCACGTTAACCCCTTCCCTGATGGGGTTTTTCACCTCCTGTGCGGGGGGAGTGGGGCTGCGTGTAGCGCCGCCACGCTGGTGACGAGCTCAGCTCGTCATGAGGCACAGCGGAGCTGCACTCATGACGAGCTGAGCTCGTCACGGCCGCACCTGTTTTTCGAACGTTCAACACAGCGGGGAAATTATCCCCCCGTACGAAAGTTCCAATGGCCGTGACGATCTGAGCTCGTCATGAGTGCAGCTCAACCGTGCCTCATGACGAGCTCAGCTCGTCATTAGCACGCAACGGGTTAATGGCGGAAGAAGAGCTCTGGCTCTGTTGTAGGTCCAGTGGTCGAAGGGGGCAGAATCAGAGAGGCATGACGTGCCCATACTTATTTAGTTTATGAAAAGCAGTTCCCCTACTTGCTGTGAAAAGATAACCGTCCCAGTCGGTTAATTCCGACAGTTGAAATGCTTCAGCTGCAGTGTAAGGCAGGGAGTCTCTTCTGCTGTGAAACCGAGGGAGAAGTAGATAACTAAACAAGCCTTCTTGCCAGAGTGCATGCTTGCCTGAAAGAATTAGAAATGAGCACAACTGGTCACTCTGCAAATGTAAAGACTGCTCAGAATCCCAGTATTGGCTTTAATTGATGGAATCATGTGAAGCTTCCAGATGACACATGTTCTTTTTGACAGTTATTGCAAGGGAGTAACCAGCTGAGCTGTGAGGTGTGTGCTTTTAAAGGACAGTTATAAATAAAGTGTACTATGTACAGTCGGGGCATTGATAAATCTGTTTTGGAAGCACTTTTTTTGATCTTAAACCGTTTTGCGCTTTTTGTAGTACCCTATTTTATGCTGTGTGTAATGCAAGTTTAAAATAATTAATTAAATAGTCACAGTGCTTTCTATAACAGACTGACCAGCCGCGGCCGGTAGTGGGAGTACCTGCCGGTCGGTGACGTGGGGAGAGGGAGGGGCAGGGTGGGGGGTAGTAATGTATGGATTACGGACCTTAACAGGTAAGTAAACATATAAATAAATAAAACAAATTTAGTTGCGTGCACTGCATCACCAAACGCGATGCAGTGCGCGCAACGAAAGTCGTTTTATTTATTTATATGTTTACTTACCTGTAAAGGTCCGGAATTCATACATTGCTACCCCCCACCCTGCCCCTCCATCTCCCCACGTCACTGCCAAGAAGATATTACCACTACCGGCAGCGGCTGAGACTGACACCTCTTAGCACTAAACATCCACAAGTTGCTGTTCTCTTCTGCTCCAATCAGGATTCAATCCTGTGACCTCTGCAGTTCATTAACTAACAGAGGTTTCATAAAGTACGCTAGTGCATTTCCCACGGAGTAACTTCAATTGTATTTATTTTTCATTTAAGCTCTGCGTTATTTTATATGTAGGTACTTGAAGGTGAAAAACAAAAAAAAGTTGCAGATTTCTATTTTTTTAGCCAAGCCTTTGACCACACCCCCACGCTCACTCGCCCCAACTCCATTGTACACAGCACCACAGTTTCCATACTTTTTCTAATGCACTTTGAAAACTGTGTAGCTCAGCTATTCTGGCTATCAGGATGCAGACATATATATTCCCGTAGTTTACTGCACAGCCACAGATCCACGAGCCAAGGCCACAGATCCCGACAGCAGGTGGCTTATCATGTGCATAAGGTGAGCAAGAATGCCTAGGGATGGCTGACATTTTATGCAGGCGCTCGCTGTGTCTTCCATCGAACACCATTCACCACACATATTACCTTCATTGGGTGAATTTGAGCCTCGTTGCGTCATGCTATACTCAGGGCGAAATTCCAATTTTTTTCTCACCTAATATGTGACATTTTTAGAAAAATTATGCAAATAATGCAAAATATATTTGGATGGTCATTTATGTGAAAATTGCCCATGAGGGCATACATTGTGTACACAAATCACATGAGATACTGGTGGGAGGCTGGTTCGAGCATAAAATGTCTTGTTTTGGTGTTCACAATTCTTTCGAGGGTTTTTCTGTTCAAATTAGTCTTCCACTGGCACAAAAGTACACGAAACAGCACAACTGAGAGGAGAAAAAAATTCCACGAAATCTGCAAAACCCAACAATCTGGAATTATGTCAGATTGCACGTGTGAAAAAAAATGCCATGGGCTATGGAAGAGACTGACTCACCTTTTGACCACAGACATCACAGAGTTATATCTCTGCAATATCTTTAGCAACTCATAACCCTCCTTCTTGATGAACCTTGGGTGGGGCAAATAGTAGAAGCCACGAAAAGTAAACAAGGCGTCAATAGATCTGTTTGCTTTCTTTTACGACTAACTGAATTCCATAGTTGTTGAGAAAGGATTTGGGCCAGAGGCCATCATATCATGACTCTTCAGAAATCTCAAATAAAAAAATTGACAAAAAATGTCATGCCTTCCAGAAATAACAGGCTCAGAAGGATGGTGCCAGGGCCCTCCATATGTCTGTGTTGACGAGAGAGTGAAAAGGGGGCTGTTGAGATAGGCATCAAGAAAGGAGGCCTGCCTGTAAGGAAATCCTAGGAGGCATCTGCTCCAGGGACTCCACTTACAGCCAATAATTAATAATAAATAGGATATTTTTCGGGAATGGGCAGGGAATTGGGAGAGATAAGAAAAAGCCTGCCTTATAAGAACATAGCATGAGGTGGTCTCTATATAGTGATTTGAGTTTCAGCAGGAATTTCCACCCAAATTGGATTTACAAGACCAGAGGCCTTTATATACCTTGTAATACTGAATGCACTAACAATACGTTGATTCCTGGGGTCAAATCCTCTCGGTCAGTGGCTCTTAATAATTTGACATCTGTTGACCCACACTTAAACCTTACTGGATCCTGGGGACCCCCGCTAAATATTTTTGGGAATTTCGGGACCCCCACTGAGTCAAAACTGGAAACTAGGGGTCCCAACGTAAGCTTTTTCAATTATTTGATCCGCAAAACAAAAAACACAAAATACAGTAACAAGCATTCATAAAGCAAATACACAACTGATGAAATATTGCCTTTAATTCCTAAAGAAACATAGAAAATGAAATATTTAATTTCTATGGGAAGTTTGGAGTTTTTCTAAATTCAAATGAGGTCACTCATTGTCCACACTATGTTTTGTTTGCATTCTGTGCCCTGTTCTCTGTAAATCAATGTAAGCAATCTAACTTAGCCTCTGATTTAAAATTCCTTCCATTGTAAAGAACGTTTTAACATTTTCAACTTTACATTTTGCTTCTATATATGCACTTTATCATTGATTCAATATTATTTAATTTTCTAAGCAGTTGCAGACCCCACTCAGTAGATTTTACAGACCCCGCCCCCAAGTGTCCCTGGACCAAAGGTTGATAACCACTGTTCTAGGTCAAATCTCAAGGATTATGTTCTCGGACATAAAGCCCATAATTACAGCATGACGAGAAAATTATTGTGGAGATAAGAATTTCTGTATTGTGTTGGTTTATGGAGAATTACTTACAATCCAGTGGTAATATTGCATCTGCATTATTGATAATTCTGATAGTGGTATGGCCGGGTGCGGTATTACGGTCCTGCAGTCACTGTAGAGTGCATAATGGAGGCCTCTGTGCCAGTAATAGGCAACCGAGGTCTTTCATATGAATGAGTCCTGATTCCGCTATAAGGGTGTCCTCAACCTGCCCCCACCACTCCCCCTTCTGCAGAGGCTCATGGGCCTGCGTAAATACCTACCTGCACCCAGGGCACAAGTCCTAAAAAAAGAAGTGGGGGGACGCTGACGTCACGACAGGAAGTGATGTCACGAAAGGTGGCTTGCACCATCGACTCATTGCCTCCCCTCACTCACCCCTTAGATGAGATTGCATCAGAGAAGCCAGCACATGAGCAGCGTTCTGAATGGGCTCCGATCTCGCCCCAGAGAGGCCAAAGAGTGAATGTGTGGTTCCATTTGCTCCAGTTATCGAGCTCCCGGTAAAATAAGTGGGGGGACGCCGTCCACCGGCGTGGTATCCCGACTCGAGGCCTGCCTGCACCCCAATACAGCCTGACGGTTTTGTTGACATTTGTAGCAGTTTCACTTTACTTGCTTTGCCATGTCTGCCACAAAGGTAGTAATTCCAGAGGGTGTAACACAGCCTGTCTTTTGGCAGGCTCAGCACAGAGGCCAAGAACTGCCTGGCGGAGCCTTCCCTCGTTTGGGTTGAAGATAGTTGGTGATAAAAAGTACCGGCCTCATTTACGAGGCCCCTAGTGGCACTTTTATGCCGCCGGAGCGTACATTTTTGATGCTCTGGTGGCACAATGTACCGCAGCATATTTACAGGCCATGCAAAGTCACTTTGACGGCTTTTAATGACCTTGTAAATATGTGCCCCGTTCACACAGAACACTGTCTGAAGAGGCATTCCATGGGTGTGCCTGTGGGTGTTACCCACAAAAGGCGAAGCACTGCTTTACATTACTGAGGGCAGAGGGAGCGTTACATAGGTGGTAAATGGGCGTCAGGGCTCTAGTCGGTGTACCACGTGGGTGGACGGCGTCCCCCCACTTATTTTACCTGGTGGATGCCATCCCCCCTACCAAACTGCTGGACTTCACTCTTTGGCCTCTCTGGGACGAGATCGGAGCTCACGCGCTGGCTTCTCAGATGCAATCGCATCTAAGGAGGGAACGAGGGGAGGCAATGAGCCTGATGGTGCAAGAAACCTTTCGTGACGTCACTTCCTGTCGTGACTTCACTTCCGGTGACAGCGTCCCCACACTTCTTTTCTTAGGACTAGTGCCCTGATGAGCGTTCCCATGCAACCACGAATGCCTTTTGATGCAAAACCGGATCTACAGAGAATTGTAGACAGGGTTTTGCACCAAAGGTTAACACCACTTCAAAGGAGGCGCTAACAGGAGAAATGTTTTCATTTCTCCCTTTTCCGACTTTGCAAGTGTGCAGCAAACATACAAAGTGGGAAGAGCTTTGAAACGTATCCAGGCATGGGGGGATTTACAAACCTTTTGGGCTGGGTTAGCATTACAAAACAAGAACAAAATAGTTTTTTTGCTATTAACTTTCCCGCACAAAACTTCTTTTATGCTGAAAAGTACCCTTCAAAGTAGCGCAAAGCAATGCTTTGCGTTACTTATCTTAGCGCAAAGCAATGCTTTGCGTTACTTAGTGGCGCGGGGCGTTACATGGCTGTTCCCTTGCAACCACCCATGCCTTTAGACGCAAAACCCTATTTACAAAGATGTCATTGCCCTCCCGCACTTAATGGTACTAATTTCATCACTTGTGAAAGTAGAAAGGTGGAGTTGGCCCCCGCCAATTGAACGTGAGGACTGCGCTTTACATGCAGGCCTCTGAAGCAGAGGCTCAGTCGGGGGATCTAATTTACACTTTTACAAAGTGCCCGAATATTGCTAGAAAAGTGACAACCCAAAAAGGCACCCTTGATGTATCGTTCAGGACCAAGGGTATAAAATACATGCACTCGACCGCTTCGAGAAACACAAGAATAACCATTTGCTGTGCATATAGCCTATGTTTTCGCAGTGCTGTGGCTTCATAGCGCTTTACGCCACAGGTGTTGCTGTCACCCAAATGAATGGTACTGACTCAGCACTGTTGCTATCGAGTCAGCGGCCTTTAGGTAACATTTAGAGAGCCGCGACGAGGGGTTATAAAAAAAAAACGTTTTTAATTGTTTGGACTTTAAATTGCTTATGAGTTATTTCACTCCCACCAACAAATATTTTAAAAAAAACGAACCCATAAGAAATCAACTTCTAGTTTTTCCCCTAGAATAGCTCTACTGATACCTGACAATTACTCCTTCCGCGGTACTCCTTTAATCCAACTTGAATCACCCAAAGAACACTCCGGTAGGAGCGACAGCAAGTGTCATGTGCAGGTAATTCGGACATTTCTGTTTAGACAGTATATTTGTAGTGTTCGGGAAATGCATAACATGTGATGAAATTGGGATCATTTTAAAATTGCGGGTACTTTTAAAACCATAAGTGATGAAAAGGAGCTATGGCGATTATAATATGTCTCTCAGAATCTCTCTCTTTATGATAGTAATATTTGTATTGGTAAAACTGTCTGGAATCAAACTGAAATCAACTTGAAATGTGTGTGTAGGCGATTAGCTTACCCACAATGTTATATCTCATTTGGGTGCGCACTTTTCGAGACACCTCAGATTTAAGGAAAATCAACCAGACTCTGTATTTCTATACGTGACAGCACCTCTACAACATCAAAACAATGGTAAACGCAATATTTGTGCATTCAAATGACAAATGCGCTTTAAAAATAGACGCGAGGTCAATGTTGACTTAAATCCTGGAAGAATTGGCGCCATCAACCTTAAATAATGTATGCACATCTCGAGGGAGAAAGGCTGAGCGGCACCGAACGAATATGTAGCTTCATTGTATTTAAGTACTTATTTAGCGCTGTTGGACATTGGGGGGCATTTTAGCGCTAGGCATGCGGCAGGTTAACAAACCAATCAATCTTCTAGGGTTTGAAAAGTAGTTTGTAGGCACGGCCAAACTTGGAAACCAAACCCTTTGTTCTTGTGAGCACATTCCGTTGTTTTGTGTCATCCGATAAATAGACTTCGAGGTCTGAAAAATGTAGACGCGCGCTCGAGTTACGCATCCCACATCCCGGGTAGGCCGGGAGTTTGCGCCAGACCAAGCCGTTCGCGTTCTGATGACCACGACTTTTTATTCTATGTTCATCTACTGTTCATTTAAAATAAGCCCAGTGATGTTTTTCATGGCTACACGTACCTATTCCACTGACACGAGGTCGGGCTTCCTGACATAAACACGTTACCCTGAGGAAAAGAACCCTTGCTTGTCTGAAAAACGATCTGAAGAAAAAATGCAGCGCCAAGAAGCTGGTGCTGTGATGTGAAGTGCGTAGAGACATAATAAACAGACACCGACCACGAGACAGCGGCAGATCTGGTTCAGCTCCAGAAAATATCCCAGAATCATTAAACGACCAAGAACACACATATAGCGCACACACGTCCATTTTGGCCTCTGGGCGCTTCCGGTCACAAGCGCTTGGAGACCTTGGGGCTTATTTACAAGGCCCTTGCGCCACTTTTGCGTCACTTTTCCTATGTTAAAAATGACGCAAAAGTGGCGCAAGGTCCTTGTAAATCTGCCCCCTAATCTTTGAAAGCGCCTGGAGGTGGGTATATAACATATATACCTTTTCCATCCAAAGTTGTTAACGGGACGACTTCAATCACCAGAGGATCTGAAAGGGCTGATCGACGAAACCAAGAACCGAAGAGATACTTTATTACCACAGACATGAGATGAGACATTATAAACTTTCCACTGAGCAAAAATCGAGAATGCTATTTTACACTTACGTGATGGACACAACAAATGTTGTAGCGCGTAAAACGTGCAGATTTTGCAATAGGATTTAAAACGAATCGGAACTAAATAAACTATGTGGAGGGTTTGCCGCATATTGGGAGAAATACGTATTCGGCATTTTACTAATATGAACCAGGAAACGAAGTTGGAGGCAAATCAGAAAAGCAGCGCAGGTAGAGGAAAATATATATTTAACATATGTTATTTGTGGGCGAAAATAAACGTCGCTCGAAGCATATATCAAACACGAAAAGCTATTTCCGCATAATTAATGTCATAATATTTTTTGCAATTGCTTCAGAGCAAATGTTACATTTTTTTTCTCGCAAAGCTGCAAATGTGCCACACACTGGAGAAATATCTTGTTGCTTCTTTCCGAACGACGCAAGAAGGATTACGGGCTTTACTTTAGCACCAGCGTAAAGTTTCTATGGCCTTTGTTTCCAAAAGCAAGCTCCCAACTTTCATTTATTTTACTCTTTTATTTACTGTAAGAAAATACCGTTTATTTTAGCGGCAAACAATAGCCTCCGCCCTCCTTGAAACGGCGATAAAGTGCAAGAGCGAGACAAT